>NC_052319.1:8865703-9465703 GCF_016432855.1 Salvelinus namaycush | reverse complement strand
GGATCATCTGAGACCATCCAAATCAAATCAAATCAAATGTTATTTGTCACATACACATGGTTAGCAGATGTTAATGCGATTGTAGCGAAATGCTTGTGCTTCTAGTTCCAACCATGCAGTAATATATAACAAGTAATCTAACAATTTCACAACAACTACCTTATACACACAAGTGTAAAGGAATGAATAAGAATATGTACATAAAAAATATATGGATGAGCGATGGCCGAACGGCATAGGCAAGATGCAGTAGATGGTATAGAGTACAGTATATACATATGAGATGAGTAAAGTAGGGTATGTAAACATTATATAAAGTGGCATTGTTTAAATTGGCTAGTGATACATTTATTACGTCCAATTTTTAATTATTAAAGTGGCTAGAGATTTGAGTCAGTATGTTGGCAGCAGCCACTCAGTTTTTGGTGACAAGCCGAATTTCTTCAGCCTCCTGAGGTTGAATAGGCGCCACTGCGCCTTCTTCACCACGCTGTCTGTGTGGGTGGACCATTTAAGTTTGTCCGTGATGTGTACGCCGAGGAACTTAAAACTTTCCACCTTCTCCACTACTGTCCCGTCGATGTGGATAGGGGGTGCTCCCTCTGCTGTTTCCTGAAGTCCACGATCATCTCCTTTGTTTTGTTGACATTGATTGTGAGGTTATTTTCCTGACACCACACTCCGAGAGCCCTCACCTCCTCCCTTTAGGCCGTCTTGTCGTTGTTGGTAATCAAGCCTACCACTGTAGTGTCGTCGGCAAACTTGATGATTGAGTTGGAGGCCTGCATGGCCATGCAGTCATGGGTGAACAGGGAGTACAGGAGAGGGCTGAGAACGCACCCTTGGGGGGCCCCAGTGTTGAGGATCAGCGGGGTGGAGATGTTGTTTCCTACCTTCACCACCTGGGGTCGGCCCGTCAGGAAGTCCAGGACCCAGTTGAACAGGGCGGGGTCGAGACCCAGGGTCTCGAGCTTAATGACGAGTTTGGAGGGTATTATGGTGTTAAATGCTGAGCTGTAGTTGATGAACAGCATTCTTACATAGGTATTCCTCTTGTCCAGATGGGTTAGAGTAGTGTGCAGTGTGATTGCGATTGCATCGTCTGTGGACCTATTGGGGTGGTAAGCAAATTGAAGTGGGTCTAGGGTGTCAGGTAGGGTGGAGGTGATATGTTCCTTGACTAGTCTCTCAAAGCACTTTATGATGACAGAAGTGAGTGCAACGGGGCGATAGTCATTTAGTTCAGTTACCCTAGCTTTCTTGGGAACAGGAACAATGGTGGCCCTCTTGAAGCATGTGGGAACAGCAGACTGGGATAAGGATTGATTGAATATGTCCGTAAACACACCAGCCAGCTGGTCTGCGCATGCTCTGAGAATGCGGCTAGGGATGCCGTCTGGGCCGGCAGCCTTGCGAGAGTTAACACATTTAAATGTTTTACTTACGTTGGCTGCAGTGAAGGAGAGCCCGCAGGTTTTGGTAGCGGGCCGTGTCGGTGGCACTGTATTGTCCTCAAAGCGAGCAAAGAAGTTGTCCACCTAGACAGCTGATGGAACTGTGAGCATGCACAACCGAAGAATTTCTGCATAAACTGTCAAAAACCGTCTCAGGCAAGCCCATCTGCATGCTCGTCATCCTCACCAGGGTCTTGACCCGACTGCAGTTCGGCGTTGTAACTGACTTCAGTGGGCAAATGCTCACCTCCGATGGCCACTGGCATGCTGGAGAAGCGCGCTCTTCATAGATGAATCCTGGTTTCAACTGTACCGGGCAGGTGGAAGACAGCGTGTATGGCGTCGTGAGGGCGAGCAGTTTGCTGAGGTCAACGTTGTGAACAGAGTGCCCCATGGTGGTGGTGGGGTTATGGTATGGACAGTCATAATCTACGGACAACAAACACAATTGCATTTTATCAATGGCAATTTGAATGCACAGATATACCGTGACGAGATCATGAGGCCCATTTTCGTGCCATTCATCCGCCGCCATCACCTCATGTTTCAGCATGATAACGCACGGCACCATGTCGCAAGGATCTGTACACACTTCCTGGATGCTGAAAATGTCCCAGTTCTTCCATTGCCTGCATACTCATCAGACATGTCACCCATCAAGCATGTTTGGGATGCTCTGGATCGATGTGTATGACAACGTGTTCCAGTTCCCACCAATATCCAGCAACTTCACACAGCCATTGAAGAAGAGTGGGACAACATTCCACAGGCCACAATCAACAGCCTGATTAACTCTATGCAAAGGAGATGTGTCGCGCTGCATGAGGCAAGTGGTCATCACACCAGATACTGACTGGTTTTCTGATCCACACCTCTACCTTTTTATATGGTATCTCTTACCAACATATGCATTTATATATTCCCAGTCATGTGAAAAATCTAAAAAATTGTTGAATGTTGCGTTTTTATCTCTGTTCGGTGTAGAACTGGAGAATTATCTTCACTTTTCAGTTTTGTGCCTCATAATAAATCCAGAATGTTGCGCTTCCGTTTTGCAGTTCAATATATTTTTGATTTATCTTGGGAAGAAATATATTTTCTTTTATCTCTGTTGAATAAACTTTTCCTTGGGGTGAATGTTTTCCACACAGGCATTTCTATTCATTCCCAAGAGTGCAACTATAAGATATGAAGTTTGACATTCTGACAGACCCTAGCCTTGCTGCTACACAAGCAAATGAACTTTGAGACTCTGAGGCTATGTAATTGTTGATAGAGAGGTATTAATTCTCTGACAGTTGTTAAAAAAAAAATTCCTTGAATGCAGGTGAGGTAACAAGCAGTAACAAAGGTGTTTATCTGCTCCAAACAGACAATCCAACTGCCTGAAACCGGCCAGGGAAATGTCAGATTTATATTTAAGCAAAACAATATTGTATTTCTAGTTGGTTTTCCTCATTTGAGGATAGGAGACTGTGAGAAATGGAAGGATGTGTTGATATTTACCATTCTTTAAGGAATAAATAGCATAGATCCCAGTTTGGGAGATTAAGGTGTTAAATTGAGGTAAGATAACAACAACAACAAAACACTAAAGCTGTGTTTACACATACAGCCCAATTCTGATACTTTTTCCACTAATTGGTCTTTTGACAAATCACATCAGATCTTTTCACATCAGATCTTTTTCAGAGCTGATCTGATTGGTCAAAATAACTGAAGTGTCTATCCTATATCTGAGAGTTATAAGAAAGATCAGGAAATTATATATTTTTTTACATGTATTTGACCCCTCCATATATCCTTCCATAAACTTTTTAAACTGGTACTGGGGAACCTTCAGACAAGTCTTGTGAGGTTTGTGGTTGTCCTAGAGCAAAACAACCGACGTGTACCTGTTTGGAGCCCAAACAGTTCCAACGCTACAGACAGAAGTTGTCAGTACAGCTGATCTGCCGAGTCCCAAGACGCTTGTGGGGGTCGTAGCAAAATGTCTCATCTTTCCATAGAGGGGTTATAGTAGTTTGTATGCCAAACTGTTCAGACGCTACAGACGGTTTCGTGAGAAAACCAATTTTCACGATGTCTCATGGTCTGACAAACGCTGCTCTAGCTCTGCCACCTTTCACAGAAGATGCAGATGTGAAACTTTGGTGGATGGGGCGTATTGAGACGCATTCATTGCAAAAAACGACGGATATCTCTAGTTTCAACTGACGGATCGTTGTGGGGATTTTTTTCTTCGTTTTTATTTTATTTGAGAGATTACATCATGCATCGCAGTGCTTGAGGCTTCGCTACAGATCCGGGTTCAATCCCGGGCTGTGTCGCAGCCGGCCGAGACCGGGAGACCCATGAGGGCAGCTGGGATATCCTTGTCCCATCGCGCTCTAGCGACTCCTGCGACTCCTGTGCACAGTGCACAGTGCACGCTGCCACGGTTGCCAGTTGTACGGTGTTTCCTCCAGCACAATGGTGCGGCTGGCTTCCGGGTTAAGCGAGTATTGTGTCAAGAAGCAGTGTGGCTTGGCAGGGTCATGTTTCGGAGGACGAATGGCTCTCAACCTTTGCCTCTCCCGAGTCCGTACGGGAGTTGCAGAGAAGGGACAAGACTGTAACTACCAATTGGATATCACGGCATTGGGGAGAAAAAGGGGTAAAAAAAATATATATATATAAATAAAAGAGGTAATATTGTTACATCAGGTAATAATGGAACAGCGGGAGGGGATTGTTTGTATAACGTTGTATTTTATATTTCTGTGACTGTCCTTGTCTAGCAGTGTATCAGTGTTTTGTTATATGTCATGTTTTGTGTTTTTTGTGGACCCCAGGAAGAGTAGATACTGCTGGGGATCCAAATAAAAAAAAGACATACACTGCAGTGAATGTATTAACATATTGCCCTGATATTTGTACTGAGGCCAACCTTGCTGCTAAGTATAGAATTGGAATTTCGGCTTTACATCCGGTTCACAATTCATTACAGATTGAGACTTTTTTTCTTTTAATTCCTCTGAAATTGCTAAAATAACTGGTATGACATTGAAAGCCACACACCAGACTTTTCCCCACATTTATGCTGAGATTGGACACGGTACGGATCAGTCGCATAGTTCAGCATTGGCCAGCACAAATCCTGCTACCATGGTCTAATACTACATGAAAGTCCAAAGTGCCAGGGCCTAGTGAGAGCTCTCATTATTAAGGTTAGACTATCTACTGAAGGACCATATGGATACTCATTTTGCTGTATGTATGAATGGAGCCCATTGCCCAAGGGAGAAAAAGAAAGAGTGTAACCAACGCAGTGGACTGAGGAATTGACATGCTCTGCACACATGAGCAGAAAGCTCAAGGTTCACTGATTATTTTCAGAGCCCCGAGGATCATTTTTATTCAAGAAGCAGTACACTGCTTTATTTAAAAATGCACAATGTCTTACTCATGTACACTACTGTTCAAAAGTTTGGGGTACTTAGAAATGTCTTTGTTTTCCATGAATACATACATGAAATGAGTTGCAAAATGAATAGGAAATATAGTCAAGACGTTGACAAGGTCATAAATAATGATTTTTAATTGAAATAATAATTGCGTCCTTCAAACTTTGCTTTTGTCAAAGAATCCTCCATTTGCAGCAATTACAGCCTTGCAGACCTTTGGCATTCCAGTTGTCAATTTGTTGAGGTAAACTGAAGAGATTTCACCCCATGCTTCCTGAAGCACCTCCCACAAGTTGGATTGGCTTGATGGGCACTTCTTACTTATCTGAAACTGCTCCCACAACAGTTCAATAGGGTTGAGATCCGGTGACTGTGCTGGCCACTCCATTATAGACAGAATACCAGCTGACTGCTTCTTCCCTAAATAGTTATTGCATAGTTTGGAGCTGTGCTTTGGATCATTGTCCTGTTGTAGGAGGAAATTGGCTCCAATTAAGCACCGTCTAGAGGGTATGGCATGGTGTTGTAAAATGGAGTGACAGCCTTCCTTCTTCAGGATCCCTTTACCCTGTACACATCTCCCACTTTACCACCACCAAAGCACCCCCAGACCATCACATTGCCTCCACCATGCTTGACAGATGGCATCAAGCACTCCTCCAGCATCTTTTCATTTTTTCTGCATCTCACGAATGTTCTTTTTTGTGATCCTACACCTCAAACTTAGATACGTCTGTCCATAACACTTTTTTCCAATCTTCCTCTGTCCAGTGTCTGTGTTTGCCCATCTTAATCTTTTCATTTTATTGGCCAGTCTGAGATATGGCTTTTTCTTTGCAACTCTGCCTAGAAGGCCAGCATCCCGGAGTCGCCTCTTCACTGTTGACGTTGAAACTGGTGTTTTGCTTGTACTATTTAATGAAGCTGCCAGTTGAGGACTTGTGAGGCGTCTGTTTCTCAAACTAGACACTAATGTACTTGTCCTCTCGCTCAGTTGTGCACCGGGGCCTCCCACTCCTCTTTTTATTCTGGTTAGAGCCAGTTTGCGTTGTTCTGTGAAGGGAGTAGTACACAGCGATGTACGAGATCTTCAGTTTCTTGCCAATTTCTCACATGGAATAGCCTTCATTTCTCAGAGCAAGAATAGACTGACGAGTTTCAGAAGAAAGTTATTTGTTTCTGGCCATTTTGAGCCTGTAATCGAACCCATAAATGCTGATGCTCCAGATACTCAACTAGTATAATGAAGGCCAGTTTTATAGCTTCTTTAATCAGAACAACAGTTTTCAGCTGGGCTAACATAATTGCAAAAGGGTTTTCTAATGATCAATTAGCCTTTTAAAATTATAAACTTGGATTAGCTAACACAACGTGCCATTGGAACACAGGAGTGATGGTTGCTGATAATGGGCCTCCGTACGCCTATGTAGAAATTCCATAAAAAATCTGCCGTTTCCAGCTACAATAGGCGGCAGGTAGCCTAGTGGTTAGAGCGTTGGACTAGTAACCAAATGGTTGCAAGATTGAATCCCCCAGCTGAAAAGGTAAAAAATCTGTTGTTCTGCACCTGACCAAGGCAGTTAACCCACTGTTCCTAGGCCGTCATTGAAAATAAGAGTTTGTTCTTAACTAACTTACCTACGTAAATAAAGGTAAAATAAAAAATGTACAACATTAACAATGTCTACACTGTATTTCTGATCAATTTGATGTTATTTTAATGGACAAAAAGGGTGCTTTTCTTTCAAAAACAAGGACACTTCTAAGTGACCCCAAACTTTTGAACGGTACTGTATATCTTCAATGTTTCAGTCCATAAAATCCATGGATATGTGAATAACATGGGGAGAGATCACGGAAAGTGCACATCCCTTCCTAGTAGTGCTCTCACAGAGAATGTTGAGGACCACAGTATATTAGTTCCCTGGCAGTGTATTGCTGCCAATCTGCTGCTCTCAGCTACAGTTCAGATGAAAGACTACTATTCTTAAGGGAACCAAAAATAGACCAAGGCTAACAAATGCAACATTATTGACAAAACCTCAAATAACAAAACAGAGGTTATTGACAATATGCAGGGTTTTCAAGTCTTGACAACCAAAATGGCAGAGCTCTGCATCTACAGTTAGTGAAGGACACAGCCAGAGTAGAGCAGACTAACTTCCCAACAGTATGATATTTTTGTGTCCTCACCCTTTCCCCTCCCCACACCCTTCCCCCAAGAAAAAGAAAGAAAGGCACTCTCTCCCATAAGCAAGTGGAACAAAAGCTAAATGTCACAGGCTGAATCTCCTTTCACAAAAATCATTCATGCGCAATTTCTACAACACATAGCTTTTTGTAAATAATACATGCACTTTCTTTTTAAGAGCTTCTTAATAAAAATCCCTCTCCCTCTTCGAGAGTTCATGGGAGTGTCAGGTTTTCTGTGGAGGCCGGCCAAAATAGCGATGGCCTGTAATGCCAGGGGAGAACGTTGACTGACTGACCCTGATACGTTTGCATCCGACACACAGAATAACAGTCCAGTTGAAAACAATGGATGACAGAAGACAGCAGGAGGAAAAACATGATAAATGTGAGGGGGGGGAACAGATATTTACAAATGAAAGATTTTTGGGGGGTTTACAAAGCAAAGTTTACACTGATAAAGCCAAGTTGTGTGTGTTGTAAAATGAATAGCAAGGCGCTCCGAGCCATCTTGTGATAATTGCTTACTTTGTACTTGGAGACATTGTGATTAAGTGGACTGATACGGCTATATTTCACATGGGACACCGCTCCCCCTGCCTTGATTATCTATATGTTTGTGTTTGATGTCTTGATGCAGAGCGGGAAGCCTCATTAGAGGACAGATGCTGACTTGTTATTGGGCTCACAGGCTGTCAGTGCAGGACAGATGGGATGTGGAGGGAAGCCTGGGAGGGACCGCTGACCCTCTTCCCCTCCCCATCAGCATTACAAACAAGACGGGCATCACACACCCAATCTTTCCCCTGCTCTGACAGAGCCTCACCTGCCCTCCAGCCCAAACAACAACAGGGCATGTTCTGCCGCCAGCTGTGTACCTCACCACCACACATGCCTCGGTAGAGTCTGTGTAAACACACTCCAGCCCTGTGAGGCTCACTAGGATTTCACACAACAGAGAGTCAGTGACGATGATAATGATTCTATTCTGTTTTGGGGGAGGTTGGTGGTGGTGGGAAGAGAGTTAAAAGTTGAAAACTGTCTCTCTGGCTGGATCTTATCGCTAATCCAGTTATTTTGAGAGGTAGAATCATTGTGTTTGTTTGTGCCGTCTTGGCTTTCAGAGGTGGGGAAACAGCTCATTAAATTGCCTTAACATAGCAACTACCGAATGCAAGACAAACAAACGGCTGTAAGAGAAGGGGAGAAGAAGAAAAAACAGTCCTAGAACAATAACTTATTAAATATAAATGACGACAATTTCGAGACGGTGTAAAAATTCATCAAAACAGCCGGGCTGAAGAGTGTCACAGCCACATCCTGCGAGAAAAGTTGAGGTTGCAGTTTGTAAAGAGGTTCTGATCCTCCCGATGATGAAAGAACAACATGCTTGGAGAACAGCATCCTCAGGGAGAGGCCCTGACACAGGGTATTAGAGGCAGAATAAATCATGTAATGTTGCTGTATCATCTCTGGCCTGATCAATCTACTCCAATCAATGAGCCCGTCTCCAGCCATGATATCTGAGGGACAGGAGAGCAGGCACCTAAGCTGCTCATTAGCATTGGGGAGTGATTGGATAGCTGAAGGAGGTACAAGGGGAGCATGGATGGATCAGCCAGGGGGCAGAGAGGGGTGAACTGAATAAATATTGCAGAAGAGTCACCCGATAATGGGATCCTCACAAAGGCAATGAAAGACAGATCAATTTTACACAATTTGGCAAGGTCTTGCTTCAAACATCTGTTGGGCACAAATGTGTTGATGTAGTTGTAAGCTGTAGACGTTTATTACTTTCCAGAACAAGACACCCTTCTGGTTCAAATGTGTTCAGTTGTTCCAAACTAAATTGGATTGACGGTACACTTGAGCCATTCAGAACATGCTGGTGTGATCTTACATGAGCCAGAACTTCATATTGTTGTCGCTATGAATGGGAGTCGATTTTATTTCTTCTGAATGAAAACAGATGAAGGAAGTTAGAACCCACTCTATTGAAAGTATATCAACGGCTTTGAGTACTTCAAAAGGAAAATGTAATACAGTATAAGAGTACAATGTGCAGCTAGCTACTTGTTGATTACCGTTATTCACATTGTACGTGACTTTCATTCTCACCAAGGAAAGTCCCATTCTGCCCAAACAGATCCAAAATGTCTTTATCATCAGCGGGGGGAGGAATCTATTGTGATGTGAAAATGTACTGCAATGCTCTGTCATTTGATCTCTTCATAGGTGCATTTTGGTAAATTACCAAGGTTGCAAATGAAAGAAGTCCAATGTGAATCAGGCATCAGTGTAAAACGTAACCAAGCTGTGAACATTAGGTAACCTTCGTGGCTCTGAGATGACCTTTTGCATCTGATCATAACACAGAGAATTCAAACATTAGCATGAGAGAAAAGCAACGAATCAAGTCTGCATGGCATTGCTATGGATACGATGTAATTTATGTCTTCAAAAAACTATGACAAAACAGCAATTCACCACAATAAAGCAGTTTGTTTATTATGCATAGACATTAAAATACAGAATATGCCAACAAGGGCTAGGGCTACATAAAAATACATTTTCAAACAGAGACCAAAATAGCTGCTTTCAGGTGACACATTAACTCACTTTTTTTTAAAGAGAGAATTTGTTTCACTTAAAAAAGGTTTTCGACATAATAATATGACTACATCCAAGAAATATTTTGGAATTTGAATTAATGGAGTCCTTGTGAGGGATGGTAGCAATAATTAGATCAGCAGCGGAACACATAATGGTGTCTGACCTTTCCTAGTGCTCCTGGCTTCAACCTCCAGATTGGGACATTTAGCTGTCGCTGTGGACAATTATCTCTCAGGTACTTCCTGCTGTGTTGGATAATAATACTTAATTAGCCAAAGAGCAGAAAACATGGGGAGGACTCTCTCGATCTGTTAGAACTGCAACTCTCGGCCAGAGTGTGCAGCATAGTCAATCATGTCCACTCTATTGCCTCCTCTCTCACCTGCACAGTGGGTTTTCCAGGCCCCATGCAGGCTGCACTGGTCTTAATCAGAGTCCTTGGTGGTATCATGCTTTCAGGGGACGCAGAGGTCAGGCCATCAGTGGAGAGGGAAAGATGAGGGCCCATCTGCCTCTCCAGCCCCAAAACCACTCTCATCCCCTAACATGGGTGGAAAAGGAGCATCCTTGCCAAAAGCTATTGAAATACGCGTGTTCTCTACTGAGAAACGGTGAGAAAGGTGACTTTCAACAACTCTGATGCATATGCGTGCATGCGGTACACGTGACATGATCAGGGAATGGAAGATTATCACCACGGTTTTAGGAGATTATGCAGTTTTATTTAGATCTATATCTTGTCATTAAATTAATTGATCAATTAAAATGCTTGCTATTACATGCTACTTACGGTAGTTAACATAGCTTGAGGCATATTTGCACATTGTTTGGGCCATCCCATTCTGTCCATGATGAGCATAAGACAGAGCAGAATTCAATTCCTTCTTCCCTTATGGAGGATAGAGTGTACCTGCTCTCCTTTGTAGCATATTGTCCAAGATACCAAAATAACATGAGTGAAAGTACTTTTAGATTCGTTTGTGTTCCATACCCACTTTCCCATATCTTAGAAAAACATATTAACCACTATCTCTGGCCATATCTGTACTACTGTACTACTGTCCCCATGTACTATCCAAATGTACATGCATCTGCATGCATCAAATAAAAATCTCACAACTGGTTGTGAAAGCTGCAATCAGTGGAAAATGTTGCCCGAAGTGTATAGGGGAGTTACGAAAAGAAGAGTCCAGAGGAATGGCTGACAACACATCATTTCATGTGAATAGATATCATTCATAGAGCTTTTTAAAAGGTCAGGGAGTCCACGCTTCAATATGATGTAGGCATTTGTGCACCAAAAATGACATTTGTCATCCATCTCCTGCCTCCATATTTGTTCCAAGATGTTGCCGGGGAGTCTATCATATCTGTACGGCCATACTGGATCAAGAAATACAGAATATACTTTAAATTAAGCACAAAAACACCCTTTTAAGTGAGAAGTTAGGCTGGTCTGACAAGCAACGCGAGGTCTAACTTCACACATGCACAACTTAGGTTTAATAGACTCACAGCTTTGACCTATTACAATAGCTATGTTGGTCTATTGTACTTCAAACAACATGTACTGTAGGCTACTCACCACAAGGCAGACTCAAACCTTCTAGCTGTATCTAGCTGGCTTACCTTAGCTACCCCAAGCTTGTTTGATTATGGAGTAGATAGCTATCTAGTAGCTACATATGTAGCAAGCTAGTAAGTTAAGTAATACACGTGAGAGTTAGCAGTGCTGCAGTTTCCCAAAGTTTGCTTTTAGCTTTGAACTTAGCTGCTATCTGCAGTATATTTTGTGGAAAATGTGGGATATCGTCAACATTTAGTTATGGTGCACAACATGTCCATATATACAGTCGTGGCCAAAAGTTTTGAGAATGACACAAATATTAATTTTCACAAAGTCTGCTGCCTCAGTTTGTATGATGGCAATTTGCAGATACTCCAGAATGTTATGAAGAGTGATCAGATGAATTGCAATTAATTGCAAAGTCCCTCTTTGCCATGGAAATGAACTGAATCTCCAAAAAACAATTCCACTGCATTTCAGCCCTGCCACAAAAGGACCAGCTGACATCATGTCAGTGATTCTCTCATTAACACAGATGTGAGTGTTGATGAGGACAAGGCTGGAGATCACTCTGTCATGCTGATTGAGTTCGAATAACAGACTGGAAGCTTCAAAAGGAGGGTGGTGCTTGGAATCATTGTTCTTCCTCTGTCAACCATGGTTACCTGCAAGGAAACACGTGCCATCATCATTGCTTTGCACAAAAAGGGCTTCACAGGCAAGGATATTACTGCCAGTAAGATTGCACCTAAATCAACCATTTATCAGATCATCAAGAACTTCAAGGAGAGCGGTTCAATTGTTGTGAAGAAGGCTTCAGGGCGCCCAAGAAAGTCCAGCAAGCGCCAGGACCGTCTCCTAAAGTTGATTCAGCTGCGGGATTGGGGCACCACCAGTACAGAGCTTGCTCAGGAATGGCAACAGGCAAGTTGGCCTGGTGTCAAGAAGGGCAGCAAAGAAGCCACTTCTCTCCAGGAAAAACATCAGGGACAGACGGATACTCTGCAAAAGGTACAGGGATTGGACTGCTGAGGACTGGGGTAAAGTCATTTTCTCTGATGAATCCCCTTTCTGATTGTTTGGGGCATCCGGAAAAAAGCTTGTCCGGAGAAGACAAGGTGAGCGCTACCATCAGTCCTGTGTCATGCCAACAGTAAAGCATCCTGAGACCATTCATGTGTGGGGTTGCTTCTCAGCCAAGGGAGTGGGCTCACTCACAATTTTGCCTAAGAACACAGCCATGAATAAAGAATGGTACCAACACATCCTCCCGAGAGCAACTTCTCCCAACCATCCAGGAACAGTTTGGTGACGAACAATGCCTTTTCCAGCTTGATGGAGCACCTTGCCATAAGGCAAAAGTGATAATTAAGTGGCTCGGGGAACAAAACATCGATATTTTGGGTCCATGGCCAGGAAACTCCCCAGACCTTAATCCCATTGAGAACTTGTGGTCAATCCTCAAGAGGCGGGTGGACAAACAAAAACCCACAAATTCTGACAAACTCCAAGCATTGATTATGCAAGAATGGGCTGCCATCAGTCAGGATGTGGCCCAGAAGTTAATTGACAGCATACCAGGGCGGATTGCAGCGGTCTTGAAAAAGAAGGGTCAACACTGCAAATATTGACTCTTTGCATCAACTTCATGTAATTGTCAATAAAAGCCTTTGACACTTATGAAATGCTTGTAATTATACTTCAATATTCCATAGTAACATCTGACATAAATATCTAAAGACACTGAAGCAGCAACCTTTGTGGAAATTAATATTTGTGTCATTCTCAAAACTTTTGGCCACGACTGCACTCTTGTTTGGGTCATTTTGGCTAGTTAGCATTACGAGATGCAGAGAGTTGATTGTGGACCTCCATCCAAGTAGATTTGCTGAGTTTTATCGAAATTGGTTATACTGGCTTAGATGTGATAGTAGGACGATTTGGTTTTAACATTAGTTCATGCGTAACTAAGAATATTGCAGAATTCTTAATATATACTATTATAGAACAGAATATAGATAAACCCCTCATGTGACACAAAATTTTCCAACACAATATGAGCCCAAATTCAGAGCATAAAGGAGGAGTGAAATAGCGAATTGCTGTGTTTGCAATCAATCACTGTAAAATGGCATATGCCACTGCCTGGAATCAGAACAATAGCACAGACACACACTAAATAGCTTCAGTGACTCATCAATTACTAGGGGACAGTGCGGAACATTACAAAAGCTCCCTAATTACATTTAATCTTCACTCTAGATGTAGAACAGGAGGTTAACATAATATCACTTAACCAATCTTCATGGTTCAATAGCTCTAAATGACTGATATAATGAAAGCCAGTCTGCTTCACTAACACTTTCTGACGGGTCATTTTTTTTGCAAGACAAGGCATTCTCTAAAATCCAATTTTCTCCAAGCTTGGTTTCTTTTTTATGTCTGTTAACTTGACATGTCTTATGTCTGGGAGATTTCCAATTTTTTTGTTGCCATTTTGTCAAATCTCTCCAAATCTATTATTTACTGCAGGTACAATGGTTGGATAGGGTAAATCCCTTCTGCATGAGCTCCCCTCTGTGCCAAGGACTTGAAAAGGGATTCTAGTTCAGAATGAGTGAGTTCTGGGATTTGAATATGTCATTTGGCTTCCTATTCTCAAGAGGTGGAGTAGAGTAAACTTTGACATTTAAGTGTCTAATGCTGCATCTCAAATGGCAACCTATACCCTACTGCACAACTTTTAACTACTCTGTTTAAAAGTAGTGCATTATATAAGGAATAGGGTGCCATGTGGGATGCAGGCTAAATTATTGGGAATAGTAAACCCTTCGCAAAAAACTTTGAGGAAGGTAACAAACAGATCCCCCAGCCAGATGGGACCTCAATTTACCCCCAGCCCTCGGAACTACAGTTGAAGCCGGAAGTTTACATACACTTAGGTTGGAGTCATTAAAACTCGTTTTTCAACCACTCCACAAATTTCTTGTTAACAAACTATAGTTTTGGCAAGTCGGTTAGGACATCTACTTTGTGCATGACACAAGTAATTTTCTCAACAATTGTTAACAGACAGATTATTCCACTTATAATTCACTGTATCACAATTCCAGTGGGTCAGAAGTTTACATACACAAAGTTGACTGTGCCTTTAAACAGTTTGGAAAATTACAGGAAATTATGTCATGGCTTTAGAAGCTTTTGATAGGCTTGATAGGCTCCACCTGCTCCTCCTTGCACAAAGGCGGAGGTAGCGGTCCTGCTGCTGGGTTGTTGCCCTCCTACGGCCTCCTCCACGTCTCCTGATGTACTGGCCTGTCTCCTGGTAGCGCCTCCATGCTCTGGACACTACGCTGACAGACACAGCAAACCTTCTTGCCACAGCTCGCATTGATGTGCCATCCTGGATGAGCTGCACTACCTGAGCCACTTGTGTGGGTTGTAGACTCCGTCTCATGCTACCACTAGAGTGAAAGCACCGCCAGCATTCAAAAGTGACCAAAACATCAGCCAGGAAGCATAGGAACTGAGAAGTGGTCTGTGGTCACCACCTGCAGAACCACTCCTTTATTGGGGGTGTCTTGCTAATTGCCTATAATTTCCACCTTTTGTCTATTCCATTTGCACAACAGCATGTGCAATTTATTGTCAATCAGTGTTGCTTCCTAAGTGGACAGTTTGATTTCACAGAAGTGTGATTGACTTGGAGTTACATTGTGTTGTTTAAGTGTTCCCTTTATTTTTTTGAGCAGTGTATTTCAAGGCCTACCTTCCAACTCAATGCCTCTTTGCTTGACATCATGGGAAAATCAAAAGAAATCAGCCAAAAATTGTAGACCTCCACAAGTCTGGTTCATCCTTGGGAGCAATTTCCAAACGCCTGAAGGTACCACGTTCATCTGAACAAACAATAGTACGCAAGTATAAACACCATGGGAACACGCAGCCGTCATACCGCTCAGGAAGAAGACGTGTTCTGTCTCCTAGAGATGAACGTACTTTGGTGCGTAAAAGTGCAAATCAATCCCAGAACAACATCAAAGAACCCTGTGAAGATGCTGGAGGAAACAGGTACAAAAGTATCTATATCCATAGTAAATTCAGTCATATGTCGACATAACCTGAAAAGCCGCTCAACAAGAAAGAAGCCACTGCTCCAAAACCGCCATAAAAATGCCAGACTATGGTTTGCAACTGCACATGGGGACAAAGATCATACTTTTTAGAGAAATGTCTTCTGGTCTGATGAAACAAAAATAGAACTGTTTGGCCATAATGGCCATCGATATGTTTGGAGGAAAAATGAGGAGGCTTGCAAGCCGAAGAACACCATCCCAACCGTGAAGCACTGGGGTGGCAGCATCATGTTGTGGGGGTGCTTTGCTGCAGGAGGGACTGGTGCACTTCACAAAAATAGATGGCATCATGAGGAACGAAAATTATGTGGATATATTGAAGCAACATCTCAAGACACCAGTCAGGAAGTTAAAGCTTGGTCGCAAATGGGTCTTCCAAATGGATAATGACCCCAAGCATCCTTCCAAAGTTGTGGCAAAACAACAAGGTAGGTTGGTATGAATGAACTTTTTGCTCTAAATGTGGTTCTCTCAGAGTTCTTAGGTACCTCCGCTGGGTTAATGGCTCCATCTCCTGTCCTCCTTGACTCACGGTAGGACATGTAAGTCTATTGATTAGCGTGGTAGACCTACTGTATGTATACATCTCACTGTGGATGACATTTCAAGTGTCATGAAAGTTTCACTCTTGTCAAAGAAATCACGCAAACGATTTTCATAAAAAAATTGAAATAATATGAATATATTTTTTACATGCACTACCGTAAAACTGGCCTTCCTTAGAATAGTTGAGTATCTGGAGCATCAGCATTTCTGGGATCGATTACTGGCTCAAAATGGCCAGAAACAAGAACTTTCTTCTGAGAAATGAAGGCTATTCCATGTGAGAAATTGGCAAGAAACTGAAGATCTGGTACAACGCTGTGTACTACTCCCTTCACAGAACGCCTACAGAACGCCTACAGAACTCCCTTCACAGAACGCCTACAGAACTCCCTTCACAGAACGCCTACAGAACTCCCTTCACAGAACGCCTACAGAACGCCTACAGAACTCCCTTCACAGAACGCCTACAGAACTCCCTTCACAGAACGCCTACAGAACTCCCTTCACAGAACGCCTACAGAACTCCCTTCACAGAACGCCTACAGAACTCCCTTCACAGAACGCCTACAGAACGCCTACAGAACTTCCTTCACAGAACGCCTACAGAACTCCCTTCACAGAACGCCTACAGAACTCCCTTCACAGAACGCCTACAGAACTCCCTTCACAGAACGCCTACAGAACGCCTACAGAACTCCCTTCACAGAACGCCTACAGAACTCCCTTCACAGAACGCCTACAGAACGCCTACAGAACTCCCTTCACAGAACGCCTACAGAACTCCCTTCACAGAACGCCTACAGAACGCCTACAGAACTCCCTTCACAGAACGCCTACGCCTATGTAGATATTCAATTTAAAATCTGCCGTTTCCAGCTATAATAGTCATTTACAACATTAATAATGTCTACACTGTATTTCTGATCAAGTTGATATTATTTTAAAGGACAAAAAAATTTGCTTTTCTTTAAAAAACAAGGACATTTCTAAGTTACCCCAAACTTTGAACGGTCGTGTATATTTTTTTAGCCGCCCTGCAATACCTCTGCGGCCCCTTATGGGACGCCCAGTTGAATACCCCTGGGCTAGATAGTTCCTTGTAATGGTTCAGCTCGGATAATGGTGGAAGGGTCAGAATGTGACAAACAAATGGGCCATTTTCTCTCAGGTCATATCAGACCCACCACTGTCCAATATGCTGTGTACACTCATGAGAGACATTGCAAAATAATTTATTATTGTTTTGGACAGTACATTTACAGTATAGGCGACCATATGAAGTTGATAGAGAGAATACTGTTAAAGACCAACTCTGACATTTTTATAAAAACTACATAGAAAGAAGACGAGTAGGTGGCCGGTACTTTGCAATAAACTTTAGTGAACTATTAACAGAAAGTATTTACAAAAGGATACATACGTATATATTGGAGCAGTCAGCATAGTACATCAGGAAGCACAACTGCAGTCTTCCTCAGGCAGCGTTGTGAAAAAATACATAAAACTGAAGAAAGCAGTCTGCATATAATAACTCTCAAAGGACAAACATATCAAGCTATATGATACATGACGATTTTTTGACAGAAGTATAAACGCCGAACACCACAACAACAAAATCAAATAAGTAATGTGCTGACAAGAACTAAATAACCTGGAGGTTTTCCATTTGACCCAGTTGTCATCACTTTATTATATACTAACGTACACCTATACATACTGCCATGATTACTCCCTTTAATGCGGTCTTCCATTGTCGGTGTTCTCTAAACAATGGCTAGCCAAACTGACATTTGGGCAGAATCCCACTTCCTAGTGATTCCTGTTTGAGTTAAGGGATTTTTTATTTATTTTACTTGGGCAAGTCAGTTAAGAACAAATTCTTATTTCCAATGACAGCCTACCCCGGCCAATGCTGGGCCAATTGTGCACCGCCCTATGGGACTCTTATCACGGCTGGATGTGATACAGCCTGGATTTGAACCAGGGACTGTACTGATGCCTCTTGCACAGAGATGCAGTGCATTAGACCGCTGCGCCACTCAGGAGCCCAAGTGGATAAAAGAGGGGTCATTTAGGTCACCTTGTTTCAATACAATTCAAAGTCAATTCTACATTAGCTGCTGGCCAGGGTTTATTTAAGCTGTTGGGGCTGAGCTGGCATTTATTCAAATGAAATAAAAACTATTTTTATTTGTCACATGCACCAAATACAACAGGTGTAGACCTTACAGTGAAATGCTTACTTACAAGCCCTTAACCAACAGTGCAGTTTTAATAAAATAACTATAAAAAAAGTAAGAGATAAGAATAACAAATAATTAAAGAGCAGCAGTAAATAACAATAGCGGGGCTATATACAGGGGGTACCGGTGTCGAGGTAATTGAGGTAATATGTACAGAGTTATTAAAGTGACTATACATAGATAATAACAGAGAGTAGCAGCAGCTTAGAAGGGTGGTGGGGCAATGCAAATAGTCTGGGTAGCCATTTGATTAGCTGTTCAGGAGCTTATGACTTGGGGGTAGAAGCTTTTTAGAAGCCTCTTGGACATAGACTTGGCACTCCGGTACCGCTTGCCGTGCGGTAGCAGAGAGAACAGTCTATGACTAGGGTGGCTGGAGTCTTTGACAATTTATAGGACCTTCCTCTGACACTGCCTGGTATAGAGGTCCTGGATGGCAAGAAGCTTGGCCCCGGTGATGTACTGGGCCATACGCACTATACTCTGTAGTGCCATGTGGTCGGAGGCCGAGCAGTTGCCATACCAGGCAGTGATGCAACGCGTCAGGATGCTCTCAATGGTGCAGCTGTAAAACCTGTTGAGGATCTGAGGACCCATGTAAAATCTTTTCAGTTTCCCTTGTGGGGTAATAGGTTTTGTCGTGCCCTCTTCATGACTGTCTTGGTGTGCTTGGACCATGTTAGTTTGTTGGTGATGTGGACGCCAAAGAACTTGAAGCTCTCAACCTGCTCCACTACAGCCCCGTTGATGAGAATGGGGAAGTGCTCGGTTCTCCTTTTCCTGTATTCCACAATCATCTAATTTATTGTAAAACACATTGAGTTGATTTCCTCTTAAAGGGATACTTTGTGATTTTGGCAATTAAGCCCTTTTCTACTTTCCCAGAGTCAGATGAACTTGTCGATAACATTTTTAAGTCTCTGTCTGCAGTTTGAAGGAAGTTGCTAACTAGCAATAGCGCAATTGCTAACTAATGCTAGCTGCTACCATAGACTTCCATTTTAGCTGTTACCATAGACTACAAGTCATTGTGCTCGCTAGTTAGCATTGGTTCACAAAACTACCTCTAACTTCCTTCAAACTGGACACAGAGACAGAAAAATTGTATCCATGATTTAATCTGACTCTGCGGTAGATAAAGGGCCAAAAACCCAAAGTATCCCTCAAACGCAACAGCCCCCTTAAGTAGGGTCACACAGCACTAATAAAGGAAGCAAAACCCAATAAGCATTGGACATTATATTCTGTTTAGGATATGCTGATTTTCATGTAAACCAATATGATCTGTATTTCCAGAGAAAACGTAATTACGTTTTTAAGATATTAACATAATAGCATGTGGACTATAATAATCCATTATTTGACTAATTCATAGATAATGATAGGTTATTATTGCAGTGAGACTGCTCTAAGACAGATGTGTTAAGACAAATGTGTTATTACATTCTAGTAAATGTTTGTTTCAATAAATTATTCATTAAAGGTAGTAAAGACATTTGAATTACAAGTATACAGTGCATTCGGAAAAGTAATCAGACCCCTTGACTTTTTCCACATTTTGTTACGTTACAGCCTTATTCAAAAATGTATTTAAAAAAAATCCCTCATCAACCTACACACTATACACCACAATGACAAAGCAAAAACCGTCTTTACACAGTACTTTGTTGAAGTGCATTTGACAGCGATTACAGACTCAAGTCTTCTTGGGTATGACGCTACAAGCTTGGCACACCTGTATTTGGGGAGTTTATCCCATTCTTCTCTGCAAATCCTCTCAAGCTCTGTCAGGTTGGATGGGGAGCGTCGCTGCACAGCTATTTTCAGGTCTCTCCAGAGATGTTCGATTGGGTTCAAGTCTGGGCTCTGGCTGGGCCTCTCAAGGACATTCAGAGACTCCTGCATTGACTTGGCTGTGTGCTTAGAGTCGTTGGCCTGTTGGAAGGTGAACCATCGACCCAATCTGAGGTCCTGAGCGCTCTGGAGCAGGTTTTCATCAAAGATCTCTCTGTACTTTGCTCTGTTCATCTTTCCCTCGATCCTGCCTAGTCTCCCAGTCCCTGCCGCTGAAAAACATCCCCAATGCATGATGCTGCCACCACCGTGCTTCACCGTAGGGATGATGTCAGGTTTCTTCCAGACGTGACACTTTGCATTCAGGCCAAAGAGTTCAATCTGGGTTACATCACACCAGAGCATCTTGTTTCTCATGATCTGAGAGTCTTTAGGTGCCTTTTGGCAAACTCCAATTGGGCTGTCATGTGCCTTTTACTGAGGAGTGGCATCCGTCTGGCCACTCTACCATGAAGGCCTAATTGGTGGTTTGCTGCAAAGATGGTTGTGCTTCTGGAAGGTTCTCCCATCTCCACAGAGGAACTCTGGAGGTCTGTCAGAGTGACCATTGGGTTCTTGGTCACATCCCTGACCAAGGTCCTTCTCCACCGATTGCAGAGTTTGGCCGGGCAGCCAGCTGTAGGAAGAGTCTTGGTGGTTCCAAACTTATTCAATTTAGGAATGATGAAGGCCGCTGTTTTCTTGGGGACCTTCAATGATGCAGACATTTTTTGGTACCCTTCCCCAGATCTGTGCCTCGACACAATCCTGTCTTTGAGCTCTACAGACAATTCCTTCAACCTCATGGCTTGGTTTTTGTTCTGACATGTACTGTCAACTGTTTCTAAAAAAAAAAAAATCTTCTAAAAACCTGTTTTCCTTTTGTCATTATGGGGTATTGTGTGTAGATTGATGAGGAAATGGTTTTATTTAATCCTTTTTAGGCTGTAATGTAACAAAATGTGGAAAAAGTCAAGGGGTCTGAATACTTTCCGAATGCACTGTACATAAATCATGCACGTGAATGTAATGTCAACTTATATTCACTGAGAGCATTTACTAAGCCACAGTAAAATAGATAGCAAAAACAAAAATGTAATTACCCACAGATAATAGTATTTTGCCATTTTATCCTATTTTACATGTTGTGGCCTTATATGTTAAGTTGTGTTTACTGTTGCCTAATCCTTCCTCCATCAGTTGTTGTGCCACAGTATCGACAGAAAATGAAAGAGTAATGTGTTCTCTGGCCTTACCTACAGCATAAACCTCTCCTATAATTCAACCTCCATAGTTTACGGCCATGTGTTCATGTGAAGGGAATACTAATCTTATTCTGAAGGCCTAATGGCTTTGAAGTGGGCTCTAGAGCTAAGAAAAAAGTGCAAAACCCTCATACTGACATTTCTGCCTGGCCTAAATGGACATAAACAGGTTTTGTGAAATACAAAACTGATATTGTGGGCAGAGCTCTTTTGTATTTTTGACAGACGGTGCACAGTGTGTCTTTCTGACAGTCTAAACTTATATGGATTTGGTTATTGTTCAACCCTATCACTCATTCCTGATTGAATAATCTACAGGAAATGATGAGGAGAATTAGACATTAGTATATAGGAAATGCCTTTTCATCTCTTTTGAAAAGAAATGACTCATATCCTCATCAAAATGCAACAATGTTAATAATTGGATCATTTATCTACTTTAACCCGGGCAAAATTGCGACTGTGGTTTTGCCATTTCTCTAATTCCTGAATTATGGCCGTTCTACAATTACTACATTGATTCCTGCCAATCTCCCAGATGGGGCATCTTACAGTGAATGGCAGGGTTTATTTAGCTATAATCCAGTAGAGTAGAAAGGCATTTTCCCTTCACCCAAGGAATCCCCTTGCCATTCAGAGGCTCTAGCAGTGTGTCTTGGGAGGATAGTCCCAGTAGGAATTAGATAGAACACCTGCCACCTGTGGGGAAAACAACCCAATTGGCACACAGCAAAAACTTCACCTTTTTTTTCGTGTCCTCTTATTATTATTTTCAACATTGCCATCTCCCGAGCATTCTCACTACTTAGAAAAATTGCATATTGTAGGGCTTCCCACATGCCTGTATTCTTGACAATGCTAGCAGCCACGTGAGTGCTAGCCAACTACCGACCGGAACATCAAGCTAGCCGAGATCAACAACACAAACAAGCGGACTATGCTGGAAAAAAATATTGATGCAACGTGCAACAATTTCAAAGATTTTACAGTTCATAAAGGTTCATAAAAGGAAATGAGTCCATTGCAATTAATTCATTAGGCTCTAATCTATGGATTTCACATGACTGGGAATACAGATATGCATCTGTTGGTCACAGATACCTTAAAAAAAGGTAGGGGCATAGATCAAAAAATCAGTCAGTATTTGGTGTGACCACAATTTGCTTCATGCAGTGCGACACATCTTCTTCACATAGCGTTGATCAGGCTGTCGATTGTGGCCTTTGGAATGTTGTCCTAATCCTCTTCAATGGCTTAGCAAAGTTGCTGGATACAAGTGGGAACTGGAACATGCTGTCGTACACGTCGATCCAGAGCCTCCCAAATATGCTCAATGAGTGACATGGCTGGTGAGTATGCCGTCCATGGAAGAACAGGAACATTTTTTAGCTTCCAGGAATTGCGTATTATCATGCTGAAACATGAGGTGATGGCGGTGGATGAATGGTACCACAATTTTTTTGTAAAAATCATTTAACCTTTATTTAACCAGGTAGGCCAGTTGAGAACAAGTTCTCATTTACAACTGCGACCTGGCCAAGATAAAGCAAAGCAGTGTGACAAAAACAACACAGAGTTACACATGGAATAAACAATCGTACAATCAATAACACAATGTACCTCAGGATCTCATCACGATATCTCTGTGCATTCAAATTGCCATCGATAAAATGCAACTGTGTTCGTTGTCTGTTGTTTATGCCTTGACCATACCATAACCCCACCGCCACCGTGGGGCACAACGTTGACATCAGAAAACCGCTCGCGCACACAACGCCATACACGTGGTCTGCAGTTGTGAGGCTAGTTGGAGGTACTGCCAAATTCTCTAAAACAACATTGGAGGCGGCTTACGGTAGAGAAATGAACATGAAATTCTTTGTGCACTAAATTTGAGATGAATTAGCTTTTTGGGCGTATGGAACATTTATGGGATCTTTTATTTCAGCTCATGAAACATGGGGCCAACACTTTACATGTTGCATTTATATTTTTGTTCAGTGTAGCTACTTGTAGCCTGCTTGGACACCGGGTCCCCACATTTCCGATGCCGAAAAGCCTGAAGCCACAGGGCTGTTCTCGCAGGCTCTATTTCCCGAAGTCTGAGCATTGTGAACCATAGGTCGGGATTTTTTACTGGTTTCGTGTATATTAAACAACACAGCAGCTTTTCGGCATGTTTTGTTATTTCTGTATAACAAAAAAATCGACAAAGTTGGTTCTTTTACAATGGGGGTCAATGGGAAAGAATGATTGATTTCCCCAATCCTCAATTTGTGGTTGAGGGGAATTCCTTCTTATGACATGAATATCAACTCAGAGCATAGGAGCATCATAGAGATCCTTTCATTTATTATATATGTAATTATATACAGCCTTATTACAGCCTTATTCAAAAATGTATTTTTAAAAAATCCCTCATCAACCTACACACTATACACCACAATGACAAAGCAAAAACCGTCTTTACACAGTACTTTGTTGAAGTGCATTTGACAGCGATTACAGACTCAAGTCTTCTTGGGTATGACACTACAAGCTTGGCACACCTGTATTTGGGGAGTTTATCCCATTCTTCTCTGCAAATCCTCTCAAGCTCAGTCAGGTTGGATGGGGAGCGTTGCTGCACAGCTCATTTCAGGTCTCTCCAGAGATGTCCGATTGGGTTCAATTCTGGGATCTGGCTGGGCCACTCAAGGGCATTCAGAGACTTGTCCCGAAGCCACTCCTGCGTTGTCTTGGCTGTGTGCTTAGGGTCGTTGGCCTGTTGGAAGGTGAACTGTCTCCCCAGTCTGAGGTCCTGAGCGCTCTGGAGCAGGATCTCTCTGTACTTTGCTCTGTCATCGTTCCCTCGATTCTGACTAGTCTCCCAGTCCCTGCAGTTGAAAAACATCCCCACAACATGATGCTGCCCCTACCATGCTTCACCATAGGGATGGTGCCAGGTTTCCTCCAGACATGATGCTTGGCATTCAGGCCAAAGAGTTCAATCTTGGTTTCATCAGACCAGAGAATCTTGTTTCTCATGGTCTGAGAGTTCTTTGGGTGCCTTTTGGCAAACTCCAAGTGGGCTGTCATTTGCCTTTTACTGACGAATGGCTTCCGTCTGGCCACTCTACCATAAAGGCCTGATTGGTGGAGTGCTGCAGAGATGGATGTCCTTCTGGAAGGTTCTCCCATCCCCACAGAGGAACTCTAGAGCTCTATCAGAGTGACCATCAGGTTTTTGGTCACCTCTAGGAAGAATCTTGGTGGTTCCAAACTTCTTCAATTTAAGAATGATGGAGGCCACTGTGTTCTTGGGGACCTTCAATGCTGCATCCAATTTTTGGTACTCTTCCCCAGATCTGTGCCTCAACACAATCCTGTCTCGGAGCTCCACGGACAATTCTTTTGATCTCATGGCTTGGTTTTTGCTCTGACATGCACTGTCAACTGTGGGACCTTATATAGACAGGTGTGTGCCTTTCCAAGTCATGTCCAATCAATTGAATTTACCACAGGTGGACTCCAATACAGTTGTAGAACATCTCCAGGATGATGAATGGAAACAGGATGCACCTGAGCTCAATTTCGAGTCTCATTGCAAAGGGTCTGAATACGGTATTCCAGTTTCAACTGTTCTGCCTGCGGTTACGGAACCCCTACCTGTCCCAGACCTGCTGTTTTCAACTCTTAATGATCGGCTATGAAAAGCCAACTGACATTTATTCCTGATTATTATTTGACCATGCTTTTCATTTATGAACATTTTGAAAATCTTGGCTCTCTCTAATTTTCTCCTTCTCTCTTTCTTTCTCTCTCTCGGAGGACCTGAGCCCTAGGACCATACGTCAGGACTACCGGGCATGATGACTCCTTGCTGTCCCCAGTCCACCTGGCCTTGCTGCTATTCCAGTTTCAACTGTTCTGCCTGCGGTTATGGAACCGCCACCTGTCCCAGACCTGCTGTTTTCAACTCTTAATGATCGGCTATGAAAAGCCAACTGAAAATTATTCATGATTATTATTTGACCATGCTTGTCACTTATGAACATTTTGAACATCTTGGCATAGTTCTGTTATAATCTCCACCCGGCACAGCCAGAAGAGGACTGGCCACCCCTCATAGCCTGGTTCCTCTCTAGGTTTCTTCCTAGGTTTTGGCCTTTCTAGGGAGTTTTTCCTAGCCACCGTGCTTCTACACCTGCATTGCTTGCTGTTTGGGGTTTTAGGCTGGGTTTCTGTACAGCACTTCGAGATATTAGCTGATGTACGAAGGGCTATATAAAATAAACTTGATTGATTGATTGATTGATATTTGGTATTTCAGTTTTGTATTTTTTATAAATTAGCAAAATAAAAATGAAACTTGTTCCCACTTTGTCATGATAGGGTATTGTGTGTAGATTGATGAGGAAAACAATTAATGTAATCCATTTCAGAATAAGGCTGTAGCATAACAAACTGTGGAAAAAGTCAAATGGTCTGAATAGTTTTCAAATGCACTGTATATCATTATCTTAAATTGACATGTTTAATTATTTTGCTGTATTAAATTAAAGTATATTGTGCTAATTTACCTAATGTGGACAGTTTGTGTTACTACCTTACACAAGCTTGCATTTTCACCCATAAAATTGAGTGGAATTACACATCCTTCTTATCTCAGATTGGTGGTTTTAGTATAAAAGTTTATAGTTATTAAGATGACTTAAGACTGATTGCTTCAAACAGTTCAATATCTTTGGTTTTGTACTGTAGATTTTGTCACATGCTCCCGGATGCACAGGACTGCAGGGTGGTCTCTCTATAAAAGTCGTTGACCACACACCAATACATGGACTTGACAGTCAAACTATCACTTAAATAGCAGCCAACCGTTCTCACTGTTGATATCTTATGCCGCATTGTGATTCGTTTAAGTTAACTAACAGAAAAAGCGGTCTGTTCCCGAAATCAACATCTGACATTGCAAAATATAGATATAAGCCTTCTACAAGTCATGAGTGACGTTCATGTGCTTCACTGGCCACACTAAAGGGTGCCATAGCAACCACTTGCCCCCTGTTCTATTGAATTCAGCGTGATATCGATGGAAGTTATTAACTAAAAAACGTTGCTTTACACTTACCGCGTTGGCGACCCACTTGAATCAAAATGTAACACTTCAAAATGTGGCTATCTGTCTTCTACAAATTGTCCTCTAACCAGTGATGAACACATTATTCCCAGATTCCGTGTGGTTTTTGAGCTGTGTTCGTTTTAGCAAGACTTGCAACCTCATCTTCCACCTCTAGGACAATTGATTTCAACGTGATATCGATATGAGTGATTGACAAATAAGTGCTGCTTTTCTCTTTGTTTTGCTAACCCCTAAATCAAAATGCATCACTTCAAAATGTAGCTGACTGTCATCTGCAGGTTGTTCTCTAACCAGTGATGTAAAAAAAGATATCCAGTTTCCATGTGTTTTTTTGTTTTGTTAGTTTCATCAGCACCTACGACCCTAATCGAAATCAGTGATTTATTGCCACTTGTCAAAACAACAGGGTTTTGGTGCTTGTGCAGTTTATAAGGTGCTTGTTTTAAAAATACAAGTAATATGACAACTATTGTGGCACATGCACAGTATGTATAGATAGTACATTGTATGTTTACGTTCTCAACATATCACAAACTGTTTCTGCATATCGGTTATTGATTTGGACACGTTAAAACTGTGTTTTGACATTGGGCTATTTATCAAAATGTCTAGTCAACAGGAATCAGCGACGACATTTTCAAGTTCTAGGAATATGAGCGGAACTTTTCAACATTCATTTCCAATGGTAGTGTACTTAATCAGGTAAAAACTGCTGAATGAGTCCAAAAATGTGCTGCGATGGATTTATTTTGAAGATATACCAGAAATCACCAAAACGGGTTTGCCCTGCCTACTAAGTACACCGACATGAATAGGGCTCTGATTTGACCTCATGACCATGGGACCCCAATCAACTTCCATTGACCGGAGGAGCACTGTGGCCTACACAATCTCCTAGCACGCTTCTAGAACTCTGCTGATCATCAGGGATTCTTTCTCGCACCAGTGTAGGAGTTATAAATGCCATTTCTCCACAAGTCACATCACAGAAGGAGAGTGCGGTAAGATAGTGGAACGTGCAGAATAGGAATGAGCCAGGCAGAAGTTCTGTAGCGACGTTTCCTACTGTATGTTGCTGGCACACACATACACATGCAACCATTAGCAATAATGCATCCCATGCATGCACACACAAGCAAGGGTTATGACACCATTCTTATGTGCACAACTCGATACCTTGAACTTGGGCACAGTCCATTACACTCACTATCCTAAAGGAAATATTACATTGGGACTGGATGTAGTGTAATTTGCTTCCTGCATCACAGGTCACTAGCATTACAAGGAAATACTGTGTTGTGCCCTTACTGGACTAGCATTATTGACTAAGATTATTAAGTGGAACAGAATATAAATAACGTGGGCAAACTTAGGCAGCTATGCCACTCAATCTCACCGCAGCCAATGTCCTATCCCTTTAGACACAACCTCCAAAGATCTGCTCTCAGTCCAACTTGAACATGCTGACACATCGAAGAGTGATTCACCTTCCCTTGCCATATTGTTCAGCACAGAATGCATGTGTCACTAGCCGTGTATTTCTTTCTTTTATAGACACAGACTTTGAAGAGAGAACACTTAAATCCCCGTCTCTGAAATAGTTCTTCTGCATTCTCATTAGCACACAAAGGAGCACTAGTAAAAAAGCTGACCTTGGCACCGTGGTTTGAGGGGAACCTGTGATTTGAAAGTCAAGGTCTTTAAAGGCAGATAAGCAGCAGTGCATTTTAATCCCCTCTCTGCTGAGTGGGGCATCTGGTTAAATAACTGCCTTTTTGCCCCTTTCCTTATAGTGGGGATTTCTGTTACATCTGTGCTTTCCACCGCAGATTTCCCAAGACTTCAGATCCATCTATTGTATGGCCACATTGTGTCAGACTTAAGCCCTTATCCTGAATCGCCGTCCCTAGACTAGAGCAGCATATTCCTGTACATGTCAGGAATGGAGTCCTTATTTTCTGTGAGGCCTCAGATTATAAAACTTTCGAGAGGTTTTCTTTTCCTCTCACAACAGCAACTCTTGGTCAGTTATGGTTCAATCTCCAAAACCAATTAACTTTTTTTCGCCCTGTGCTGATGCTCCTTTGAACATCCAACTTTGCCCAGTGCTTGGTGTTTAAAATCCAAGGTTTCCAAGGCAACCAGCAAGATGCTGCAGCTTTACCCATCTTGGATAATTCCACCAGCTGCTCTTCAGCCAGGTTAATTAAGTATTAAAGATAACAAGTTGAAGCGGTAATGGTCAAGACGTATCGTGACAAGTGGGTGGATTCCTATAATGAAGCTCATTATTCTTCCCTCACTATGTCCTCGCATCTTGATACAATGTGAGAAAAAAGAGTGCAACTTTTAAAAAAGGCCTGCGCTGAACGTTTGACTAGACTAATGGAAAAGATCACAAGAGGGTTGTCTATCTGTGACAGCTTCTTTGCTCCTTACTTTGGTGATGATGTCATCCGGATTCCCTTCAGGTATGGGATATCTGCTCATATGGACATGTGGGACGACGCAAACTGGATGACTAGAGTGACAGACTAGCGGACACCTCCTTGTACAACTAATATATCCTCGTAATTAGGTTGACTCACTATGGGAAAGCCTTTTCACCAAACTGGAATCCCCATAAATATAAGGTGCAGAAACACCATCCTGCCACGCTCTCATCAGTTCCATTTCATTGTGAAGGAGGAGAAAAACCGTCTATGCCGTCCAGACAAGTCGGTTAATCTGCATCATAGCCAGGACTGTGATGGGGGGCATATGGAGAGTTAATACAGGGCATGTTTATGCAGCCAAGGCATTCACATGGACGCTTTAAATACCTCCCCTGCCGCATTTTGATACCGAATCGTCTGGAAGACGAGATACATCACTGAGTTTGGGGATTATATAAACCCTGAAATGTGTTTTTTTTTAACCCCCAAGTCTTGTGCTGGGATCAGCTTGTTTTGACCTTTCTGCCAGATGGCATTACAGTAGGAGAGGACTGGAGCGATGTTGACGACGTGAGGTGCAAAGCCCCGGGCCCTGACGATTGGCATACTCATCTTCCTCTCTGCAATGAGTTTGACACCCAGCACCCCAGATGGATCTGCAGAGAAACATGCTTATAACAAAGAGCACTGCAGAGGTCTGTCCGTTACTGTTCTCCCAAACCCTTTCAATTCCAGACCAACGGGCTGGAGGGAAATGTCTAAAAAGGAATGTCAAAGTTGTTTACGGAAGTATGCGTTGTGATTACAAAAGAAAAACACAATGACAAACTAGAGGGACATTATAATGCGAGAAACATTCTGAACGTTATCAAACTGAAGCAATTACTGTTGTGTACCAAAATCCCGTTTGGGGATTTGGTTAAGGAAAGGAAATGTTGGGAGAGATGAAGTACGTTACTGTTCATAATTGATATAGCCATTACTATTAGAGTATTACACCGGTAACAAATGCTATTCCATAAATGTTACATTTCAACCACACGAACTGCATAAAAATATTAAAGATTGCATCATGTAGGGTCACTTTGGTAACAATTGGAACACCTAAATGAAACAAAAATGACATACTTCCCAAGTCGGTTAACGCTGCTCATCGTAAGAAACATTGAATATGCACACAATTCTTATTTTGAACATTTTACCCATACAAGTGAATAATGATTCATTTGGCTCAATATGGAACGCTGATCTTTAACAGTGTAGCTAGTCCTATGCATTATGCAGTAGCCGAGTGGGTGAGCTGAGAGCAGATATGGCATATAGACAGCAAGCATCCCTGTACCAACCTAATGAGCGCATACACTACATTCCACAATGCATGTCGTCATTCATGATGCTGGCACATTCTGTTTATTTCGCTCAAACTTGGCTGAACAATCATGTGCGGGGCAATTCCTTTTCGTTCATGGCAAATTTGTGATGGGAATATAACTATGTGGATCTCCAATGCCATTCTGGAGAATAAATTAGAACACTTTCACTGGAGCTTACAGCACATCATTTAGAATGGGTGTAATGAGAAAGCATGAGGGAAGGCAATTAACATTTAAAAGAGGGGCCCGGCTCATTCGTAATGGGGATGATCCCATGGCTTCTGTGTGCCTTGGCACTCTGCAAATATTTAACAAGGCCCTGCCTAAAATGGATGAAGGTGAAGGGGGAGACATATATCTTATGTCTACGACTAAGGGAACAGCCTGTCTATATTCCAAACTGTGTATTTTGCTTGTAAGTAGCATCATGAATGCCTATCTTCTCAAATGAAAGCTACATTTATAAGGAAAAGAGGCAAGGGAGTCTTGTCACTTTTAGATTACCATAGTTTGCTTCCAAAATAGAAATGAACGACAACTGTTTTCATGATTGTGGCAGGAGAGGATTTTACTATGACATAATTACATGTTCACATAAACTAGGTGTAATCAAACAGGTCTACTAATGTACAACATGATAAATGGTGGAGCTGAGGGGAGTATTGGCAGTTCCATGTAGGCTCCATGGACCACATTACTCTGAGTAAATGGGTTTTGATAGCCCTGAGGAACAGCTTGGGCCAAAGAGAATCCGTCACTACTGCTGGAGAACTACAGGGAACTAGAGGAACACAAGGGGTAAGAAAAAGACACCACAATATTGTTCAGTACAGTCCTTGCCCCCAAATTTGTTTTATTATTCATATACCCGAGAGGTTGTTATATTGTCAATGCTGAATTACATTATGTAGTCAATTTCTACATAAAAATTATCTGGGGAAAAATATATAACGAAACACTTCAATATTTAATACTAAATTGACTTATTAACAAGACTGAACTAAAGTCACTGTACTGTGTGCACACCGAGTAGGCCAACTGTAGGTGTGGCCCATATGCGTTTTGTATCCTGCCTTTGTTTCTGCCAAGTTCCTACAGAGAAATTTTGCTTGCTGTCCTTCGCTGGCCATTGTGAAGGACATTCCTATGGTCGTGACTGCCCATTCAATCAGACTCCAGCAGCGAGAGGGAGGATCCCCATCCTTGTCAGGACGAGTCATTGCAGTGCACTACTGACGTCACGCTCTCAACAAGCCATACTATTCCCCCTCAAACTAAACTGTCTCTAAAGTCATGACAGTACCAAGGAGAGATATTTAGTGGGAGAAATATTTAGTGGGAATGGTGGAAAACCCTGTTGATTGAACGATATGGAATTTCCATACCTATATATATTTTTTAAATCCCTGCTATTTGACAAGCTATGTGACAGGCGACATGAATCTTGTTGCTATACCACTTTATAAAAGCAGTTTTTCAAAACAATACATTTATGCAGGAATCAATGTGACAGCCCTTGGTCTATAGGGGCATGGTCCCAGAATCTCAGGGGTTAAAACGTCTAGGTGGGAGAACCACCAGTCAGTGATGTGGCGAAATCTCTTGAGAGATAAGCCATGGGATTTTCAGCCATAGAAGTGATGCAAGAGACAGAGCAACAAAGGAACATTTACAAAGTGAGAGTGGGTGCATTTAGTGCTATTTCGGTCCTGCCTGGATCCAGGTGAGCAGTGTGAGGCTGTGGCTGGCTTGTCTGCACCACTAAACCTCAGTCTCTCTTCTCCTTTTCTTCCCAGTAACAGTAAGAATTGTCAAATGAGGCGCTTTGTTAGAAACAGGTCCTTTTGTTATTTAAGTTCAACTAAATAATTTTCTGAAAATACTGTGCTTAAAAGTCAGGGAACATGAGTGTCTTGAAATGTATGGGGGGGGGGGGTATAAATGAGGAGAAAAAATACTATTTCAAATGTAAATGTTCCTGTTCTGCAGCTACGAGAGTCACTTTCAATGCATTATGTCTGTGTCATTAAAGTTCTGAAGTTTCCCTGCAGAAACCCAATTATTAGCATGTTATTCCATGACAACCATGGAGAGGCAACACAGATAGAGTACTTGGAGATTGAACTTATTTATGACACCCATATTGACTTCTGGTTGTTCCCCTCAATACATTTTCCTGAATATATGCTGTTTCCCTTTTTTAAAGATCTCAACAAAAAAAACAGGCAAAAAGAGAGCCACCCCAGTAAGAACCACAGAGGCATTGGGCATTGAACACTACAGTAGACTGTGGAGAGAGAAAGAGAATTATGATCACATCAGTACTGTTCTTGTTTACTGGCGGTCTAGTGAAAGCCAAAATGAGTTTTCGGGCTGAACTATTTTCTTCTTTTGGCTGGCTTTGCATGTCATACAAGAGGCATCGCTAAGTTCTAGGTAACCTTGATTGCATATCAGCCGAGAAATCCTCCTTTATCACAAGTAATATTTCCTCTGAGGCTGTAATAATAGTAGAATGGCTTCGGATCTTGGCCGTGATAGATTTTTCTTTGGCGCTGTGCAAAGAAAATGTCCTCACTATCAGGATTCCATCTGTAAGCGCAAACAATGCCAAGATGGGTCGGCGTCTGGTTTATTTGTTTCACGTTTGTTCTCCATTCCCGGTGGGTAATAGTTTGCAGAGAAGTGTCATTGACTAAAACAGACAAACATTTAAGCTGAGAGGTGCCCTGACTGTAAAATAGTCTCTGAAGCCGGCAGTATCGATTTCTTGTCCTGGGTACACAAACAGAGGAGCAGGGGAGAGTACCATCGTTACCTCTCCTTTCCATCGCTATTGTTTCTGATAGGCTTGCAGAGAAGCTGGATGGGTAACATTGTCCTCCTCTCACGCCGTGCCTGCCCACGGAACCTGTACTTAAAGTCTGGAACAAATGGACTGATGCTATCTGGTCCTGCAATACAGTGACTTCAACAAAAAGCAATTCAGAGGGACATTCGACATTTATAAATGTCAACTTAAGTAAAAAAAATAAGGTTCCAGGTCATGAACGTTTTGTAATTAAAGGTCAACATCCATGATAAAACAGTTGTATTCTGAGATTCTTCAGGGGGATTTGTCCTCAAAGAAAGGGGAGGGGGGGGGGGGCAGCAAAATTAAACAAGGGAAGATAACAGGGAATGCTCTGAAAATCTCCGTAACAGGAATTGAGGAGAGGAGTTTAGTGAAAGATGCAGGCTGGACTGTAAATCAATACAGGCAAGATGGATGACAGATCTGCTATGGACTCTGAGATCTGACAGGAATATTAAGAAAATGTAGACAAGAAAAAAATGCATACTTGAAATATAATGTAGGTAAAACTAAAATAATCTCTCTCAAATGTAAATATCCCACTATCCAACTACCAGTGGAGGCTCCTCAGAGGAGGAAGGGGAGGACCATCCTCCTCAGTGAATTTCATAAAAATAAAATAGTGAAACATTAAAAAAGTTATCCTTTTTAGATAAAACTACACAAAATATATTCACGTCACCAAATAATTGATTAAAACACATTGTTTTGCAAAGGTCTACAGTAGCCTCAACAACACTCTTTAGGGTAGCACCATGGTGTAGCCGGAGGACAGATAGTTTATCCTCTGGGCACATTGGCTTCAATACAAAACCCAGGAGTCTCATGGTTTTCACCCCCTTCCATAGACTTACACAGTAATTATGACAACTTCTGGAGGACGTCCTCCATCATATCAGAGCTCTTATTGCATGAACTGACATATTGTCCACCCAATCAAAGTTTCAAAGAATGAATCTAGTGCTGAAAGCATAAGCTACAGCTAGCTAGCACTGCAGTGATTAACATGTGGTGAGTAGTTGACTCAAAGAGAGAGAAAGACAATAGTTGAACAGTTTTGATCAAAAACATTTATTAAAAATGAAGGAGAAGCAAAGGAGAGAGGGAGATAGCTATTTTTCGTAGTATTTTTTTCTTTCACTTACTTAGCTAGCTAGATTAGCCTACTCAGAAGCTTTCTGTCCAAAAATGATGCAGAAAAATTAATCCATGCTTTTGTTACTTTTAGGTTAGACTACTGCAATCCTCTACTTTCCGGCTACACAGATAAAGCACTAAATAAACTTCAGTTAGTGCTAAATACGGCTGCTAGAATCCTGACTAGAGCAAAAGAATTTGATCATATTACTCCAGTGCTAGCATCCCTACACTGGCTTCCTGTTAAGGCAAGGGCTGATTTCAAGGTTTTACTGCTAACCTACAAAGCATTACATGGGCTTGCTCCTACCTATCTTTCCGATTTGGTCCTGCCGTACATACCTACACGTACGCTACGGTCACAAGACGCAGGCCTCCTAATTGTCCCTAGAATTTCTAAGCAAACAGCTGGAGGCAGGGCTTTCTCCTATAGAGCTCCATTTTTATGGAATGGTCTGCCTACCCATGTGAGAGACGCAGACTCGGTCTCAACCTTTAAGTCTTTACTGAAGACTCATCTCTTCAGTAGGTCATATGATTGAGTGTAGTCTGGCCCAGGAGTGTGAAGGTGAACGGAAAGGTTCTGGAGCAACGAACCGCCCTTGCTGTCTCTGTCTGGCCGGTTCCCCTCTCTCCTATTACAGGGGCTGAGTCACTGGCTTACTGGTGCTCTTCCATGCCGTCCCTAGGAGGTGCGTCACTTGAGTGGGTTGAGTCACTGACGTGATCTTCCTGTCTGGGTTGGCGTCCCCCCCTTGGGTTGTACCGTGGCGGAGATCTTTGTGGGCTATACTCGGCCTTGTCTCAGGATGGTAAGTTGGTGGTTGAAGATATCCCTCTAGTGGTGTGGGGGCTGTGCTTTGGCAAAGTGGGTGGGGTTATATCCTGCCTGTTTGGCCCTGTCTGGGGGTATCATCGGATGGAGCCACAGTGTCTCCTGACCCCTCCTGTCTCAGCCTCCAGTATTTATGCTGCAGTAGTTTGTGTCGGGGGGCTAGGGTCAGTCTGTTATATCTGGAGTACTTCTCCTGTCTTATCCGGTGTCCTGTGTGAATTTAAGTATGCTCTCTCTAATTCTCTCCTTCTCTCTTTCTTTCTCTCTCTCAGAGGACCTGAGCCCTAGGACCATGCCTCAGGACTACCTGGCATGATGACTCCTTGCTGTCCTCAGTCCACCTGGCCGTGCTGCTGCTCCAGTTTCAACTGTTCTGCCTGCGGCTATGGAACCCTGACCTGTTCACCGGACGTACTACCTGTCCCAGACCTGCTGTTTTCAACTCTCTAGAGACAGCAGGAGCGGTAGAGATACTCTTAACCTTTCTAGCCCAGGGGTTCCGCTAGCGGAACACCCACAACATTCCGCTGAAAAGGCAGCGCGCGAAATTCAAAAATATTTTTTTGAAATATGTAACTTTCACACATTAACAAGTCCAACACAGCAAATGAAAGATAAACATCTTGTTAATCTACCCATCGTGTCCGCTTTTTAAAATGTTTTACAGCGAAAACACAACATATATTTATGTTAGATCACCACCAAATCCAAAAAACACACAGCCATTTTTCCCAGCCAAAGATAGTCACACAAAAGCAGAAATAGAGATAAAATTATTCACTAACCTATCACTAACTTTTGATAATCTTCATCAGATGACACACATAGGACATCATGTTACACAATACATTTATGTTTTGTTCGATAATGTGCATATTTATATCCACAAATCTCGGTTTACATTGGCGCCATGTTCAGAAATGCCTCCAAAATATCCGGAGTAATTACAGAGAGCCAAGTCAAATAACAGAAATACTCATCATAAACTTTGATGAAAGATACATGTTTTACATATAATTAAAGATACACTGGTTCTTAATGCAACCGCTGTGTCAATAATTTTTTTAACTTTAGGAAAAAGCATACCATGCAATAATCTGAGACGGCGCTCAGAAATACACAACATTTCTCCGCCATGTTGGAGTCAACAGAAATACGAAATCACATCATAAATATTCCCTTACCTTTGATGATCTTTCATCAGAATGCAGTGCCAGGAATCCTAGTTCCACAATGAATCGTTGTTTTGTTCGATAATGTCCATTACTAGTGTCCAATTAGCTACTTTTGCTAGCACTTTTAGTGCTGCATGTCCAAACGCTGGCGCCGGTCCAGGCGAACTCGGACGAAAACTTCAAAAAGTTATATTCCAGGTCGAATAAACTGGTCAAATTAAGTAGAGAATCAATCTTCAGGATGTTGTTATCATATATATCCAATAACGTTCCAACCGGAGCATTTCTTCATGTCTGTATAAGTAATGGAAGACATGGCCATATCATGACTAGCGCACGTGACCAGGAACTAGCATTCTGCCAGACCACTGACTCAAATAGCTGCCATCCGGCCCCACATCACACTAGAGGCTTCATTCCACGTTCTACAGACTGTTGACATCTAGTGGAAGGCGTAGGAAGTGCAAACAGATATATTACAGGGAATTGAACAGGCGATGACTTTAACATTGACCCTTCTCAGAATTCTCACTTCCTGTTTGGAAGTTTGTCTTCCATATGAGTTCTGTTATACTCACAGACATAATTCAAACAGTTTTAGAAACTTCAGAGTGTTTTCTATCCAATAGTAATAATAATATGCATATATTAGCATCTGGGACAGAGTAGGAGGCAGTTCACTATGGGCACGCGATTCATACAAAGTGAAAATGCTGCCCCCTATCCCAAGTGATCGGCTATGAAAAGCCAACTGACATTTACTTCTGAGGTGCTGACTTGTTGCACCCTCGACAACTACTGTGATTATTATTATTTGACCATGCTGGTCATTTATGAACATTTGAACATCTTGGCCATGTTCTGTTATAATCTCCACCCGGCACAACCAGAAGAGGACTGGCCACCCCTCATAGCCTGGTTCCTCTCTAGGTTTCTTCCTAGGTTTTGGCCTTTCTAGAGAGTTTTTCCTAGCCACCGTACTTCTACACCTGCATTGCTTGCTGTTTGGGGTTTTAGGCTGGGTTTCTGTACAGCACTTTGAGATATCAGCTCATGTAAGAAGGGCTATATGAATAAATTTGATTTGATTTACTCAAACACCTGGCTCAAACAGAGATTGCTGCTATGTTAGCTAGCTGACTATCCAACTCTTCCAAGTCAAGGTTTTATTAATTGATTGCCACCAGGGCCGCCGGTGTAACTGATAAAGTGCTTGCTGACTGTACGCTGTACTGCATGATTGTAGCGGGTTTACTAATGCGTTAGTTCTATTAGCTAGGATGACTAAGATGTTAGATCATATGGTGACAACGATTTAGGCTGTGTGTAGCGGTTAGCGGTTATGATGTGAAGGTTTGTCTTCTGTTTTTTTGTCTGGTCACACAAAGCTGATGTGTTCTGCACTGAAGTCCACAAGCGAAGGGAAAAAGTGAGAGAGGAGGAAAGCTCATAGATGCGAGAAGGAATTACAATGAGCAAGGTGATCATGCTATTTGTATGTGGCTACTATGAAAGTGAACTGTGATCAGGGGTGAACGTGTGATCGGGTGTATTCGTTCCTCCGATTCTGTAAAAACTTTTTTTAAACAGAAGCAAATGGAATGAAACGGGAATAAACATACCTGAATTTGTCCAATAGAAACTCTCGTTTGCAACTGTTGGACTAATGATTAAGCCCTAGATCAGCTAGATGCAGGCAAGAGTGTTCAAGGCGGTATTGAATTTGTCACTGTCTGTCACCTTGATTACAAAAAATTATCTCGACCTGTGCACCTATGTTGTAAACTAGCGCTAGGCGTCCCGCTAGCTGGACAACTTCCGGTGAAACTGGAGGGCGCGCAATTCAAATAAATAATCATAAAAATGATGGATATTAAACATTTAGGTACATACAGTGGGGCAAAAAAGTATTTAGTCAGCCACCAATTGTGCAAGTTCTCCCACTTAAAAAGATGAGAGAGGCCTGTAATTTTCATCATAGGTACACTTCAACTATGACAGACAAAATGAGAAAAAAAAATCCAAAAAATCACATTGTAGGATTTTTAATGAATTTATTTGCAAATTATGGTGGAAAATAAGTATTTGGTCACCTACAAACAAGCAAGATTTCTGGCTCTCACAGACCTGTAACTTCTTCTTTAAGAGGCTCCTCTGTCCTCCACTCGTTACCTGTATTAATGGCACCTGTTTGAACTTGTTATCGGTATAAAAGACACCTGTCCACAACCTCAAACAGTCACACTCCAAACTCCACTATGGACAAGACCAAAGAGCTGTCAAAGGACACCAGAAATAAAATTGTAGACCTGCACCAGGCTGGGAAGACTGAATCTGTAATAGGTAAGCAGCTTGGTTTGAAGAAATCAACTGTGGGAGCAATTATTAGGAAATGGAAGACATACAAGACCACAGATAATCTCCCTCGATCTGGGGCTCCACGCAAGATCTCACCCCGTGGGGTCAAAATGATCACAAGAACGGTGAGCAAAAATCCCAGAACCACACGGGGGGACCTAGTGAATGACCTGCAGAGAGCTGGGACCAAAGTAACAAAGCCTACCATCAGTAACACACTACGCCGCCAGGGACTCAAATCCTGCAGTGCCAGACGTGTCCCCCTGCTTAAGCCAGTACATGTCCAGGCCCGTCTGAAGTTTGCTAGAGAGCATTTGGATGATCCAGAAGAAGATTGGGAGAATGTCATATGGTCAGATGAAACCAAAATAGAACTTTTTGGTAAAAACTCAACTCGTTGTGTTTGGAGGACAAAGAATGCTGAGTTGCATCCAAAGAACACCATACCTAAAGTAAAGGAAAGAATGAATGGGGCCATGTATCGTGAGATTTTGAGTGAAAATCTCCTTCCATCAGCAAGGGCATTGAAGATGAAACGTGGCTGGGTCTTTCAGCATGACAATGATCCCAAACACACCGCCCGGGCAACGAAGGAGTGGCTTCGTAAGAAGCATTTCAAGGTCCTGGAGTGGCCTAGCCAGTCTCCAGATCTCAACCCCATAAAAAATCTTTGGAGGGAGTTGAAAGTCCGTGTTGCCCAGCAACAGCCCCAAAACATCACTGCTCTAGAGGAGATCTGCATGGAGGAATGGGCCAAAATACAAGCAACAGTGTGTGAAAACCTTGTGAAGACTTACAGAAAACATTTGACCTCTGTCAGTGCCAACAAAGGGTATATAACAAAGTATTGAGAAACTTTTGTTATTGACCAAATACTTATTTTCCACCATAATTTGCAAATAAATTCATTAAAAATCCTACAATGTGATTTTCTGGGAAAAAAATTCTCATTTTGTCTGTCATAGTTGAAGTGTACCTATGATGAAAATTACAGGCCTCTTTCATCTTTTTAAGTGGGAGAACTTGCACAATTGGTGGCTGACTAAATACTTTTTTGCCCCACTGTACAAGTGTCTTATATCAGTTGAAAACTTAAATTCTTGTTAATCTAACTGCACTGTCTGATTTACAGTAGCTATTACAGCGAAAGCATGCCATGTGATTGTTTAAGGACGGCGCCCCACATCAAAATATTTTTCCACCAGAACAGGTTTCATAAATTCACAAATAGCGATTAAATATTCACTTATTTTTTGAAAATCTTCCTCTGATTTGTCATCCAAAGGGTCCCAGCTATAACATTTAGTGTTGTTTTGTTAGATAAAATCCTTCGTTATAGCCCAAAAAGTCTGTTTAGTTGGCGCTATCGATTTGAGTAATCCACTCGTTCAACATGCAGAGAAAGGAATTAGAAAATCTACCCCTAAACTTTGTTTCAACAAGTCAAAATACGTTTCTATTTACTCCTCAGATACCCTAAAATGTAAAGAAAGAAGTATGTTCAATAGGAATCCGATTTTAGCAGGTGCGTCTTGTCTTCATGGCACGCGCAAACACAAATTTCCAAGACTGTGTCCCTGTACTAAAACTGAAATTTCTTATTCGTTTTGAAAGTTACAAGCCTGAAAGCTTGAACATAGACTGGTGACACCCTGTGGAAGCCATAGGAATTGCATCATGGGAGCTAGAATTGAGTATGCCCTTATAAGAGCATGGTCTCTCTCAACAACAAAAAAATCTGGTTGTTTTGTCTTTGGATTTTCTCCTACCATATCTATTGTGTTATATTCTCCTACATTATTTTAACATTTCTACAAATTTCAAAGTGTTTTCTTTCCAATGATACCAATTATATGCATATCCTGGCTTCAGGGCCTGAGCAACAGGCAGTTTACTTTGGGCATGTCAATCAGGCAGAAATTGAGAAAAAAGGGGCCTAACCCTAAGAAGTTTTAATTCATAGACTAGGTTGTAGCAACCTCATGATGGGTATAGGGAAATTTGAGTATCATGTAGTAGCCTAAATCTATTGATGTTACATTGAGCTGGGTGAATAGAATATGAATGTAATAGAAATAAGGCTGTGCTCATAACAAAAAAATATTGTCCTCCTTCACCAAATGCCACTGCCAACTACCCCTTTAAAAATGAACACGACAATAACTAACTCTGAGAAAGCAGGCCTACTCGAACTTGTCCCAATCCTTTGGGTGTGTGAAACCATGTCTAATACCCATCAAAGCATCCCCAGGACCTCTCAAGAGCTGTCAGACATTTCCTGTAAACCAGCAGTGGGGGGGGGGGGGAACAACTCCATTTGCAAACCAGGACCATCAGGAGAATTTAAATAAATAAATAAGGTTACTGGGGAGCTGGAGAGCATCGAATGAGACACCTGTTTCCACTTAACACAGTGACAGGTAAAGAGGGGTGGCCTCCCTTGGTGGGACAAGGCCTTTAGATTGGGCACATCATGACAGAGACAGTGACAGCTTGGCTGCAACAGGAACCCATCTTGGTGGTTCCGATGCCGTTCCCCACCACCAATACACGACTGCTCATGAATTAGCCAACATGCTGGCTCTAAGTTGGACAAGTTAATTGTTCTGAACACACATCGCTGAGAGGTTCATGTTTTAGAGCTTGTAAAAATCAACAGTAACATTACACTATCATGACAAATGGACCCTCAGCTATGTGAAATATTGTCTTCCCCGTGGCTGGAGTGGAGTTGATAAAGAAAAAGAAAAAAAGTGTCTCCTGTCTGCCTAATTGCACGTGAAATGACGTCTACTATTCACTGTTCTACAAGCATCGCCGAGTGTGACATTAAGTCTCATAATTGTTGGTACTGTGCTATCGACATACCTGAATACTCTGATGGACTGACTACTTTGCAACTATGATATGGAATTACTCAATTAAACGTACCGATTAAAAAAAGGCGGGCGAATTGATTATGTAACCATTTTTTATTCATGTTTCATGAGATCGATTTATTTACTGTAGCGTGCACCATTCCCCCGTGAAATGTGAAAACATGAAAGAATTGTCCGGAGGAATCAATATTAATAAACAAAAACAAAAATACATTAATTACTGCCTACAAAAGAGCAAGATAATCCATAGTGGGAACTCAGTATAACCTCAGTTCCCGATATTTAATATTCATAAAATATTCACCCTAATAGATTGTAATCAGTTAAACTAGACAAACGGGTGCCTTGGGAGAAAGCCTTTGTTTTCATTCAAGGTAAACGGCGCCAATGGGGCTTACGACAGATAGCTCTTCACAACCGGAGTCAAATCTACGGGTTATACACTTACCACAACAATGTCGGGTTTGTTATTACTCCAAGCCAAAAGACTCTGATTAATCATAATATTCATGAGTGTGCGGCTGGCGACAGAGTGGGAGTGACCTTGACTTCTTTGCTCAACGCGCTTATGCACGCCCCGGAGTCAGGGAATATCAAAGGGGACACACTCCCGGAGATCTGGGCCAGAGACATCGCACTCATCCGTCACAGGCCCACAGGCTAAACCAACACTTAGAAAGAAGGCTGCTTTGCACTGCAATGCTCTGCTCTCTGGAGAAGAAACTAGACATTACTGGGCCTTCTTACTGGGTCTTCTTGACTCCGGGTATAATCCTGAGTGACTAAAGCTGTTGCATAAACAAGTGAAAAACTTCAAGAAGAAAACTGTCCAAAAACTATAATGACAGTATAGCTCAACCTCACATAGCGAGGACTTCCAGAATATCTGTGAAACAAAGCGTAGAAACAAAGCAGTAACTGCTAAAGACGTTTGCGAGACAAATGGTCTTGTCTTAAATGTTTTTTTGAAATAAATCAAGACGTGAGTAAGAACTCCTTTTAATGATGGGTAACTGTCACTAAAGCTCTCCTACATAACCCTTGCTCACTAGGCTTTGAGGGAAGAGGAAAAGAGAGGTGAGGGTTTCTCTGTGACTGGTAGAGGTTTGATATGGTGAAGCTGGTGCTGCAGGACATGGGCCTACTGTACAACACGCCAAACAGACAGCGACTAGTATTGAATAGTGTAGCAATACTTTGTTAGTTCTGCTGTTGATATGTACATAGCACAAAAGAAGAGCTCGTATCAGTTATTATTGGTTTCAGAGAGAGGGATTTGTTACCCATCATCAATACCATCATCTGTTTTCAGGTTTATCAATATGATCAAACGGGATTGATAAAGACCATCTATTCTGAAGCCATAAATTAGTTCTAAAATGTATTCTGGACAGGTAAAAGAGGAGGAGGTAAAAAGATTGTTTTGTGTGATGTGGTAACTCATTTATTTCTCAACCCTCCTGTAGGCTATCAGATCTCCCCGTTGGACACATTATTAGGGAACGTTTGTCACTCAAGCCATCCCATTTATTCTGCACTGTCTCCCATTCCTGTCAATTTATGGCACTCCAAGGAGTCCACCTGACCAGACAGACCAGCTCAGCCTTTCCCAGGGCAACCTTTCTGCAGCGCCAGCATTGGCTGTCAGGGACATTTAACGCCAAATTTACATTATTTATGAGCGTACCTTTGAAACGCTTTCCTTAATTATTTTCCAAATTTCCATAAAATACTCTTGCAGGCCCACTTGCAACATTGCAGATACATAAACGTAATATGGGGAATACAGAAATAGGGCACAGTGTTCAAACATATTGAGCTGTGCCTCATCACTGATTGATCATGTTTACTTCACCAATGTTGCAACTCGGATTGCAGTTAAATGGCTTTAAACCAATTCAGGACACGTTAAGCGCTGTTGTTTCCTTGGTTACTTTTTCTCATCCAATCACAAAGCAGAGTGCCTATTGCTTTCCTCGCTCTCACTTTCCTCCACCTCTCAGCCTATAAATGGAAGATTCAGTTAGAAGACTTAAATAGACCCATTCAAAATAGCCTTGGGTAACACGACAACAAGCACAATAAGGAAGTAAGTAAATTACGTTTGTTTGTGCCTGAGCATGATAAATCAAAGTCACCTCCGATGCCCAACAAGCAGACATAAATCAAGCCTCAACTCAGACGCCATCTTACTTATGTGAAAATCATGCCGTTGTCTTGAGAACCCAAATCAAGGGTGTCTTAAACGTAGTACGTTAACACCGCCAGATCTCTTTAGTCAGAAAACAAACAACCCATCATCTCTGCAGCACCAAATACTCAGTAGCCTAATCAAACTAAAAGGGAGCAACAACCTGCATATTGGAGGAAAAGAAAAACAAAGAGACAGCCCAGCCATCCATGGATGGGCTGCAAAAACTTGGTTCGAAAAGTGATATATGTGCATTAGTAAAATTGACTCTGGGGGCTGTAGATAGACAATCATCGCTCATAGAACTAGAACAGTATCATCCAAGATATTTGCCATTCAACCATTTCCATTGAAACATATTTCCTGACTCTCCAAAAGGCAACTGCTGTGTATCTTATGAAAAATAATGCTCTTTATCATATATAATCATTGTCAATTCTACTTTCTGTCTATTCTACTGAAGCAGTGATACACAGGATAAGTGACCTTGATGGTCATTTCTATGCCAGTGCCAAAGTCATTATATTGTAGGTACTCTTTAGCAGAGCAGTAAACTGACTAGCCTAATTTTTAAGCATTTATGCATCAAAATGTGATATGGTGATTCTTACCAAGGACCCCATTAAAATGGAGGATATATAACTTTTATACGGTCTTAAAGCTGTGGCTGCGCTGTGAACCCTTCCCCACTTAACTTATAAATGGCATGAATCCAAGCCATGCCCTTGACTGTAGAGGGCTGTTCCATGTGATTTCAATCACTTTCTGACCGGACACCTTTTGATTTGAACAAAACCTTCCATACATGTTTGCTCATGGTAGAAGTGGTCGGAAAGTTACTTTGTGGACCTGAACTTCCATGTCTTCATCACTGAAAAAGATAAAACATTTGAGTTTGATATCATTTGAAAGCTTGCAAACATAGTTGTCAAACTGTTTAATGATTTATTGAAATAAAAAAAATTAAATTATAAAGTTGTCATTTTTTTTTTAGCTTTTACGGCAATTATTTAAAAAAAAAAGTAAAATCTGATTTTGTTCATGTTTATATATGTTGCATTTTAGACCCTATTTTACATCATCTGATGAGTTTGTGTTGTGCCCACTGTCTTGTTTTGCACACTTTGTACAAAATAATAAAATGCAGTACTACAGGATATTTCTTAACGTAGCTCTTTATTAGCTAGCTATAACTGGCATGTTAACGTATCGCCAACCAGGATCAAACTGACCATGACCTAACCATTTGGGTGGTCTTAACCAATCATAGCACAGTATGATATGGCGGTAAAATGCATCCAATTACAATTCAGTATGTTTACACATATGAATATTACACCCACCATCAGTTGAGACACAGCATACTATTGAATACAGGATAGGTGTCATGAATTAGCAGTAAATGTACTAAAATGTGAATACATTTGAAATTTCAACTTTGAGGTCTACACATCAAATAATGTTGACTAAGGTGGCAATATCCATTGTTATAGAATTAAACTGGCATTGAAATCATAGAAATATAGATAATAGAATATAGATGCTGTAACGTCCTGACCAGAGTTCTTATGTGTTTTGCTTGTTTAGTGTTGGTCAGGACGTGAGCTGGGTGGGAATTCTATGTTGTGTGTCTAGTTCGTCTGTTTCTGTGTTCAGCCTAATATGGTTCTCAATCAGAGACAGCTGTCAATCGTTGTCCCTGATTGAGAATCATATATAGGTGGCTTGTTTTGTGTTGGGGATTGTGGGTGGTTGTTTCCTGTCTCTGTGTTTGTATTCTGCACCAGATAGGACTGTTTCGGTTTGCCACATTTTGTTATTTTTGTTCGTTGTAAGTGTTCACTGTTTTTGTTTAATTAAACATGTTGAGCACTGGCTACGCTGCGTGTTGGTCCGATCCCTGTTTCACCCTCTCTTATAGTGAAGAGAGGGAAGGCTGCCGTTACAGAACCACCCACCAATCTCGGACCAAGCAGCGTAGCAACGGGCAGCAGTGGCAGCAGCAGCAGCAGCGGGACCAGGAGAAATGGACATGGGAGGACGAGCTGGACGGAAAAGGACCCTGGGCAGAGCCAGAGGAGTATCGCCGCCCCAAAGCAGAGCTGGAGGCAGCAAAAGCAGAGAGGCGGCGTTTCGAGGAGCTAGCTCGGCAGCAGGAGCCGGATCTGGGTTACACCACGGGAGGAAATAGACAGGTGGTCGGTTGACCCAGGGAGAGTGCCGGAGCCCGCCTGGGATTCGATGGAGCAATGTGCAGAGGGATACCGGCGAATGAGGTTAGCACGCTGACGCGGTAAGAAGCCCGTGAAGAAACCCCAAAAATTTCTTGGAGGGGGGGCTAAAGGATAGTGTGGCGAAGTCAGGTAGGAGATCTGCGCCCACTTCCCATGCTTACCGTGGAGAGCGGGAGTACGGGCAGACACCGTGTTATGCGGAAGAGTGCACGGTGTCTCCTGTACGTGTGCATAGCCCGGTGCGGGTTATTCCACCTCCCCGCACTGGCCGGGCTAGATTGAGCATTGAGCCAAGTGCCATGAAGCCGGCTCTACATATCTGGCTACCAGTACGTCTCCTCGGGCCGGTGTACATGGCACCAACCTTACGCATGGTGTCCCCGGTTCGCCAACACAGCCCAGTGCGGGTTATTCCACCTCCCCGCACTGGACGGGCTACGGGGAGCATTCAACCAGGTAAGGTTGGGCAGGCTCGGTGCTCAAGGGAGCCAGTACGCCTGCACGGTCCGGTATATCCGGCGCCACCTTCCCGCCCCAGCCCATTTCCTCCAGTTCCAGCACCCCGCACTCGCCTTATGGTGCGTGGCTCCAGCCCAGTACCACCAGTGCCTACACCACGCACCAGGCTTCCAGTGCGTCTCCAGAGGCCTGTTCCTCCTCCACGCACTCTCCCTATGGTGCGTGTCTCCAGCCCAGTACCTCCAGTTCCGGCACCACGCACCAAGCCTCCTGTGCGTCTCCAGAGCCCTGTACGCACTGTTCCTTCTCCCCGCACTCACCCTGAGGTGCGTGCCCTCAGCCCGGTACCTCCAGTTCCGGTACAACGCACCAGGCCTATAGTGCGCCTCGAGAGTCCAGTGTGCCCTGTTCCTGTTCCCCGCACTAGCCTTGAGGTGCATGTCTCCAGTCCGGTACCACCAGTTCCGGCACCACGCACCAGGCCTACTGTGCGCCTCAGCAGGTCAGAGTCGGCCGTCTGCCCAACGCCGCCTGCACTGCTCGTCTGCCCAACGCCGCCTGCACTGCTCGTCTGCCCAGCACCATCTGAGCTGCCTGCCTGCCCAGCACCATCTGAGCCATCCGTCTGCCCAGCGCCATCTGAGCCATCCGTCTGCCCAGAGCCATCTGAGCCATCCGTCTGCCCAGAGCCATCTGAGCCATCCGTCTGCCCAGCGCCATCTGAGCCATCCATCTGCCACGAGCCTTCAGAGCCGCCCGTCTGTCCCGAGCCATTAGAGCCGTCCGCCAGTCAGGAGCCGCTAGAGCCGTCCGTCAGTCAGGAGCTGCCAGAGCCGCCAGCCAGTCAGGAGCTGCCAGAGCCGCCAGCCAGTCAGGAGCTGCCAGAGCCGCCAGCCAGTCAGGAGCTGCCAGAGCCGCCAGCCAGTCAGGAGCTGCCAGAGCCGCCAGCCAGTCAGGAGCTGCCAGAGCTGCCCTCCAGTCATGAGCTGCCTTCCAGTCATGAGCTGCCCTCCAGTCATGAGCTGCCCTCCAGTCATGAGCTGCCCTACAGTCATGAGCTGCCCTACAGTCATGAGCTGCCCTACAGTCATGAGTTGCCCTACAGTCATGAGCTGCCACTCAGTCATGAGCTGCCACTCAGTCATGAGCTGCCACTCAGTCATGAGCTGCCTTCCAGTCGTGAGCTGCCCTCCAGTCGTGAGCTGCCCTCCAGTCGTGAGCTGCCCTCCAGTCGTGAGCTGCCCTCCAGTCGTGAGCTGCCCTACAGTCGTGAGCTGCCCTACAGTCGTGAGCTGCCACTCAGTCCGGAGCTGCCACTCAGTCCGGAGCTGCCACTCAGTCCGGAGCTGCCACTCAGTCCGGAGCTGCCACTCAGTCCGGAGCTGCCATTCAGTCCGGAGCTGCCATTCAGTCCGGAGCTGCCATTCGTCCTGAGCTGCCTCTCTGTCCGGAGTTGCCTCTCTGTCCGGAGTTGCCTTTCTGTCCTGAGCTACCTCTCTGTCCTGAGCTACCTCTCTGTCCTGAGCTACCTCCTAAATCATGTGGGGGCCTTGGGGAGGATTCTTAGGCCAAGGTCGTGGGCGAGGGTCGCCACTCAAAGGACGCTAAGGAGGGGGACAAAGACAGTGGTGGAGTGGTGTCCTCGTCCACCGCCGGAGCCGCCACCGCGGACAGATGCCCACCCAGACCCTCCCCTTGAGTTTTAGGGGTGCGTTCGGAGTCCGCACCTCAGGGGGGGGGGGGTACTGTAACGTCCTGACCAGAGTTCTTATGTGTTTTGCTTGTTTAGTGTTGGTCAGGACGTGAGCTGGGTAGGAATTCTATGTTGTGTGTCTAGTTCGTCTGTTTCTGTGTTCAGCCTAATATGGTTCTCAATCAGAGACAGCTGTCAATCGTTGTCCCTGATTGAGAATCATATATAGGTGGCTTGTTTTGTGTTGGGGATTGTGGGTGGTTGTTTCCTGTCTCTGTGTTTGTATTCTGCACCAGATAGGACTGTTTCGGTTTGCCACATTTTGTTATTTTTGTTCGTTGTAAGTGTTCACTGTTTTTGTTTAATTAAACATGTTGAGCACTGGCTACGCTGCGTGTTGGTCCGATCCCTGTTTCACCCTCTCTTATAGTGAAGAGAGGGAAGGCTGCCGTTACAGATGCCCATTCAAGTTGACATTCGACGGTGGGTTGACCGGCGGCAGTGGCGGCCTGTCATTCAGGGCACCTGTTTAGCTATATATATTTATATATATATATATATGTATATATATATACAGTACCAGTCAAAGTTACTGATTCAAGGGTTTAACTTTATTTTGACTATTTTCTACATTGTAGAATAATAGTGAAGACATCAAAACTATGAAATAACACATGCGGAATCATATAGTAAACAAAAAAGTGCTAAACAAAATATATATTATATTGGAGATTCTTTAAAGTTGCTTTGCCTTGATGACTGCTTTACAAACTTTTGACTAGTATTGTATATTTTTTTTATTTTTTTTATTATTGTTTTTGCCTGTTTTGCATGTTATTTTGGCATTAATATGTGACACATATCAGTTAGCAAACAATGTAAAAAATATATAGATTATTGAGTTAATAAAGCCACATACAAACATGGTCTCTTTTTTGCTTTCTTGAGTAAGGCAGGTCCAAAATGCAGGTGCTTTATTCTAGCTCAGTGCTTTTTATGGTGGCAGAAAATATGGTGCGGAGGGGTTGGTAATGTTCTCTAGTTACGCCAGGATTGGCTCCGTTTTCTGACACTCATGGGGACACTACAGTACATCACCGCAAAATATACGGGGAGAGCTCGAAAATTCAAGCCCCTTGGGTGCTGCCATAGAGTTACATTAGAAGTGCCCTTCCAAGAAGGCTCAAGGTCATTGGCCACAGATAAAATGACATCAAATCATGTTATATCTACCATAGCTTTGATTTTACTGATCATGGCAACATCATACTTTCAAAATCCTGGGTGGCGCGCAAATTGGTTGGTCAGTGCAGATTAACATTTTTGGTAGCGGAAGGAATTATTGTATTTCCTTACCCAAATATGACCATTTGGTAATTTCTAAGGTCATAAAACCTCGTATGAAAATGGTTTAGTTTGTTTATCAATGTAATTGATTACTTTCTGCAAGTTATTCCCCTCTATAACAATTAATTTAGCGATAACACTAGATAACCAGGTCAGCTAGCTACAGTAGCTCAAAAACGAGCTTGTCTAACGTTACATGGAAACTTCCACGACCAGAACCAAAAGAAAAGAAATGGAGAAATCATCAGATGGACAATTAACAGTAAAATGTGGTATGGTTTTGGGTACTCCTCTTCAGAATGTAACTGTGGGGGGAAATACTGCTATGGGTGATGAACATTTGGTGAGCATGGACAACAAGGCTCACAACTTGCGACCCTCCAGTCCCCAGCTCAGACCGTTACCTTATGACCCCAGCACTCCAATCAAGCCCCAGGGGGGAAAAATGAGAGGCCAAGAGGGTGTGTCACTTCTTGAGATGCAAAACAATATTGTAATGCTTTTGACAGCAAAGATAGATGAAAGGGCAAATGGCTTGGAGGACATGGTTTGGGAGAATACGATGAAAATTGAGGCCATGAAAAAATCTGTTGACTTTATCTTTGGAGAAGTGAGAACCATCAAAAGTGACATGAAGAAAGTGGAACTTATCTGCCAGGAAAATGAAAAGAAGGTGGCTGAACTCGAGCAAAAGGTGAATGAGGCGGAGAGATACCAGCGCAGGTGAAACCTGAGGCACCATGGAATTCCAGAACAGGCTGGTGAGGACATCAAATGCAGAGTTGTTGACATCTGTGGAGCTGTCATTCCCGAATCAAAAGCCAAACTTAAGGAAAATGTGGACATTGTTCATCGTTTGGGAAGACCCAAGGATCAAGACAAGAGACCGAGAACCACCATCATCCGGTTCACCAACAGATCTACACAGGATCTTAACTGGAGGCGAGCGAAGAGTTGTGAGTTCCTCATCAAGCAACAATTGAGGTTCACGGAGGATCTGACCTCAGCGGACAAAGTGACACGAGAGAAACTGTGGATGATGGTGGCTGAAGCTCGAAAGGCAGGGAAAATGGCATTTTTTGTCGGTGCAGGAGTGATCATCGATGGGAAAGAAATGCGGCCAAATCAGAACATTTGAGAGACAGCCAGAGTCTAACTCGGACAGAACTGGTAGGCCTAAAAACTGCCTAATTGCCAGGTGTAACGCAGCCTTTTATTATAAAACATTTACAAAACGACTTGAATGAGAAAAGGCTGACCTGAGAACTGGTAAACTAAACACTAACTATGGGTGAATAACTACTTATTGTAAAGTCTACCAATGTCTCCCCCTTGTGGTGGTAAGAATACTTTGGTAACTTTATGACCACTATTTGTTCGTTTTTTGTTGGAGAGGTTAATAATGGGATGGAAATCCTTTTCAGTTACATATCCTTAGGAAAAGATTATATTAGCATTAACAAGGTTGTTGGTTGAAGTTTGTCTTTATCTCTTTGTTCAATTAATGTCAGGGGTATTCGTAATTTACTCAAAATGAAGGCTATTTTCGTGTATTGCAAACGGTTTAATGCAGACTTACTTTCTACAAGAGACTTGTTCTTCCGATTTAGTTTTTTTGAAAAATATATTTCAGTAACGATATCTAGTTATCATATGGCAACAACCAACCTGCAGGTGTAGCAGTTTTAAGAGGTGCATTTAAAGGGAAGGTCATCAGTAGTAAGACTCACCACTCTGGACGTTGGTTAATTTTAACAGTGATTTTCAACAGTGAAATGTTTTTATTAGGGAATATTTATGCATCCAACAACTGACAAAACAACAGGATACTATTTCAAGAATTTGAAGAAGAGATTAGAGTTATAGGTGTATTTCAGGATATCAAAATTATCTTAGGTGGAGATTTGAATTCTGTATCTAATGTGATGATTGACAGATATGCCCCTCCTAACAGATCCAGCATTGTTAATCCTAAATTTAATCATCTATGTCTTGGTCTTTGATTAGTCGATATTTGGAGATCTAAATATCCTGATAAAAAGGACACTTGGAGTAACAAGGACATCCTGCATTCACTGGAACAGGCCCAGATCCACTCATTTGCATGAAGAAAAGATGCCGGAAAAGGGGACACAGATCGGGGATCCTTCTGAGAATCCAGAGGCGAGCGAGTAATCTCCCAATGCCTTTCATTCTTCTTGCTAATGTGCAATAATTGGAAAATAAAATATTTTTCTACTACTGTCACGCCCTGACCTTAGTATTCTTTGTTTTCTTCATTATTTTTGGTTAGGTCAGGGTGTGACAAGGGTGATATATGTTTTTTGTACTGTCTAGGGTTTTTGTATGTTTATGGGGTTTGTTACTAGTCTAGGTGTTTTGTATGTCTATGGTTGCCTAGATTGGTTCTCAATTAGAGGCAGCTGTTTATCGTTGTCGCTGATTGGGAACCATATTTAGGCAGCCATATTCCTTGAGTATTTCATGGGTGATTGTCTTTGTGAGGTTGCATGTCTGCACTCATTGTTTAATGCGGTCACGTTCGTTTTTTTGTATTTTTGTCTGTTCAGTATATTTCTTTATTAAAAGAAGTATGTCTTCAAATCACGCTGCGCCTTGGTCTCATCACTACAACGTTCGTGACAACTACAGGAAAAGGCAGGCCGAACAGGCCCCCATTAACATCGACAGGGCTGGAGCGGGTCAAGAGTTTCAAGTTCCTTGGTGTCCACATCACCAACGAACTATCATGGTCCAAACATACCAAGACAGTCATGAAGAGGGCACGACAAAACCTTTTCCCCCTCAGGAGACTGTAAAGATTTGGCATGGGTTCCCAGATCTTTAAAAGGTTCTACAGCTGCACCATCGAGAGCATCCTGACCGGTTGCATCACCGCCTGGTGTGGCAACTGCTCGGCATCTGACCGTAAGGCGCTACAGAGGGTAGTGTGAACGGCCCAGTACATCACTGGGGCCAAGCTTCCTGCCATCCAGGACCTATATAATAGAGGGTGTCAGAGGAAAGCCCATAAAATTGTCAGAGACTCCAGTTACCCAAGTTATAGACTGTTTTCTCTGCTACCGTACGGCAAGTGGTACCGGAGCGCCAAGACTAGAACCAAAAGGCTCCTCAACAGCTTCTACCCCCAAGCCATTAGACTGCTGAACAATTCATAAAAATCGCCGCTGGACAACTTACATTGACCCCCTCCCTTTTATACACTGCTGATACTCACTGTTTGTTTGTTACCTATGCTCAGTCACTCCGCCCCACCTACATATACAGATTACATAAACTAGCCTGTACCCCCGCACACTACCGGTGCCCCCTGTATATAGCCTCGTTATTCTTATTGTGTTACTTTTTATTATTACTTTTTATTTTAGCCGACTTGGTAAATATTTTATTTTTCTTGAACTGCACTGTTGGTTAAGGGCTTGATAGTAAGCATTTCACGGTGAAGTCTACACTTGTTGTATTTGGCGCATGTGGTAAATAACGTTTGATTTTTTTGATTTAAAAAAAAAATATTATCCCCTTTTCTCCCCAATTTTCGTGGTATCCAATCGCTAGTAATTACTATCTTGTCTCATCGCTACAACTCCCGTACGGGCTCGGGAGAGACGAAGGTCGAAAGCCGTGCGTCCTCCGAAGCACAACCCAACCAAGCCGCACTGCTTCTTAACACAGCGCACCTCCAACCCGGAAGCCAGCCGCACCAATGTGTCGGAGGAAACACCGTGCACCTGGCCCCCTTGGTTAGCGCGCACTGCGCCCGGCCCGCCACAGGAGTCACTGGAGCGCGATGAGACAAGGATATCCCTACCGGCCAAACCCTCCCTAACCCGGGCGACGCTAGGCCAATTGTGCGTCGCCCCACGGACCCCCCGGTCGCGGCCGGCTGCGACAGAGCCTGGGCGCGAACCCAGAGACTCTGGTGGAAATAACGTTTGATTTGATTTGATTTGATTTGACATGTCCAGACAGTCAAGAACTGACTTCTGGTTGATTTCTAATTCATTAGATAATTCTGTAGTCAAGGTATCTATTGAACCATCAATTCTTACTGATCATAAAGTTAGATTCTTAACTTTAAATATGAATGGATCTGAAGTTAATAAACCAAATCAGAGTTATTGGAAACGCAATAATAGACCGTTGGAAGATGATAATTTCAAGACGGATGCCAAAGATATTATACAAGAAAATTGCAGGAAGCCCAACTATTTAAGTCTTATGGAAAATATTGGGAATTAATGAAGTATGAAATAAGACAAACAGCCATGAAGAGAGGTAAAGAAATTGCTGAACTTAGAAGATTGAGGGAAGATGAACTTGTTAAGGAAATACTTTCTCTAATCTCTATGGAGGACCTTGATGAAGAAGGAAAGGGTCAGTTATTTTCTTTACAACTAGAAATGGACCGAATGTATGAAGAGAGAGCAGAAGGTGCATTTGTAAGATCAAGAAGGAGATGGTTGGAGGAAGGTGAAAAAAAAACACAAAATACTTTTACAATTTAGAGAGAAAAAAATCTGAATTTACATCTATTCATAAACCTAATATAGATGGCAAAGAAAAGGAAAACCCCAAATATATTTGAAAATATTTTTCAGAATTCTATGGTTACATTTATACCAGTAATGCCTGTCCTACTAGTGACATATCTGCCTTTCTAGACTCTGTCAAAGACAATGCAAAATTCATAGGTGAAGACTTTCAACAGTCTTGTGAGGAATTGATTTCTATTAATGAACTAAAAAAATTAATCAGCAAGTTAAAAGAGAACAAATCTCCGGGGAATGATGGCATTATTAGAATTCTATAAATATTTTTAGGGGGGTATTGTTTAATTTGTATTTAATGTTTTTAAGGAGGCAATTGATTTCGGGGTCCTGCCTGTTTCTATGACACAAGGCCTCATTTCTGTAATCCCCAAACCAAACAAAGATCCTATGATGTTAGAAAATTGGAGACCAATCACATGAATGAACAATGATGGAAAGCTACTTGCATCCATCGTTGCAGAAAGACTTAAAACAGGTATTGACTAAATCATTGATGATACCCAGTCTGGTTTTATGAAGGGCAGACATATATGTAATAATATTCGACTAGTATTGGACTTGATAGACTACAATGAGCACATTATGGAAGATGGCTTTATTTTATTTGTAGACTTTTACGAGGCTTTTGATACAGTTGAACATTATTTTATTTTTGAGACTCTTCGATATTTTGGTTTTGGTCAATATTTTCAAAGTGTAATTAAGACACTTTACAATAATAGCAACAGCTCTGTTAAATTATCCCATGGAACTTCACAGAGATTCGACATTAGACACGGAATCAAACAAGGATGCCCAATATCTCCTTTCTTATTTTTATAGGTCACACAAGTTATGGCACTTCATATACATAAGGGTAGTTTTAGGGGAATTCAGATACAAGACAAAGAGATCAAATGTTCACAATTGGCTGACGACACCACTATTTTCTTTGAAAGATCATAATGAAGACAGGAAAGCTATTGAGTGTATTAATACCTTCTCACGTGTATTTGGTTTATCTCTGAATATTAGGAAATGTGAATAATTTGCGTTGAAAAGATGTGACTTAAACTCAGTATGGAATATCCCTGTAAAAGATGTGATCACATATCTTGGTATTAAAGTTAGCAAAGATCAGAAAGAAAGGGCCAACTTAAATTTCTCTCCTATTGTAGAGAAAATTGGAAAGAGATTTAACTCCTGGTTATTAATTAAGAGATCTTTCTTTATCTGGATGTGTACTTTTATCAAAATCTGAAGGTCTGTCCAGATTAGTTTATACCTCATTTGCCTTGGATGTTGCTCTGTCAGTAACTAAAATGGTTGATACTAAATTATTTAACTTCATGTGGAGGAATAAACCTCATTATTTAAGAAAGCGGTAATATGTAGCACCCAAAGTGAGGGAGGGTTGAACGCTCTGGATTTCAAAACGACTAAGATAATCTTTAAGATCAAATGGATACAAAACTATTTAAGAAATAAGGATTGCATTTGGAATATAATCCCTAATTTAATATTCCAACAGATTGGTGGTCTAGAATTCTTACTCAAATGCAACTTTGATGTGGGTAAAATCCCTATTAAGCTTGCTGACTTTCATAAACAAGTACTTCTAACATGGAAACTCATGTACAAACATCATTTTTCCTCACATAGATATACAATCTGGAATAATAAATAATTCTTTGTTTTTCTAGAACTGGTTTGACAACAACATCATCTGAGTTAAACAATTATTGAAAAATGATGGACAACTATGTGATTATCCAGAATTCATGAGAACACACAATGTTACATTCAGTCCTGAGAAGCATCACATTTTTGTTAGAGCTGTCCCTAAAGGTGCTATTCTTCTTTTAGGAGAATATAACAATACTCCAAGTGCAACTGTTGAGAATTTTGTAGCCTCAATACAACTAGAAGGAATTGACATTTTAAACTATAAATGTAATAACATGTATATAAGGAAACTATGTCAATATGTTACTATTCCCTCTGCTAAAATGTACTGGAATGCAGGCCTAGGACAAGTTAACTGGAACAAAGTCATGTTGTTGTCTGGCAAATGTTGTGTATCTAATAAGGTGAAAGAATTATCTTACACACTCATTCATAGAATCTACCCTGTAAAGACCTTTAATATACACAGATTAACAAATGTGTATTTTGTGGTTGTGACCCAGAAACCCTTGACCATTTATTTTAGGACTGTTCTTATATCAGAAGATTTTGGAGTGAGTTATTAGATTTTATTGGAAAAGAAACGACTATTCATGTTAATCTGAGAGACTCTGATATTATGTTTTATTTTGATCCAAATGATATGGACCCTGATTTAACTTTCATTGTTCATTATTTTTTTTCATGGAAGATTCTTTATCTATAAAATGAAGTGGGCAGAGAACAAACCCCTATTCACACTATTTAGACAGAATTGAAATATTATTTTGAAATTATCAGTAAATGTAAAAGCAAAAATGCAATACGCACCCTCAACCTTTTTGACAACCTGAAAATGTATTCGATATATTAGGTTTATGTACTCGTGTTCGTATATTTCTGTTTTTGTATTTGTTGTGTTCATAATAAAACGTTTTTTTGTTTTTTTAAGACATAGATACTTTCTATTTTCGATACTTTTTAAAGACAATAGATACTTTCAAAATATTAACTAGCAAGGTAGACAAGCAGTCATCATCACGAATCACGTCGGCAATTTACTGGCAAATCCTTTTCAATCCTTGTCATATGAACAGAAATTATAGATAAAACATATCGGTGCTCATCGGCCATTGTACCTAAACATTACACAACAAGTTGGAAATCGAAAATTCAACAATGATTGGTTTGGAAGTAATCAGTGACTAGTGCAATCGTTGCAAAGCAATCACCAGCCTGCTATTCAGTGGAGTGGGTGGTCCAAGTTTGGCTTTATGGGTCTCTTGTTCAAGCTTGAAAGGATAAACATTCATGCTGTCAATCCAGGAAGACTTCTGTCAGGTTTCAAAACAACTGGAAACTCAGAACTGGGAAATCTCAGACTTCAATGAGTTCAAGACAACTGGGAACTCTGAAAAAATGTTGCTTCGACTGGGAAAATACATTTTAAACGGTCATCCAACTCAGATTTCCAAGTCGGGTACTCAGGCCTCTTTCTAGAGCTCTGATCTGAAGACCACTGACGTCATGATTAAACCTTGTTTTTTTCCCAGTTCCAAGTTGTCTTGAAAGCACCATAAATCCAGAGAATGCCAGACTTTGATGATAATTTGCCCACAAGGATCGCAGTGCCACCTTCCTGTATAAGTGAGCACAGCAGAACAAGGTAAGTCCAAAAATGTATTGTATGCTGCTGTATAAATGATGTAATATGCCAGCATTGAAAGTCATGCTAAGTGTGTGTTATGTAGTAAGCCGTTGGTAGCCCATGTGTCTCACCCTAGTGTGTCTCCATTTACCCCTCATAACTCCTGTTCTGACTTGGTGGTGCACATGTAGCCTATAACCTGTTTTAGAGAAATGTAATCAACAAATATTGTAAGAGTTTTCATTTTCTGCTTATGTGCCCCCTTTATTTATCCTACTGTTCTGACTTGGTGTACAGGGAGAATACTGTAAGAACGGCCCATGTTCTGAGTTCTGTCGCTGTACATTTCAAAAGTGCTGAACAAATAGTTATATTGACAACATCTGTCCTAGCTCGCTCATTAATGTCTTGCCTCTTATCCACTCATCGTCCCCTTATGCCATAGTTTGTACATCTCAATTGTCAGTAGAAACCACATTTGTTTAAACAAGTCAGCCATATCAGCTATGTTTTTTTTAAAGGCAGTAAATGAAGCTGAATGAACTGTTTTGCTGCCAGACTAGGCTCCGCTGATAGCCAGGTGTAGAGGTGGTAAGGATTTACTCCATGGTGCAGAAAAGAAAGCTCTGCTGTTGGGACAGCTTTATGTAAGCCCTAACAATGTGTGTGCACCATTTGTCACAGTTATAGTGGAATTAATGTATTGTTTAGTGTTGTGTTGTGGCTTTGCTGGCTTGCATAAAAATACAAAATAATTATTTGCCCCACAAAGATTTACATTCTAAAATCGCCACTGACCGGCGGCCATCTTACTGGTAGTAATTGGAAGTTAAAGTTTCAATTAAATGTAAATGTCAATAGTGCACCAGAGGTCTGAAGTGATAGGTCCATTCTATGAATTCTATTTCTATAACTGAAATGACACTCACCGTGTATTTAATAGTATGCCGTGTCTCAACAGATGATGGGCAAAACACAAATACTTCAGATGATGTAAAATAGGGTCTAGGCTAATCAGAGTTTTAGATCATTTCCATTAAAACTTAAAACATGACATTATAGTTTGAGAATCAAACTCAACCATTTATCTTTTTCAGTGATGAAGACATGGACGGCTTACGGTAGGGTGGGGTCTGCAAAATGGGTCAACTTTGAGCAGCTCTATCTGCTGAATTCTTTGGCATTCAGCTCCAAAATGTCACTTTCTGACCACTTCTACCATGGGCATGTATGAAAGGTTTCATTCAAGTAAAAAAGGGTGCAGTCAGAAAGTGATTGAAATCATATGGAATGTCCCTAAAGAGCTCCGTGGCCTAGGTGCAATTATCAACAAACAGTGGGGATGGCAACGGAAAGAGATGCTCTGTAAAACTAACCAAAGCATGAGCCCTGGCCTTAACGGCTCCATGAAGGTCTAGTGCGATACGACAAACAAACTATATGACACATGAATCAGAGTAGTACATCCATCTCAATCTTCAAAATAGCAGATTTGAAATAAAGTGGCATAATTATATATTTTTTCAAAATAAGTGGATGACTAATACAACAAAAATAGCAAAATGTGCAGGTGTTTGATAAAATAATTGTGCATTTGTCAATGGGAATGTGTGGCTGCATTCCCCAGACGTAGGCTTTGAAATAATGCCCCCGTTCCTGGTCACGCAGTGGAATAATCAGTCCCCCCTTCAGCAGAGCTGGTAGAATGATTTATTCTCATTTTGGTGGCTAGATTGGAGTTTTAATGTATTTAACGAATTGCATCCCATTGGGAAAATGATGGAAGAGGGGGAGGGAGGAGCGTCTGATTTGGCTGCATGACCAAATTGTGGAATTTACAATCGAATCCCCATATCTAGACAAGAGCACAGGGATGGCTTGATCTCGGGTTTGGGTCAGGTTTGGGTTTGGGGGTGTGTCACTGTCACATCAGCAGCAGACCAGAGGCCATCTCGCTCATCATTTCTTGAGCCCAAACACTGGGGCCATGCAAATGCCTCAACATGCGTGAATTCACAGCTGACAAGATTTTTATTTTATTTTTTATTTCAACTTTATTCAACCAGGTAGGTCAGTTGAGAACAAGTTCTCATTTACAACTGCGACCTGGCCAAGATAAAGCAAAGCAGTGCGACAAAAACAACAACACAGAGTTACACATTGGATAAACAAACGTACAGTCAATAACACAATAGAAAAATCTATATACAGTGTGTGCAAATTAAGTAAGCAGTTAAGGCAATAAATAGGCCAATAGTGGCGAAGTAATTACAATTTAGCAATTTACACTGGAGTGATATATGTGCAGATGAGGATGTGCAAGTAGAAATACTGGTGTGCAAAAGAGCAGAAAAACAAATATGGGGATGCGGTAGGTAGTTGGTTGGATGGGCTATTTACAGATGGGCTGTGTACAGCTGCAGAGATCTGTAAGCTTCTCTGACAGCTGACGCTTAAAGTTAGTGAGGGAGATATAAGTCTCCAGCTTCAGTGATTTTTGCAATTCGCTCCAGTCATTGGCAGCAGAGAACTGGAAGGAAAGGCAGCCAAAGAGGTGTTGGCTTTGGGGATGATCAGTGAGATATACCTGCTGGAGCGCATGCTACGGGTGGGTGTTGCTATGGTGACCAGTGAGCTGAGATAAGGCGGCACTATACCTAGCAGAGCAAGTGGGTTTGGCGACGAATATGTAGCGAGGACCAGCCAACGAGAGCATACAGTTCGCAGTGGTGGGTAGTATATGGGGCTTTGGTGACAAAACGGATGGCACTGTGATAGACTGCATCCAAATTGCTGTGTATAGTGTTGGAGGCTAATTTGTAAATGACATCGCCGAAGTCAAGGATCGGTAGGATGGTCAGTTTTACGAGGGTAAGTTTGGCAGCACGAGTGAAGGAGGCTTTGTTGCAAAAAAGGAAGCCGATTCTAGATTTAACTTTGGATTGGAGATGCCTAATGTGAGTCTGGAAGAAGAGTTTACAGTCTAGCCAGACACCTAGGTATATAAAGTCAGAACCGTCCAGAGTAGTGATGCTAGTCGGGTGGGCGGGTGCGGGCAGCGATCGGTTGAAGAGCATGCATTTCATTTTACTAGCTTTAAAGATCTCAGCAGCAGCACTTATGAAAGGGGAAGAGCCAGGACAAGCCAATCGACTTAGAGAGCAGAAGGTGGCCTTTGGTTAAGAGAGAGAGATACTGTACGGAGGAGTGACATTGTCTGCAGACCACATTTATTATTTCTACATTCAGCTACAGCCCTGTATAGCAGGAGCCTGGTGAAATACAACTTCCTAACATATTCAGCAGGCAGAGCTGAGGAGAGCCCTTGGATTTACAGTGCCATAGACTATCATGTAACATTCTGCCTGTGTCATGAAGATAAATGCTACATCTTATTTTGCTATTTTCCCGGTTGTTCAAAAGGAAACAAGTGCATAACAATAAAGTACTCTGATTTAGAACCTCTGTTCAAACTGGTGCTTTAAACAACAAATCAGAGCGTGGAGATAAAGTCCCTAGTAAACATTTATGGGAGATACATAAAAAAAATAGCTGTAGTTGTTAGGGAGGGAGACAATGCATGTCTATAGGCTTTTCAGTATTGTAGTATTGCATATACTCGGTGGGCCAGTTTCCCGGACACAGATTATGCAGAGTCCTGGAGTAAAAAGCTACTTCAATCGAGAATCTCCATTGCAAACGCTTTTAATTCCTGGGCTAGGCTTAATTTGTGTCTGGGAAACTGGACCTCAATGTATTACGTCAGCTTATTTTAACTAGGTTTGATGATAACGCCATTGTACAATTAAATATGATCTGACCCGTAAGAAACTGTTACAACAAGAATGAGATGAATGTTTTTTTCAGTTTTAGAAAACAAATGACTTAGCACATGAGCCAGTAGCTTCCTATGGAAAGAACGTCAAAGAAGATGCATTGGGAACAAAATATGGACAAACAGGAACAAAAATGTTGGCGAGCAATGAGAGGCCGTTATTAATCAAGTAAATGGCATCTAATGAGCTGCCCTTTCAAATTCCAGCCTCGTCTGGAGGGAACTGATGGCTGTTAATATTTAATACATACACGTGTCATCATGTCACAAATCAATCTGTCCCTCCAATTAGTTCAAATTAATTAAATCGATGGTCAAGAACCACTCCTGTTTAATGCGAATTGCTGACATCAGTACAGTAATGATTTATTTGGGACTGTGAATGAGCTTTTTAGTAAGTCAAATAGAATAGGCAGTTTTTCTTCGACTGTCCAATGCACGGCCTGCTGTTGAGCAATTTCTCTCATCCTAACTTCAACTTCAACTTCCAAATGAAGCAATTTCAATGAAAGTCATTCTCGGGGTTCTACCGACCACCAGTGAGGCGGTAGAAGTATTAGCACTAAAAGTGGGCGTTTACTGCCAGGACTGCCTGGGTAGGCAGCCAGGCAGGGTGTTAAACAGATATTTCCACCACGCGTCAAGGCAACGGAACAGCCAGCGGGTCATAAATATGCATGCACCGAGGGTGTTCATGGAAAGCAATAAGGCATCATCATCATCACAGAGAGCACCCTGCTGTCACTCTGCTCCGCAGTCACCATTAATAAACACTGACAACATGACCGCTTGACCTGTCCCTGTGGCCATGCGGGTGAAAGATGCCTGCCCCACCCCCACCCTCAATGAGAGTGGGTGTACAGCTAACTATGTGCGTGTGCAAAAACAGAGTGTTGAACATACGTTTTTATTTGTATTTTTTTATTTAATCAGGGGAGCCCATTGAGACCAGGGACTCATTTTCAATGGAGCCCTGAGGACAACTAATTCAACACAAACATTCCAGTGAAAAAAAGACATGTACTGAATGTAGCTTAGTAGCTACCAGACCTGTGCTACCCATGTCATGCCATTACATCCTTCGGCTAAGGTAAAGCAGCAAACATGGATCCCTGCATACAGTATAGACCACCCGTACTCAACTGGCAGACAGCGAACCGGATCCGGACCCAGAACGGAGTCAATACAGACCGCAGGTCGTGAAAAAAATATATATATATATTAAAAATATATAATAATTGTCGGTCAGGCTTCGACCCGTGGACTCATATAAACCCACATAAGACATGGAAGAATGCATATCATTTCAGGAAATTAGCTTTAAAACAGTAAAGAAAATCTCTGCCCCATGCAAAATGTGTGGAATTGTGGGAAATTAGCTTAAAAACTGCAACATTTTCTATCCGCCAACAAGAGGGGTGTGAACAGTTCGTGGTCGCATGGGTTGCGAGGTGAGGATTTGTTACTACGCCGATAAATTACATTATCCATCCGGACCTTTGCCACCTAGGAAATTTGTGTGACGGCACCTTCTCAAATAGTACTTGAGTACCCCTGGTATAGACGATGCAGACTACAATTCTGCTAACATGCCATGCGTCTAATGACAGAGAGACGGACGTAATGGTGATGCTAGTATTACGTAACGATACTGCATGTTACATCTCTATTCACTGCAGGAATCTAGTGATTTATATTTGAACAAACAAACACAGCGCCATGGTGACGCTGGTCTAGCCTCAGGTTGCAGAGGCGTTGTGGACAAACAGAACAGGGGGGGGCTTGTCACACCTGAGCTGCTGTTGCTCCTTGTCTAAGAGGATTAACCTTTGCATGGACTTGTCTCCATTAGAAGTGTTCTGCAGCAAAGCGGGCGCCTGGGAGCAAGCTGTTGAACTGGGGGATTTTCCTTAGGAAACCACCCATCTTGTTTGATCTCCACAAGAGGAAAGGAGAGGAGAGGAGAGGAGAGGAGAGGAGAGGAGAGGAGAGGAGAGGAGAGGAGAGGAGAGGAGAGGAGAGGAGAGGAGAGGAGAGGAGAGGAGAGGAGAGGAGAGGAGAGGAGAGGAGAGGAGAGGAGAGGAGAGGAGAGAGACAACCAGCAGCAGCTGGGGGCTGGCTTGGTATTTAGAGAAATACACTTCTCCACCAGACAGACAGACAGCAGCAGCTGGGGGCTGGCTTGGTATTTAGAGAAATACACTTCTCCACCAGACAGACAGACAGCAGCAGCTGGGGGCTGGCTTGGTATTTAGAGAAATACACTTCTCCACCAGACAGACAGACAGCAGCAGCTGGGGGCTGGCTTGGTATTTAGAGAAATACACTTCTCCACCAGACAGACAGACAGACAGCAGCAGCTGGGGGCTGGCTTGGTATTTAGAGAAATACACTTCTCCACCAGACAGACAGACAGACAGCAGCAGCTGGGGGCTGGCTTGGTATTTAGAGAAATACACTTCTCCACCAGACAGACAGACAGCAGCAGCTGGGGGCTGGCTTGGTATTTAGAGAAATACACTTCTCCACCAGACAGACAGACAGACAGCAGCAGCTGGGGGCTGGCTTGGTATTTAGAGAAATACACTTCTCCACCAGACAGACAGACAGCAGCAGCTGGGGGCTGGCTTGGTATTTAGAGAAATACACTTCTCCACCAGACAGACAGACAGACAGCAGCAGCTGGGGGCTGGCTTGGTATTTAGAGAAATACACTTCTCCACCAGACAGACAGACAGACAGCAGCAGCTGGGGGCTGGCTTGGTATTTAGAGAAATACACTTCTCCACCAGACAGACAGACAGACAGCAGCAGCTGGGGGCTGGCTTGGTATTTAGAGAAATACACTTCTCCACCAGACAGACAGACAGACAGCAGCAGCTGGGGGCTGGCTTGGTATTTAGAGAAATACACTTCTCCACCAGACAGACAGACAGCAGCAGCTGGGGGCTGGCTTGGTATTTAGAGAAATACACTTCTCCACCAGACAGACAGACAGACAGCAGCAGCTGGGGGCTGGCTTGGTATTTAGAGAAATACACTTCTCCACCAGACAGACAGACAGACAGCAGCAGCTGGGGGCTGGCTTGGTATTTAGAGAAATACACTTCTCCACCAGACAGACAGACAGCAGCAGCTGGGGGCTGGCTTGGTATTTAGAGAAATACACTTCTCCACCAGACAGACAGACAGCAGCAGCTGGGGGCTGGCTTGGTATTTAGAGAAATACACTTCTCCACCAGACAGACAGACAGACAGCAGCAGCTGGGGGCTGGCTTGGTATTTAGAGAAATACACTTCTCCACCAGACAGACAGACAGACAGCAGCAGCTGGGGGCTGGCTTGGTATTTAGAGAAATACACTTCTCCACCAGACAGACAGACAGCAGCAGCTGGGGGCTGGCTTGGTATTTAGAGAAATACACTTCTCCACCAGACAGACAGACAGACAGCAGCAGCTGGGGGCTGGCTTGGTATTTAGAGAAATACACTTCTCCACCAGACAGACAGACAGACAGACAGCAGCAGCTGGGGGCTGGCTTGGTATTTAGAGAAATACACTTCTCCACCAGACAGACAGACAGCAGCAGCTGGGGGCTGGCTTGGTATTTAGAGAAATACACTTCTCCACCAGACAGACAGACAGCAGCAGCTGGGGGCTGGCTTGGTATTTAGAGAAATACACTTCTCCACCAGACAGACAGACAGACAGCAGCAGCAGAATCTGCTCAGCAGCATTAACCTAGATTCGATTCTAACTAACATAATAAAAAAATCCCAATCAAAATTTGTCCGTTTAAGCTAGAGATATCTTTTTTTGCATTAGATGCATCTCAATCCACTGCATCCGCCGATGTCGCACTTCCGCATCTGTGGTAAAAGGTGGCAGAGCTAGAGTGGTGTTTGTCAAACCATGAGACATTCTGAACATCGGTCTTCTCACAAAAACGAACAGTTTGACCTACAAACTATTGACTCCCACAAGTGTAAGGGGACTCGTCTGAAGTCGGTGACCACACTGTGGAAAGGGGAGATTCTCACGAATACGATGAAGTTCTCCATTTTGTTCTACGACCCCCTCAAGTGTCACGGACTTGTCTGAAGGTAACAGTGACCGGGAATAAAAATTTAACTACCCAAAAAAAGGGGTTAAATTTGTTTTTTAAAAACACACAAAAAATGTGTTATATATATATATATACAGTGTGTATGTATATATACTGTACAGTACCAGTCAAAGGTTTGGACACACCTACTCATTCTGTCACGTAGACGCTGGAAGTTGAGAAGCAGGTGGTAAGTGTCGTGGGGAACAGCATCAGCCAGGGGACAAGGAACCACCGGTCTGAGAAGGGAGACATGAAAAGAAGGTGAAATATGGTAACCACTGGGAAGCTGTAACCAATAAGTCACCGCATTGACCCTCCGGAGAACATTGAATGGCCCTACAAACCCGGGGGGGAGCCAGACGCGATCCCCAGGATGGAACACTGGAGTCTCACTGCGGTCTATTTGCTCCTTCTTACGGTGGATGGCACACTGGAGTCTGACGTGAGCCTCGCTCCAGACTTCTGTGCGCCTGAACCACTTATCAAACGCAGGAGCGTCGGTCTGACCCGGGGTCCACTGAGCCAGGGCCATCTGAAAACCCAGAACACACTGGAAGGGAGTCAGCCCGGTGGGGGAGTGACTAAACAAATTCAGGGCGTACTCCGCCCATGGAAGGAGTCACCCTTGACCCACTCACCCCGCTCACACTCACCCTTGACGGTCTCTTTTGCCATTTATGAATGTGTTATTCAATGCATTTATCTGGGCTATAGTAGTAAAGGCCAAATTCAATATTCGATATTTATATTTGTTTGATACCTAATGAGTCCAACATTTTTTTAATGAAATAACTAAATGATCATCTTTGTCACAGGTTCTGTTTTTTTGTGTTGTTTCCTCAGGTCACTGCTGGAGGGCACCCTTACCTTTCTAGTTTCCAGGTTACCCTGATTATTTCTTATTGGTTTCACCTGTGTTTAATTACCTTCTCTGTTCACCTGGTTGCCTGGTTATTTAGGTTCGTCAGTTGGCCTGTATCGTTGCTTTGGTCTCATGTTTTGTTAGTGTGCTCTTGCCTTGTTTCTTTTAAGACTCTAAGTAAAAGTTCTGGATTTACCTCTGCTTGCTGTGTTTCTCTGCGTTCGAGTTCGTACAAGCATTACTGTCACAATCTTAAAACAATTCCATATGTCAGTTTAGAACCCCCCTTTAGAATTACAGGGATTGAGGACAGGAGGTGACTAACTGTTTGTAAAGGCTCTCTATACACTCTATCCTTTGCTGAAAGGCTAAAAATGATGACCCTGTGTAGGTCATTTTAAAGTATTTACTGAAGCACTGAAAAAAGTTCCCAACTCAGTGGGATTTCATACAGAGTGCTGATGTAATCAACAACGCATTTGAAAAACGAAAGTAAAATGATGTTTCAACTTCCCGTTTAGAAATTCCAATTCCAATAAGTTCCAATAATCAAAGTCCACACCCGATGTAATGAATTCACTGTATTGGAAAAACCCCAGCTAAATGACTGTAAGGTCCATAAGTCTGTGCTCCTTACACTCCACTACAGTCTAGGCCCTATTAGCTGTGATTTATGGGTTCATAACTTTAATTGCTGAAGGGCAGCTGCTCTGTTTCATGATTCAACCCAGTTTTCCAGTGTGTTAACTGCATCACCTGCTGTGATGCAGGACGTTTCGGATAAATAACCCGCCACCTCTGGCTCTATTCAGGAAAACCCCAGCCAGAGATCGCTTGATCTGAAGACAGAGGATGTGTCCTAAATGGCACCCTATTCCCTGTATATGCCCATAGGGCTATGGTCAAAAGTAGTGTCCTAGGGAATAGGGTGCCATTTGGGACGTAATCAGATTCATTCATCACTTATGAGGCGGGGACCCCTTACATGGTGCTTCTAATTTGGACGGGGGTAATTCGTTCGATTACTGGAAGCATTCTAACAGGAGGAGGAGAATGTGGAAGATCTGTCCCCGCTGTGTGCAGTCAGACTACCAGCATCTTGTTCACTATTATAAGAGGTTGTTGTTGCAGGAGAAGAAACTACCGGGTACTCATCAGTCCCATAGTTTTAGAGCATCCTCACTGTTTTGCATTTAAAATCTAATCAGTCACTCTGGTGTACTTGATTGGCAGGCAGCGTTGACAGGCAGATCAAGAGCAAGGTGAGAAAAGCTACATATTAAGATGCCGTCTAATCAGTTATCATTGTAATCACTTCCTTTTGGTAAATTGCTTGATATTTGCCGTATTGATGACTAAGGACTAGAGCTGGGACGGTAAACTGAAAATGATTGACACCGACTTATCGCGGACATTTTGCTGATGTCGTACATTACAATAAATAACCTATAGGGACCTACTAGTGAAATGTGACGTTTTAAATTGAATATATGGATGCGTTTTAAATCTGACAATTGACAGCAACCAACATTCAAAGTAGTAGTAGCAGTTGAACGGATTTTTTTTTTTAAACAACTGTGGTGCACATTATCGTTTAATTTGTTTGTTATCGTAAAAATTCAGTCAATTTATCATGATATGAATTTTGTCCATATCACCCAGCACTACTTAGTACTACTATTACTACTAAGTGTAAATCAAATCAAATTGTATGGGTCACTGACACATATTTTGACTATAAACATAGGGCAGAAGTCTTTAAGGTGGTGCAGGATAGAGAACAGAGTGGTAGCAGGCTAGTAACAGTGACTAAGGTTCAGGGCAGGGTTCTGGGAGGAGGCTGGCTGTTGGTGACTATTTAACAGTCTGATGGCCTGGAGATAGAAGCTGTTTTTCAGTCTCTTGGTCCCAGCTTTGATGCACCTGTACTGTCTCCGCCTTCTAGATAGTAGTGGGTTGAATAGGTCGTGGCTTGGGTAGCTAGAGGTCCTTGATGATCTTCTTGGCCTTCCCTGTGACGTCGGGTGCTATAGATGTCCTGACGGGCGGGCAGTGTGCCCCCGCTGATGCGATGTGCTGACTGCACCAACCTCTGGATAGCCCTCCGGTTGCGGACGGTTTGCCGTACCAGGCGGAGATACAGCCCGACAGGATGCTCTAAGTAAGGATGCTCTCAAGAAGTTAGTGAGGGTCTTAGGAGCCAAGCTGAATTTCTTCAGCCTCCAGAGGTTGAAGAGCTGTTGCGCCTTCTTCACCACACTGTTTGTTTGAATGGACCATTTCAGGTTATCAGGGATGTGCACGCCAAAGAACTTGAATCATTTCACCCTCTCCACTGCGGCCCTGTTGATGTGGATGGGGGCGTGCTCTCTCTGCTGTCTCCTGAGGTCCATGATCAGCTCCTTTGTATTGTTGATGTTAAGGGTGAGGTTATTTCCCTGACACGACTCCGCCAGGTCACTCACCTCCTCCATGTAGGCTGTCTCGTCATTGTTGTTAATCAGGCCTACCACAGTTGTGTCGTCAGCAAACTTGATGATTGAGTTGGAGACGGGCGTGGCCACGCAGTCATGGGTGAACAGGGAGTACAGGACGGGGCTGAGCACGCACCCCTGTGCCCTAGAACACTAAGGTAACCTGCCTAAATGACTACCGACCCGTAGCACTCACATCTGCAGCCATGATGTGCTTTGAAAGGCTGGTCATGGCTCACATTAACGCCATTATCCCAGAAACCTTAGACCCACTCCAATTTACATACCACCCCAACAGATCCACAGATGATGCAATCTCTATCGCACTCCACACTGCCCTTTCACACCTGGACAAATGAACACCTATGTGAGAATGCTATTCATTGACTACAGCTCAGCGTTCAACACCATAGTGCCCTCAAAGCTCATCACTAAGCTAAGGACCCTGGGACTAAACATCTCCCTCTGCAACTGGATCCTGGACTTCCTGATGGGCGGCCCCCCAGGTGGGAAGGGTAAGTAACAACACATCTTTCACGCTGATCCTCAACACGGGGGCCTCTCAGGGGTGCGTGCTCAGTCCCCTCCTGTACTCCCTGTTCACTCAAGACTGCATGGCCAGGCACGACTCCAACACCATCATTAAGTTTTTTTTTGTTTTTTTTTAAATTGTACCCCCTTTTCTCCCCAATTTTCATGGTATCCAATCCCTAGTAATTACTATCTTGTCTCATCGCTACAACTCCCGTACGGGCTCGGGAGAGACGAAGGTCGAATGCCATGCGTCCTCCGAAGCACAACCCAACCAAGCCGCACTGCTTCTTAACACAGCGTGCCTCCAACCCGGAAGCCAGCCGCACCAATGTGTCGGAGGAAACACCGTGCACCTGGCCCCCTCGGTTAGCGCGCACTGCGCCCGGCACTGCGCCCAGGAGTCGCTGGAGCGCGATGAGACAAGGATATCCCTACCGGCCAAACCCTCCCTAACCCGGACGACGCTAGGCCAATTGTGCGTCGCCCCACGGACCTCCCGGTCGCGGCCGGCTGCGACAGAGCCTGGGCAAACCCAGAGACTCTGGTGGCGCAGCTAGCGCTGCGATGCAGTGCCCTAGACCACTGCGCCACCCGGGAGGCACCATCATTAAGTTTGCCAATGACACAACAGTGGTAGGCCTGATCACCAACAACGATGAGACAGCCTATAGGGGACAGGTCAGAGACCTGGCCTTGTGGTGCCAGGATAACTTGTGTTAACAAACCTCCAAACGAGCTTCAATGCCATACAACACTCCTTCCGTGGCCTCCAACTGCTTTTAAAAGTTAGTAAAACTAAATGCATGCTTTTCAACCAATCGCTGCCCGCACCCGGCTTTTCAACCGATCGCTGCACGCACCCAGAGTATCATCACTACTCTGGACGGTTCTGACTAAGAATATGTGGACAACAACAAATACCTAGGTGTCTGGCTAGACTGTAAACTCTCCTTCCAGACTCATATTAAACATCTCCAATCCAAAATTAAATCTAGAATCGGCTTCCTATTTCGCAACAAAGCCTCCTTCACTCACGCTGCCAAACATACCCTCGTAAAACTGACTATCCTACCGATCCTCGACTTCGGCGATGTCATTTACAAAATAGCCTCCAACACTCTACTCAGCAAACTCAATGCAGTCTATCACAGTGCCATCCGTTTTGTCACCAAAGCCCCATATACCACCCACCACTGCGACCTGTATGCTCTTGTCGGCTGGCCCTCGCTACATATTCGTAGCCAGACCCACTGGCTCCAGGTCATCTAAGTCTTTGCTAGGTAAAGCTCCGCCTTATCTCAGCTCATTGGTCACGATAACAACACCCACCCGTAACACGCGCTCCAGCAGGTATATCTCACTGGTCATCCCCAAAGCCAACGCCTTTCCTTCCAGTTCTCTGCTGCCAATGACTGGAACGAATTGCAAAAATCGCTGAAGTTGGAGACTTATATCTCCCTCACTAACTTTAAACATCAGCTATCTGAGCATCTTACCGATCTCTGCAGCTGTACACAGCCTGTCACGTTCCTGACCTTATTTCCTTTATTTTGTCTTTGTTTAGTATGGTCAGGGCGTGAGTTGGGGTGGGCATTCTATGTTATGTGTTTCTATGTTGGGTTCAATGTATTAGCCTGATATGGTTCTCAATTAGGGGCAGGTGTTTTACGTTTCCTCTGATTGTGAACCATATTAAGGTAGGCTGTTCTCACTGTTTGTTTGTGGGTGATTGTTCCTGTGTCAGTGTTTGTACCACACGGGACTGTTTCGTTTCGTTCGTTCGTGTGTTCCGTCCTGTTCATGTGTTTTGTTCTCAAATTCAGGTCTGTTCACGTCGTTTGTTATTTTGTAGTTTGTTCAAGTGTTTTTCGTCTTCGTTTAAATAAACGTGATTATGTCTTTAAACTACGCTGCATATTGGTCCGATCCTTGCTCCTCTTCAGATGAGGAGAAAGACGAGCGGTACACAGCCCATCTGTAAATAGCCCATCCAATCTACCTACCTCAGCCCCATGTTGTTTTTATTTACTTTTTTGCTCTTTTGCACACCAGTATTTCTACTTGCACATCATCATCTGCACATCTATCACTCCAGTGTTAATTTGCTAAATTGTAATTACTTCGCTACTATGGCCTATTTATTGCCTTACCTCCTCACACCATTTGCACACTGTATATAGACTTTTTTTCTATTGTGTTATCGACTGTACGTTTGTTTATTCCATGTGTAACTCTGTGTTGTTGTTTGTGTCGCACTAATTTGCTTTATCTTGGCCAGGTCGAGGTTGTAAATGAGAACTTGTTCTCAACTGGCCTACCTGGTTAAATAAAGGTGAAATAAAAAAATATTTTAAAAAATTACAACCTCTCCCTCAGCGTGATCAAGACAAAGGACCTCTATACCAGGCGGTGTCAGAGGAAGGCCCCAAAAATTGTCAAAGACTCCAGCCACCCTTGTCATAGACTGTTAGGTCCTGTTAAGTAGACTGTTAAGTCTAGGTCCAAGAGGCTTCTTAACAGCTTCTACCACCAATCCATAAGACTCCTGAACAGCTAATGAAATGGCTACCCAGACTATTGGCATTGTCCGCCCCCCCCCCCCCCCCCCCCCCCCCCCCCCCCCCCTTATACACTGCTCCTACTCTCTGTTTATAATTATAATCTCTGCATAGTCACTTTAACTCTTCCTGCATGTACATATTACCTCGACTAACCTGTGCCCCCACACATTGACTCTGTGCCGGTACTATATTCTTATGTTCTTAATTCCATTCCTTTACTAGATTTGTGTGTATTGGGTATATGTGTAATTGTTAGATATTACTTGTTAGATTTTCCTGCACTGTCGGAGCTAGAAGCACAAGCATTTCGCTCTACCTGCAATAACATCTGCTAAACATGTGACCAATAAAATTTCATTTGATTTGGTACCCCCTGTATATAGTCTCGCTACTGTTATTTTACTGCTGCTCTTTAATTATTTGTTATTCTTATCTTTTACTTATGTATTTTTTACTTAACACTTATTTTTCTTAACTGCATTGTTGATTAAGGGCTTGTAAGTAAGCATTTCACTGTAAGGTCTACACCTGTAGTATTCGGCGCACGTAACAAATACAATTTCATTTAATTTCATTTTGTGGGGCTCCCGTGTTGAGGATTAGCGTGGTGGAGGTGCTGTTGCTTACCTTCACCACATGGGGACGGCCCATCAGGAAGTCCAGGACCTAGTTACACAGGGCAGGGTTCAGACCCAGGGCCCCGAGCTTATTGATGAGCTTGGAGGGCACTATGGTGTTGAAGGCTGAGCTGTGGTCAATGAACAGCATTCTCACATAGGTATTCCTCTTATCCAGATGGGATAATGCGATGGAATCATCCGTGGATCTGTTGGAGAGGTAATCAAATTGTAGTGGGTCTAGGGTGTCGGGTAAGGTGGACTACAGGTTTAGACTGTGGTTGTACAGTAGCTGTCTGACATACTGTATACTAAAGCAATAAGGCCCAAGGGGGTGTGGTATATGGCCAATATACCACGGCTAAGGACTGTTCTTAATCCTGACGCAACGCGGAGTGCCTGGATACAGCCCTTAGCCAATGGTATAATGGCTACATACCGCAAACCCCCGAGGTGCCTTATTTCTATTATAAACTGGTGGCAAACGGAATAAGAACAGTAAAAATACATGTTTTGTCATACCCGTGGTATACGGTCTCATATACCACGTCTTTCACGGTGAAAAGGCTAAACGTCATAGTCATGGTACATGATCTCACATGCAAATGTCTGAATGCTGTTTTAGCCAATCAGCATCTAGTGTCCAAACTACCAGGCTTATAAAATTCCATATAGGGCTTCTGACGACAGATAATTTCAATTTGCAGTAAGGTATGACTAGAACGTGAGTCAGTGTCTTATAAAATGAATTGTTTTCCTAGAAATGTCCATGTTTAATAAAAAAAATTAAACATGTCTATACATAACAGCAAGCAGTAGATACAGCATTACACTGTAAATAAAAGCTGAAACATGTAGGTAACAACTCTTTATACTCAGGGAAATTGTCATTTCTGACTGCTAAAACCTTCAGTAGCAGCCAGGTAATCCAAAAGAGCACTTCCCCAAACTAGAAAGTCTTTTTTTATCATCAAACAAACACGCTCTGCAAAAGCAGAGCGAGAGGGAGCCATGTTTGTTGGGAAAATAACATGTTAATATCAAATTGATGTCTTAAGGAACGTACCGACTGTGAAAGTGGGCTGTAGCTGAAGCACATTCGACAGAGAGAGACAAGGCCAATGCCCATATATTTCAAAATCCGCCAGTCTACCCTGTGGTTACCGTCCATGCGCCTTTCTTCATGTGAAACGTCTAGGAAACCAGTACGATTTCCTTTTTCAGTTAATCTAACAGTGGATTCCTTGCTTCCAATACCAACATTTCCCTTAGGTTATGTCCCAATTAGTTCTCCTTCCTCCCAAAGTGTGCACTTGCTCACTTCCCTTCACTGATTTGAAAGGAAATGGCTGGTTTAAAAAGTATTGTGGAAAGTCCCACTAGCCCATGCCTCCACCAATCCAATGTTCTTAGAATTATGGTAAGTAGTGAACGAGTGCACACTTCAGAAAGGAGATATTATTGTGATGCACCCTTAGATTGCACATTGCTCACCTTCGATCATAATGGCATCAGCAATGTGCTGTGTGGCATAACAAAAGAATAGGTCTGCAAAATACTGAATATAATTAGCTTTTTCCACAATCCTTTACAGCTAAAGTCACAACAGCATGTGATGTATAGGTGACTGACTATGACTGCAAGGTATGAAGTCTTAAAACGGCATAATTGCTAAATGAACACATGAAAAAATTTGAATACCCAAGCAAAAATGTAGTCTTGCCAAATTAGAAAAATTGCTGCTCATATTTTTAAAAATCCCAGTATGTGAAAAAATATTTTTAAAATGATGGGTCAATGCACACTGCCCTCTTACTGTAGCAGAAAATAAAGACATATTTTGTGCATGTTGATAGACTTACGTTAGACAACACAATTAATCACTGTGGCCTGCTTGACGAAAATATACAGTGCTTTCAGAAAGTATTCAGACCCCTTCCCTTCCTCCACATTTTGTTATGTTACAGCATTATTCTAAAATTGATTAAATTAACCATTTTCTTCATCACTCTACACACAATATCCCATAATGACAAAGTGAAAACAGGTTTTTAGACATTTTTGCAAATAAAAAACAGAAATACCTTATTTACATAAGTATTCAGACCCTTTGCTATGAGACTCAAAATTGAGCTCAGGTGCATCCTATTTCCATTAATCATCCTTGAGTTGTTTCTACAACTTGATTGGAGTCCACCTGAGGTAAATTACAATTGATTGGACATGATTTGGAAAGGCACACACCTGTCTATATAAGGTTGACAGTGCATGTTGACAGTGCATGTCAGAGCAAAAACCAAGCCATGGGGTCGAAGGAATTCTCCGTAGAGCTCCGAGACAGGATTGTGGCAAGTTACAAATCTCGGGAAGGGTTCCAAAACATTTCTGCTGTATTGAAGGTCTCCAAGAACACACTGGCCTCCATCATTCTTAAATGGAAGAAGTTTGGAACCACCAAGACTCTTCCTAGAGCTGGCCGCCCGGTCAAACTGAGCAATCGGGGGAGAAGGGCCTTGGTCAGGCAGGTGACCAAGAACCCAATGGTCACTCTGACAGAGCACTAGGGTTCCTGTGTGGAGAATGGAGAACCTTCCAGAAGGAACACCGTCTCTGCAGCACTCAGGTCAGGTCTTTAAGACCAATCAGGTCTTTATGGTAGAGTGGCCAGATGGAAGACACTCCTCAGTAAAAGGCACATGACAGCCTGCTTGGAGTTTGCCAAAAGGCACCTAAGGACTCTCAGACCATGAGAAACAAGATTCTCTGGTCTGATGAAACCAAGATTGAACTCTTTGGCCTGAATAACAAGCGTCACTTCTGGAGGAAACCTGGCACCATCCCTACAGTGAAACATGGTGGTGGCAGCATCATGCTGTGGGGATGTTTATCAGCAGCAGGTATCGAGGGAAAGATGAATGGAGCAAAGTACAGAGAGATCCATGATGAAAACCTGCTCCAGAGTGCTCAGACTGGGGAGAAAGTTTACATTCCAACAGGACAACGTCCCTAAGCACACAGCCAAGACAATGCAGGAGTGGCTTCGGGAAAAGTCACTGAATGTCCTTGAGTGTCCAGCCAGAGCCCGGACTTGAACCTGATTTATCAGGTCTGGAGAGACCTGAAAATAGCTGTGCAGCGACGCTCACCATCCAACCCGACAGAGCTTGAGAGGATCTGCAAAGAATGGGAGAAACTCCCCAAATACATGTGTGCCAAGGCTGTAGAGTTATACCCAAGAAGACTAAAGGCTGTAATCGCTGCTAAAGGTGCTTCAACAAAGTACTGAGTAAAGGGTCTGAATACTTAAATATAATATTTCCATTTTTTTTTAATACATTTACAAAAAATCTAAAAAACTGTTTTTGCTTTGTCTTTTTGGGGTGTTGTGTGTAGATTGATGAGGGGGGGAAAAAACGATTTATTCAATTTCAGAATAAGGCTGTAACATAACAAAATGTGGAAAAAGTCAAGGGGTCTGAATACTTTCCGAATGCACTGTAAGCTCAACGTGGTGACAAACGCTTATTGTGTCGATTGCAGAAAGCCCAAGTGCCAGAAAATGACAACCCTGTAATACTATGCCATATAATTTGGAAATGTCCCACCAACGTTGAGTTGAATGGTGCCCCAGGCAATATGTCAGCAGGACCTTGGCATTAAACGAGTATTTACTCTACCTGTGCATAACAGATGAATAGAAGCAAGGCTATGTGGGAGATGGTGTTAAAACGTTTAGTTACATGACCTTCGTAGTTAGCATATAGCCTGATGTTCCTTCTCTGCACACCAGTATGAGGACTGAGACTTCAAAACATACTCCTGACCAAACTGTGAGCATTATCTTAAAGCAGAGACCCCTAACGACATGAGCCATTTCAGCTGTGCCCAAGGTATTGCATTAGACCAGCTACCAGGCTATTAATGTGTCCCTTCTACAAAAGAATAACAGTTTTTCAGTATAGTAAAGAGTGTCTGAGCTGTAATACACCTCATCGATTGATTCCTGGACGCTCGGGCCTAGTGTTTAAACAATAATTGATTTCTCTATTCACAATGTTTCTGGAAGCATTGATTCTAGCACATCAGCAGCTGCTGAGCTACATATCAGTTTGGGTGGAATTATAGTCAAAATGGACTTATGGGTGTTAAATTGGGAAACAGTGCTTTTGGCAGAGGTGTGTAATTTTCAGAATAAATGCGATCTATCTGAATTTCTTTCCCATTTACAGAGTAGTCCAATTCTCCATTGTATCAGTGATACTGAGGACACTGACTATTGCAACAGTGAAAACAATCGTTAGAGCATCACAAAGCCACGATTCTTGCACAAAGGGACAGACAATTGCAAACAATTATTAGAAAATGTCATAGAGGCAAATAGGAAATTAACTGTTAAACCTACTTCCAGGTACTTTGAAGTGGTCTGGAGCGGCAAAGGTCATTCTAAACAAATGCTATTTGTCCTTTTTGTGACCAAATTCAAATTTCAGTGTACAAAAAGCCCACCGGCTACATTCATAAATACAACTCTGTGGATTCTCGGTCTTTTATTAAAAGGAGTGTTTCCTCATTTCGCACCTGACCTTTGTATCTTGAAATGAGGCCTAGGTCTGCCTGGGATACGATTACAACAAACTTTTTCCTAGGAAAGCTTCGGCTTGTTCAGAACGGTGTCAACGCATTCAGAGTGGCTCATATTACCACTGCTTCTTTAGACTGGTGAAATGCCTCACAGCCAGTTGAAGGGAGGGAAATCTTTATTGTTCATCAATACTATCATAGTGGGAACAGCGATGTAAACAGCTGGCAAGTGAAATGGCAAGATGAGCCTACAATAGCGGTGTGTGTGTGTGTGTGTGTGTGTGTGTGTGTGTGTGTGTGTGTGTGTGTGTGTGTGTGTGTGTGTGTGTGTGTGTGTGTGTGTGTGTGTGTGTGTGTGTGTGTGTGTGTGTGTGTGTGTGTGTGTGTGTGTATTCTGTTCGATCAGAGTAACAACAGTGTATTTTTGGAGAACATGCCCCATGCTAGCGCTGTCTAGTTGTCCTAAATGGTTGCTAGATGAATACGTGCTAATGTTGGGAGGCAGGCAGCCGAGCGGTTTAGAGCTTTGGGCCAGTAACAGAAAGGTCACTGGTGCAAATCCCCGAGCCGACTAGGTGAAAAATCTGCCGATGTGCCCTTGAGCGAGGCATTTAAACCTAATTGCTCCTGTAAGTCGCTCTGGATAAGAGCATCTGCTAAATGAATAACATGTAAATGTCTAATGGAGACAGCAGCATGAGTGACTGCGTGATGGATATGGATGGTTTGCTAGGGCAGGTTCACAGAGAGGGCGTCCAGTTCTGTTTAGGGGTCATTTGAAGGGATATAGAGCCATGGAAATACACTTGGATTTACATTATTACATTTGAGATGCAAGATTCTAATCAGATCCATATTTTCTAAAGTATGGCAGTCTTTGGCAGTCTCATTAACCCTTAATAGAATGATGAGTATCAATACTTAGGCTATACAGTATAAGTACTATCCTAAGTTCTAACAAGTTACAAGGGTTAAAATAATCACTGCCATGTTATGGTTAAGGTCGGGCTCTCCAGATATGTTTGAATTTACTAAAGTTGTTTTACCTCATGTCAGTGTTGCTAGAGCTGCCCACTTATCTACATAGATATTTGGAAATAGGATCTTTTTTGTTGTTGTTGTAGTAGTGTTACTGACAAAAAAATACATTCATCATTTTGGCGTTACACCAATTAAACCCTAAGAGAAAGCAAAAGATTTAAAATCAAAAGGTTCAGAGGTGATATTTAAGGGTATGACCAAACCTCCTCACAATTATAAAATCATAAAAAATAAACATTGTTATTGTACATGGAATGATGTAGAAAATCAAACATATAATGTATAGAATTAATATTTCATCCATTCATGTCAATTCAGATTGGCCATTGTAACCTGACCCTAAATGATTTTGGTCACACTAATTAAAAATGAAAAAAAATGGTATGTCATTCAACCAGACGCGTATCTAGTCTGCATATTTAATAGCATTGTGCACATTGAGATTTCCTTTAAGACTGGACTGAAACAGTGCCATTTTCCTGTTGCAGGGGGGTTGCCTGAACTAGCCTCCATCTCCGCCATGTCAGGTCTTTAGTGCTTTGTGGTTTGTGGTTTGTGTGTAGAACAGAAACGGAAAAGAAGCAGCGGGAGAGGATGCCTGGGAGTGCGCATACAGCCTACAGCCCTCAAACAGTAAACAATGGGCAGAGCAAGTCACTAATTGGAGCATACCCAAAGGAGATGTTTTATTTAGTCAACAAATACCACCAAAGGAAGAGGAAAAAGCAGTGTATCTGAACTGTAATTACGTGTGAAGTGTGTGAAGCTTAACAACGGAGAAGGGGATGAGGGAACGAGTGGCATTTCACACTCAGCCAAAGCAAAGGCCACTTGTATTGCGGGTTTCCGTCAAATAGTCCTGTAATTCTACTGGTTGCCTGTCCATCAACCTGCACTCATTTGCTCCTCAGCATATGTATAAATAAACAACAACAAACTTGAAAGATATCAAGGGCTGTGAGAAAACTGAGCTAGGGGAGATATATTGTGCATTCTCCACATCGATAATGTCCGCCATATCGTTTAGCTTCTCTGTAGATGTGTAGATGGGTCTAATCCGTCTCTACATATGAAGATAATATTGATGATTGAGATTACACTGGACACCCACTCTGACAAGCACACTCTCCTCATGGCGGTCCTCACAAAGGCAGCATTCATTCTGCTGAAGAGAGAAATGGGTTCAGCTGAACAGCCACTACAGTTCTTGAGAACATGAGTACACGCTGTCATTTTGGGCTCCAGCTAAGTGCACTTCACAGTGTCCCTCTGGATCTGAACAGAGGTTTATTTTGTTAATTCTCTCCTCGATAACAGCTTCTTAAAACACCGGCAGAGACAGCGTCTGGAGGACTAATTATTATTTGGTAAGAGGGCAAGGATACGGATATGATTACATCTCGGTTCTACTCTCTGGGATTTCAATGGTCAAAGGCCCAGGGCTCGCTTTTTTATCAACGATACGTTTTTAACGGCATAACGGCATTGTGAAACCATGCAACCTGAGTACAAAGCCATATCGACGGATAAGCGTGGCGTACACTATGGTATTCGTACACGGCCGGAGACTCATGGAGGACTTTACATGATGCTGTGCCTCAGAGGAACACAAAAAGAATGACCAAATTGAACAGGGGAGGGGAAAAAAGCATTTAGCCTTTGAATAAAGATTCAAAACATGGAATTTTGCCTACCTTCAAACTTTGTGGAATTGAATTTCCCATCTTGCCACAAAGAGGAATTTGTTGGGAGGAATCTAATTGCTTTGGACAGTGGCCAGGAGGAGGAGAGTTGTGGAGCTGGGTTTATTATTTGATGTGATCCACCATGGCAGAGGATCAAATGGGAGACAGAGATTGAAGTTGCTCCAGTGACTTCAATAGCCAAGGTTTTTGAGGTTAAATATCGTTCCGGTCCAGTCAGTCAGTAGATACATTTTAACACAAACACTGACAATGGCAACAACAACCAAATATCAACTGCATTGAGGAATAATTGCGAACATTGCTTTTACAATGGCATAACCAGGAAGTGAAATGTGCCGTTCCATGCTTAGGCAACTCAAGTGTTATACTTATGTCACATTTGAATTTTGTATTCCTTAAATACTTCATTTTGGAATGTCTGAGAAGGGAAATCGATAAAAGCAGTAAATTGGTATGGTGTCTATGCCAGAGGACGTCAAGTTTTCAACAAATCCGTTAAAAATGGATCACCACAGAAGGAGAGCCTGTCAGAATGTGCCACTCCAAATGTTAATGCCTAAGCATATGTCTATGCATGCATCGTTGCTCATGATGCAATCAGTAAGATTAAAAGGAAAGCCAATGAACATGATCAAATTGTCCTTAATTTGACAGGCCCATTCATCAGGCTGTGTCAGATCCCTCTCTGTCACCACCAGCAGCCCCTCGTTCTGTTCTGCTGCGCCGCTTTGATGGGAAAATGAAAGTGTGGTTCAGAACTGTCGCCATAAGTGTTCTACCGTCTAATAAGCAATATCGTTCTTCCTGTGAACCTTCTTTCAGACATAAATGTCTTTATTTTGTCTCGAGAGTCTCAAGAGTGTTGTAAACTTCAATCACATCCTATCAAGTGAAAGTGTATGTTTTTCTTGCCACACAAATTGCCTCTGTGAGGCTGTGACAGAGCTAAACTAATAGGCGCCGCAAAAATAACATTTGTAGCTAAAGTAGATGTTTAAATAAACATTATAAACAGGTGTTGGACAACCTTATGTGACGATCACATGCTGTTGGAGTTATCAGAAGTTACGACTGGGACGTTTAACATGAACTACCCTCCAAGCCGTAACTACAAGTGGGAAACTCAGAGGAAATGTTATTACCAGAGTTGTGATGTGTCACCACTCACCTTTTCAACCAGAAGAATGCAGCAAATATGTTTTTGACATTTACAAACGTATCAATGTGGCTAATGTAAATAGTTTGACCATATTGTCAAAGTTAAGCAAACTAGCTAACTTTATTGTTAACAACATTAGCCATCTTATCAGATAGCTAAAATCTTATTGGCTGAAGAATTTGTCGGACTTCTGACTCCCCACAAGCACGATTGCCCCATATGCCTACAATGTGGAACTTATTAGCACAATTCTTTACTACAGACTGTCACCCATCATAAATGCCTTCCATAAATTCAGCTTTCGGTTTCTGACACCGAGATTCATTCCTCAAATCTAACCCAGGTGACTCACAGCTTCAAATAAACAATGGTTATAAAATAATTTACTCACAGTCATCATATCCTAATTAGGCATATTTACTTTGGCAATAATCATTTTCAATTTCACGCCATTTTAACTTGAAGTTAATTAAAACAAGAATGTAAATTTCCAGCCCCTTCCCTCACCGCCCCTTCCCCCGCCTCACCTGCATCATAATATGATAGTAATGGCTGACACAGTCAGAAAAACTGAAATGTGCTTTTCAACATTTCTAGTTCTGCAATCCCCGAAAGGCAGAGTCAATACTAACACATCTACTGGAAGAAAAACACAAGATTAAAATGACAGAGCAAATGTACATTCAGAATGTATGATAATTAGTTTGACTAATGAGGCACATTTGTGCTTAAAAAAAGACATCTGAGGTTTCATTAAACCCTGCTTATGTGCATTTTTTCTCTCCTGATGAACCATGGCCACATGTGTAAACAAACACTGAGAATGAATAAAGCTCGGTGGTATTCACCTCCTTAATTGTTTCTGTGTTCATTCATTTTACTTAAATATTATTTGTTTCAAAATAGTCCAATATCTAAGAGAAACCAAGCAGGTGAGGCCTCTTGTAAGCTTGGGATTACGCAACGGTTCTCTGATATGAGTGAGATACAGTATCTCACAGTGGGATTCATCAGAATCTCTAAGTAGCAATGCTCAGAGACCCCAACACTGTGGAGAGCATGCACCAATGAAGGTGTAGTGACATCTAGTAGACCCTCATAGAAGTATGAGGGGATGCCCCTACAAGCCGTATCGCAAGATGCCCTTGAACAAGAGGTAGCCATACCTCTAGTGGAATGAGCCCTCAGGCCCTCTGAAGGCTGTGACCCATTGCTATTATAGGCCAAAATGTCTTGCAGAGTGCACCAAACCTTGGATACAGAGCATTGGTAAGGGAGGATCTGTTTTTGGTCACACCACTTCTCAAAAACGCACCACTTGTTTCCATACAGTGAGCATGTAGAAGGGGCTCTAGTACTCTGGGTAGTCTCAATGACAGGCAGGCCTCTCAATAGTCCAGGCCCAGATGGCAACGGCGTCCGGGTGAGGGTGGAAAATCTCTCTGTTCGCTTGGGTCAGCAGACTCCTGCATAACGGGAATTGTCATGGCTCATTGTACAGCAGAATGATCTCCCCTATCCAGAGCTTGCCGTGCCGTGGAGGACCGACCAAGATGAGGGATAAGCCTTGTTCCCTCACTCTGGCTGGAGTGGGGAGTATGAGGCTGAGGGGAGGAGAAGCGTAAAGCAACGCCCTCGGGCCAACGGTGCGCCAGCGTGTCCACCCCACAGAGATGTGTCTCCTGCTAGTGCTGAAGAACAGCGGTCAGTGTGCGTTGTCTTGCGATGCAAAGAGATGTATGGATGCTAGACCCTATCTCTCCAAGATCTGTTTCCCACCTTGGGGAAGGAGTCTCCAGTCCAGTTGATGGGGATACCCTCTGGACAATAAGTCCACTCCTAAGTTCAATACGCCCGGGACAAGCATTTCGCTACACTCGCAATAACATCTGCTAACCATGTGTATGTGACCAATACAATTTGATTTGATTTGACACGAGTCGCTTGTAGGGATAGTAGGTGTGCTCTGCTCCATGGGAAAATCCTGATGGATAGTAAGTGTAAGCGCAGGTAGCGAGTGCCACCCTGGCGGTTGATGTATGCCACCACAGTCGTATTGTCCGTTCTGGACAAGACCTGACATTTCCGAAGGGAGGGGAGAAAGTAGGGGTGTGCTGATCTCGTCATACTCGTATTCGAGTATGATAAAGGCTAATAAGGCTAATAAATACACTAATGCATGCCTGGCTACTATTGCCTGCATTTATTACAGACACAGATTTAGAAGATAGGCTAATTCTCTTGCCCCATATATTGTTTTACTTCCAAGAGGAGCAGAGCTTTTCTCTCCCGACACTTATGCCACAACATTTGTGCAATCAATCAATCTGCATTTGTAATTGAATGTTTTAATGATCTGTCGCTCGGTCAACATGCCTGGGAAGAATAAACAATATAGCAAGAAGCATGGGCTTGGATCACGACGTAACGGCAGACGTCGTCAGCAATGGAATAATTATACAGACAGACAAAGTAGGCCTACTAAACAATGCCAAGTAGACAGACAGAAACAACCATATGGCCTGAGCAAAGTCTACAGAAAATAACTAGATTGAACAACAATGACTAGTTGCGGATTCTGAAGGATGTTTGGAAAAAGGGAGACTTGTGCACTGAGAAGAGTGACTTACTGAGTGAAACAGCAACCTCTGTGTCTGTCTGGGGAAATGAGAGCCGATGGAGAGTGGCTTGTTCATATCCAATCATTGCAGCAGGTTCAACTGATACCCTGCCCATTTCTTTACAGACAGATTAACTAGTCAATAGTTGTTTAGAGCACACAGCGCATCACACTGTTTGAGTGGAAGATGCGGGCTGGCAGTTGAAAAAATGTAATAAAATAGATCACGGATAATTACAAAAGATACTCGTATCATAATCATATTTGTAAAAATCTCCATATCCGTTACGATACTCGTTTTGACCGAGTTATCGGCAAACCCCTAGTAGAAAGTGTTTCAGTGAAAGAAACACTGTCAGCAATTCAAGATCATTTACGGGAGCAATGCGTTCTGGGGTCAAAATTCAGTTTATTGCATTCTCCTCATGAACTGCGCCCCAGCCCGTGAGTGACATATCTGTCGTCACCACATTCCTCGTTGCCGTTATCCTTAGGTGAGCGCCAAAAACGATTGAGGTGTCATGTACAAAGACATAGGGCAAAAACCCAGCGCTGGAAGTCTCATCCTCAGTATGCCAAGAGGTACTACTGAGACGGTAGATACCATCAACCCCAGCACTCGGAGGCAGATCTTGAACATGACCAAGCGCCCCATGTGGAACAGGAAGAGGGCCCTGTCAGAACGACGAGTGTTGCTTACCGGTCATCCGAGAGTGTTGCCTGATAAGAGAGAGAATACAGCTTGACGCCTAGGCACTCTATTCTCCGCGTTGGCACCAAACAGCTCTTTTTCTGATTGATCTTTGAACCCTAGCCCGGAGAGGTGAGTTACAAGGGAAGTTGTGTCTAGTACCGCTTGCTCCCAGGATGAGGAGCAAACAAGTAATCGTCTGTGTAGGAGGAGATTCTCAGCCCCTTGTTTCTCAGGGGTTTGAGGGCTGCCTCTACACATTTGCTGAACGTTCGGGGAGCTAGCGCTAACCCAGAAAGGACAGTGAGGTATTCATAGGCTGTGCCTTGAAAAGTAAACCTTCGAAACCTCCTGAGTGCTGGCAGAATGCCTTTGTGAAAGTAAGTGTCCTGCAGGTCAACTGAGGAGAACCAGTCACCTCGAACGAATAGAGCGAGGCAGCACGTCGAACATAAGCATACGGAACGTGAAATTCATCAGATATAGTGAGGGGGAAAGGTATTTGATCCCCTGCTGATTTTGTACGTTTGCCCACTGACAAAGAAATGATCCGTCTATAATTTTAATGGTAGGTCTATTTGAACAGTGAGAGACAGAATAAATCAACAAAATCCTGAAAAACGCATGTCAAAAATGTTATAAATTGATTTGCATTTTAATGAGGGAAATAAGTATTTGACCCCCTCAATCAATACCGAGTCTGGTCACTGCCCTCTTTAGAATGAGGGGAGTCTGTCCCTCATTCGCCACTCGACCTGTCTGTCTCCGACAGACGTGTATGATTAGTTAGTCGAGCTACAGCACTTAGAGATTCTGGTAAATCCTACTGTGAGATATCGAAACGGATAATTGAAAGAGAACATTTTTGTATACGAGACCATTTCTGCTTAGTAGACCATGACATTAGGTTTGTGTTAGGTACGAAAAATTACAATATTGTAACCAAATCCTCAAAAAGGCACAGTATTCCGTTCATGGTATATTTGCAGATACGCTCAGAGCTAATCTAGAGCCTCCCTGGATGTATTTTCCCTCCTGCAAACACAGTTTAGACGGTTAGGGCAGGAGAGAAACTATCAGCACCCTAGAACCCAGGATACATTTGTCAGCCTTACTTTAATGTGTGATTCATTTCCACTATTTGTGATCCCCCAGCGAGACAGCAAGTAAAGCCCTGGTTTTAGGCAGCATGGCCGTCTGAGATAATACTGCATGACTCAACAACCAAAACCATTTGAATTCATTATCAAAGGACTGTGAAATGGAGAGAGAGAGAGAGAAAGAGAGAGGGGGGTGAGAGAAAGAGAGATAGAGAGCGAGATAGAGAGAATGAGTGTGTGTGCATGTGTGTACATTATTTTTATAAGCCTGCCTGGCCAGTCCTACCATTTAACCACAAGACCTCAGCCAGAACACCTATTAACCATCAATATTGCAAATTGTCCTCACTACAGTGTATGTGGATTTTGTGGACATTAAATAATGGGAGACATACAGTGCATTCGGAAAGTATTCAGACTAGAGGTCGACCGATTATGATTTTTCAACACCGATACCGATATTGATTATTGGAGGACCAAAAAAAGCCGAGACCGATTAATCGGCCGATTTTTATTTATTTATTTGTAATAATGACAATTACAACAATACTGAATGAACACTTTTATTTTAACTTAATATAATACATCAATAAAATCAATTTAGCCTCAAATAAATAATGACACATGTTCAATTTGGTTTAAATAATGCAAAAACAAAGTGTTGGAGAAGAAAGTAAAAGTGCAATATGTGCCATGTAAAAAAGCTAACGTTTTAGTTCCTTGCTCAGAACATGAGAATATATGAAAGCTGGTGGTTCCTTTTAACATGAGTCTTCAATATTCCCAGGTAAGAAGTTTTAGGTTGTAGTTATTATAGGAATTATAGGACTATTTCTCTCTATACCATTTGTATTTCATATACCTTTGACTATTGGATGTTCTTATAGGCACTTTAGTATTGCCAGTGTAACAGTATAGCTTCCGTCCCTCTCCTCGCCCCTACCTGGGCTCGAACCAGGAACACATCGAAAACAGCCACCCTCAAAGCATCGTTATCCATTGCTCCACAAATACCGCGACCCTTGCAGAGCCAGGGGAACAACTACTTCAAGGTCTCAGAGCGAGTGCCGTCACCGATTGAAACGCTATTAGCGCGCACCCCGCTAACTAGCTAGCCATTTCACATCGGTTACACCAGCCTAATCTAGGGAGTTGATAGGCTTGAAGTCATAAACAGCTCAATGCTTGAAGCACAACGCAGAGCTGCTGGCAAACGCACGAAAGTGCTGTTTGAATGAATGCTTACGAGCCTGCTGCTGCCTACCACCGCTCAGTCAGACTGCTCTATCAAATCATAGACTTAATTATAACATAATAAAACACAGAAATACGAGCCTTAGGTCATTAATATGGTCAAATCCGGAAACTATCATTTTGAAAACAAAACGTTATTTTCTTTCAGTGCAATACGGAACCGCTCTGTATTTTATCTAACGGGTGGCATCCCTAAGTCTAAATATTGCTGTTACATTGTACAACCTTCAATGTTATGTCATAATTATGTACAATTCTGGCAAATTAATTTTGTCTTTGTTAGGAATAAATGGTCACACAGTTCGCAATGAGCCAGGCGACCCAAACTGCTGCATTTACCCTGACTGCTTGCACGGAACACAAGAGAAGTGACACACTTTCTCTAGTTAAAAGATGTTATCATGCAATATTAACTAAATATGCAGGTTTAAAAATATATACTTGTGTATTGATTTTAAAGAAAGGCATTGATGTTTATGGTTAGGTACACATTGGTGCAACGACAGTGCTTTTTTCGCGAATGCGCTTGTTAAATCATCACGCGTTTGGAGAAGTAAGCTGTGATCCGATGAGAAATTAACAGGCACCGCATCGATTATATGCAACGCAGGACAAGCTAGATAAACTAGTAATATCATCAACCATGTGTAGTTAACTAGTGATTATGTTAAGGTTGATTGTTTTTTATAAGATAAGTTTAGTGCTTCTACACCTGCATTGCTTGCTGTTTGGGGTTTTAGGCTGGGTTTCTGTACAGCACTTTGAGATATCAGCTGATGTAAGAAGGGCTATATAACTACATTTGATTTGATTTGATTTGCTTGCTAGCAACTTACCTTGGCTTCTTGCTGCACTCGCTTAACAGGTAGTCAGCCTGCCACGCAGGCTCCTCGTGGAGTGCAATGTAAGGCAGGTGGTTAGAGCGTTGGACTAGTAACCGGAAGGTTGCAAGATCGAATCCCCGAGCTGACAAGGTAAAAATCTGTCATTCTGCCCCTGAACAAGGCAGTTAACCCACCGTTCCTAGGCCGTCATTGAAAATTAGAATGTGTTCTTAACTGACTTGCCTAGTTAAATAAAGGTTAAAAAATTAAAAATTAAAACTCGTTCACAATCAGTGTCCAAAAATGCCGATTACTGATTGTTATGAAAACTTGAAATCGGCCCTAATTAATCGGCCATTCCGATTAATCGGTCGACCTCTAATTCAGACCCCTTCACGTTTTCCACATTTTGTTACGTTACAGCTTTATTCTAAAATGTATTAAATAGTTTTTTTTCCTCATCAGTCTACACACAATGCCCCATAATGAAAAAGCATAAACAATAAAAAATTGAAATATCACAGTTACATAAGTATTCAGACCCTTTACTCAGTACTTTGTTGAAGCACTTTTGGCAGCGATTACAGCCTTGAGTCTTCTTGGGTTTGATGCTACAAGCTTGACACACGTGCATTTGGGATTTTTTCCCATTCTTCTCTGCAGATCCTCTCAAGCCCTGTCAGGTTGGATGGGGAGCGTCGCTGCACAGCTATTTTCAGGTTTCTCCAGAGATGTTCGATCATGTTCAAGTCCGGGCTCAGGCTGGACCACTCAGGGATATTCAAAAACTTGTCCCGAAGCCACTCCTGCATTGTCTTGGCTGTGTGCTTAGGTTCGTTGTCCTGTTGGAAGGTGAACCTTCACTCCAGTCTGAGGTCCTGAGCGCTCGGGAGCAACTATTCATCAAAGATCTCTCTGTACTTTGCTCCGTTCATCTTTCCCTCGATCCTGATTAGTCTCCCAGTCCCTGCTGCTGAAAAACATCCCCACAGCATGATGCTGCCACCACCATGCTCCACTGTAGGGATGGTGCCAGCATTCCTCCGGACGTGACGCTTAGATTTCAGGTCAAAGAGTTCAATCTTAGCTTCATTAGACCGGAGAATCTTTTTTCTCATGGTCTGAGAGTCCTTTATGTGCCTTTGGGCAAACTCCAAGCAGGCTGTCATGTGCCTTTCACTGAGGAGTGGCTTCAGTCTGGCCACTCTACCATAAAGGCCTGATTGGTGGAGTGCAGCAGTGATGGTTGTCCTTCTGGAAGGTTCTCCCATCTCCACAGAGGAAAACTAGAGCTCTGTCAGAGTGACCATCGGGTTCTTGGGTACCTCCCTGACCAAGGCACTTCTCCCCTGATTGCTCAGTTTGGCCGGGCAGCCAGCTCTAGGAAGAGTCTTGGTGGTTCCAAACTTCTTCCATTTTAGACTGATGGAGGCCACTGTGTTCTTGGGGACCTTCAATGCTGCATACATTTTTTTGGTACACTTCCCCAGATCTGTGCACCGACACAATCCTGTCTCTGAGCTTTACGGACAATTCCTTCAGCCTCATGGCTTGGTTTTTGCTCTGACATGCACTGTCAACTGTGGGACCTTACATAGACAGGTGTGTGCCTTTCCAAATCAAGTCCAATCAATTGAATTTAATACAGGTGGACTCCAATCAAGTTGTAGAAACACTTCAAGGATGATCAACGGAAACAGGATGAACCTAAGATCAATTTCGAGTCTCATAGCAAAGGGTCTGAATACTTATATGTAAATAAGGTATTTATGTTTTTTATGTTTAATAAATGTGCAAAAATTCTACAAAACTCTTTTCGCTTTGTCATCATGGGGTATTGTGTGTAGATTGATGAGGACATTTTCTCATTTAATCCATTTTAGAATAAGGCTGAAATGTAACAAAATGTGGGAAAAGGGAAGGGGTCTGAATACTTTCTGAATGCACATAAGGTATTTCTGTTTTTAATTTTGAATACATTTGCACAAAAAATTCAAAATTTTGCTTTGACATTATGGGGTATTGTGTGTAGATTGATGAGGGAAAACATTGATTTAATCAATTTTAGAATAAGGCTGTAAAGTATCAAAATGTGGAAAAGGTCAAGGGGTCTAAATACTTTCTGAATGCACTGTACTTAATTGCTCCTCCTATCCAACTACACATCAATAGGACCCCCACAAACCAAGCCAGCTATATTGGATAGAATATTTAGATTTTTAAACAATAAGTATTTGTGCTGTAGCCTATGTACAGTAGTGTAGTATACTGTACTGTAGACACATGTGGTGTCAATGGAATTGTCTGAATACCCATACTTGCATACTAAATAGTAGGCCATTTGAGTATGCGGAAAAAAACTATGTTTAATAGTATGTGACATTTCGAAAATCTACTATACCCGGATGTCATACTCATTTCGGCTTTGAAAACAGCTGATCAATTAGATATGGGGATGTGCTACCGAAATCAACAAATAGCGGGAAACAACACAATCACACATGACGCATTCTCAATATGCGAAAATAGAATGTTTCATAGTATGCAAAAACATTTTTTTGAATTGTATGGTTAAATTCCAGGATGTTATACTCATTTCGGCTCTTCATCTAGTAGAATTCGATGCACACTTTTTCACAACAAAACTAGGCTACCTAATTGCGATAATGCCCAAAGCTTCAGCGGTGGAGTTCAAATGTTCTCCTTAAAATGATCATGAGTATTGCATCGTAGGCTACATCTTTAACAAAATAAGTCTTGTTTTTTTTTTAAAGTGGATTTCTGTTTTCTCACGGGAAAGTATTTTAAACTAAATGCTAAACCATCTTTTGATTTCTGCCTGTCGGCACCGGGGACTCAGGATGTGGCTGCGTTATTGATGTCATGTTAATCAGGTCGTTTGATTCCAACATATGGATTGTTTAAGTTTAGTTATTACATTTCTGGATCAAGCCTTGGCAGTCATTCTGATCTCATTCCCAATGATCAGAGGTTTAGTTTATTATGTTGCTGTCCAGCGGTTCTGAATTTGCGATGCACCCAACTATGCGATACTCTTTTGATTTGAACATTTGAAAAGTTTTGGTGTGTGTGTAAGCCTACAGCTATTTAATTTAATTAATATATGTTACAGCACTTTGGTTTCACAAATAAATATGTTGAAATGGAACCAAGTTATCTGTTTCTGTCTTCAGTTGTTTTTAAATAGGATAGATGGGCTATATGGTCTACTAAGGTATATGTTGAATGTGATAGTCTGCCTATAATCACATTTCAAATCAAATTTATTTATATAGCCCTTCTTACATCAGCTGATATCTCAAAGTGCTGTACAGACACACAGCCTAAAACCCCAAACAGCAAGCAATGCAGGTGTAGAAGCACGGTGGCTAGGAAAAACTCTCTAGAAAGGCCAAAACCTAGGAAGAAACCTAGAGAGGAACCAGGCTATGAGGGGTGGCCAGTCCTCTTCTGGCTGTGCCGGGTGGAGATTACAACAGAACATGGCCAAGATGTTCAAATGTTCCTAAATGACCAGCATGGTCAAATAATAATAATCACAGTAGTTGTCGAGGGTGCAGCAAGTCAGCACCTCAGGAGTAAATGTCATTTGGCTTTTCATAGCCGATCATTAAGAGTATCTCTACCGCTCCTGCTGTCTCTAGAGAGTTGAAAACAGCAGGTCTGGGACAGGTAGCACGTCCGGTGAACAGGTCAGGGTTCCATAGCCACAGGCAGAACAGTTGAAACTGGAGCAGCAGCACGGCCAGGTGGACTGGGGACAGCAAGGAGTCATCATGCCAGGTAGTCCTGAGGCATATAACCAGCCAGAGTAGGCCTATAACTCCATTTCTATTTCCAAGCATAGTGGTGGCTGCATCATGTTATGGGTATGCTTGTAATCATTAAGGATTGGGGAGATTTTCAGGATAAAAAAGAAACGGAATGGAGTTAAGCACAGGCAGAATCCTAGAGGACAACCTGTTTCATTCTACTTTCTACCAGACACTGGGAGATTAATTTGCCTTTCAGCAGGACAATAACCTAAGACACAAGGCCAAATCTACACTGGAGCTGCTTACCAAGAAGACAGTGAATGTTCCTGAGTGGCCAAGTTACAGTTTTGATTTAAATCTACTTGAAAATCTATGGCAAGATCTGAAAACGGTTGTCTAGTATAGCAAATTTGACAGAGCTTGAAGCATTTTGAAAAGAATAATGGCCAAATGTTGCACAATCCAAGAGTGGAAAGCTCTTAGAAACTTACCCAGAAATAGTCACAGCTGTAACCGCTGCCAAAAGGTGTAAATTAGATCTTTTTGTTTTAATTTTCAATAATTTAGAAAAAAAATCTAAAACATGTTTTCACTTTGTCATTATGGGGTATTATGTGTAGATGGGTGACAACGTTTTTTATTTAATCCATTCTGAATTCAGGCTGTAACACAGAATGTGGAATAAGTCAAGGGGTTTAAATACTTTCTGAAGGCACTGTAAGTATGTAGTACGCTAGAATGGGTATTCGGGCACGACCAATGTCTTCATTAATCAACAGAAGGAAGCCCCTTCCCTCTGAGGCAGGCAGGTAGGCAGTGCTCCATGGTGCACAGTGCAGTGCGGTGTGAGGTGAGGGGTACCGCTGGTGTTTCACAGCCCCGTTTCACAGGGAGGGCATGCTCTCTGATTGATGATTTTATAAGTAAGACCTTGCACCGCGTTCCCCCTGGGCCGGGCCTGTGCTTCCTGGCATCAATCACGTGTCATTTCCATTCCTGCACCACCGCGTGACAGAAATACTGTAAAGGTGATCTATGTGTGTGTTTTAAGTAATTATTAAGTGTCCAGCTACACTTATAAATCATTCACATCCACTCACCTCCCCCCTCAACACTCTCACATTCTCTCACTCCCTTTATTATACACCCACATACACACACACACACACACACACACACTTTCTAAAATAATAACAACTCAAAGCTAGGGAGCTAGGGTTAGTGCTGTTTCCATCTCCTCTCAGTTTTCTTTCAGGGGTTTGTTTAATTGAGGTAGGGATGCTTGGCTTAAAGATGAGCTGAGGGGATGGGCTGCCGGCTGGGTTGGGCTGTATGGCTCTGGACGTGGCCCTGGCTGGTGTGGAGGCCTTGGCCTGGCGTTAATGAGAAGCCTGCCATCAATCAGAGGCTGCGGGATGGGAGACAACTGTAAATAAGTTAGTGATTACAGGAGGCCAGTGACAGGCAGAGGCCAACAGGGGCAAGGCGGGGGCATGACCCTCCAATCCTCCACACTTGAGCTAAGTAAACACGTTTCAAGGTGACATGGGTCAGGGCACACCGCTGGACCTTTATTAGAACCTGACGCAGAAACCAAGATGCTCTCTGTCAGCATGGTGACCACACTGCTAATTGATGAAGCTGTGGGACCAATCTGTGGGAGGGGAAGGTTAGAGAGGGGTGGGGGCCGGAGTGGGCAGGCGTTTAAATCTCTAGGCTTTTAAAAAGGGTTCTTGATGGACAACATATTCAAATTACAAAGGTAATGCAGACTCGATAAACGCCACAGATACATCAAATTCAGTTGCTACTTCATATGGAGATGACTTGATCGCAGTCGATCACACTATGCACAAGCAGCGTCTTTAAATCAACATGATACAGATGGCGACCAAGTGCAAGTCACTTGTGGAAGAAATATCTCCAAAATAACTGCTACGTGTGTGATGGAAAACAGATTAGAAATGTTAGCCAGCCTGGTGGTATTTGGGCCAGTGATGCGTTCACACACTCTTTTACTGAGCAATGGTTTTGTAGATTGCTCAGGCTTCCCAGAGCATCAATCAACTTAGCAAATGACATTCATTTTAAAAGAGCTGTCTGTTGGTTAGTCAACGAAACCTTTATCTGTTCAAAGCCTAACAAGGGGAATGTATGTAGCTCAACTCAACAGTTCAAACTATCACATCGAAGTTGAATATTTTTCCAACACAAAGTATACTAGTATACTAAATCTAGGCCTACTTTTTTCCCTTTACCTACTTCTGTCTTATACTTCTTCTAAGCAAAGTAGCTGAACGTCAGTATACTCAATTGCCTCCATTTTAGCATACCCAAGCTATTGTGGTACTCCCTGCTCCAATATGTTCATGCTACAAGCCCAGAGGCTGCTTACATGAGTGCGCCTGAACTTCATGACTGAAGGCACAGCAGCCCAGCCATTTTTTATGCCAATTAGTCGCAAAATGACTTATTTCATATTATGCATTACAGCGATTGCTAAATACCATTATGATTGTGTTTAACTATCTTTATTAAGATAAGGTATAGAGTTCAAATGTATCTTCAGCAGAGTAATGATTAAGCCTTCCCCCTTTACTAGCCATTTGAGAATGTAGAACTGGAGAATAATGTCCAATGTAATATCTGAAGGTGCTACTGGAAGAAGCCAAGTGGAGGAATGTTGTATTGTTTACACAGTCAATTACAGTACGTCAGGGCAATGGTTCAAATAGAAGCATGGCAGTAAACACTCATTTTACTGTAGGCACGCAAGGAAAGAGGACCTACATGTATTTCTACCTCCCCTCAAGCATCCTGTCCAGGGTGGATACTTGTACATCAAGCTGCCTCACGTTACGGAAACAGGAGATAGGGTCCTGTCCTATGGCCTGTTCTGGCTCGGACAAGGCTTAGGCTCACCATATACAGTACAGCGCAGCGTTTCCCCAAACTCTGTTATTGGGTGACCCCAAGGGCTGCACATTTAGTTTTTTTGCCCTAGCACTACATAGCAGATTAAATTATCGAAGATTGATGAGGAGTTGATTATTTGAACTGGCTGTGTAGTGCTAGGGCAAAAACCAAAATGTGCACTGCTTGGGGTCCCCAGTACCTAGTTTGGAAAACACTGGTATAGTGTATGTGTAAGAATTAAGGTGCGCAGACGGATTATCACTACAGCAAGCAAGGTACTTGGAGTCAGACAGACAGGTTTGGATTAGATCTTTAAGCAAGGGTCACTGAATCCTTTTAGACCCAAGCCACCCCCTGTACCTGGAGAAGATCTCAATTGCATACTCCTCGTGTCCTCTCTACTTGTCTCCTTATCAAAACCCATGTGAAAAGCAGAGGTCCCTCCCTTTTGATCTTCTCCTCCAATGGGTTTTGAGAAGGCTAGGAGAGAGGATGCGAGGAGTAGGCTATTGGGATTCTCCCCTGGACCTTGAACTACTCCCCTCTGGGTGCAGATATGGGGGCACCTCCCTGCAGGAAAGACAGATCCAGACAATCATTTGTGCCATGTGTGATATCCCTCCTAAAAAGCTTGAGTTAATGTTGATATCAGGCTGGTGTATACTGTATATAACTGTCGTGCATTTGTTTGTTGTCTATGGTACTTTTCCTGTTTCTTAACACCATTTTAAACGTGCGCATGATACTGCAACACATTTTCTCCACGGGGACAATGAAGTCCTTGTCAATGTTGGACCTTGTCAAACAATCTTTCATAGTGCCAAACTCTGTCCAACAACAAAAATGTACGCGGATGTATGACCAGAAGCGCCAATAAATATGAAAACACACTACGGTAAATCGTAGAAAATGAATCACAGATAACTGAATATTCATTATTAATCTGGATCAATCAATTTAGTACAGCATATGCAACATGGATAACAAATCCTAATGGAAGGCTACTTCAATATTTAAAACAAGTCCTTAATCCAAATGTAGCTGGAACCCTTTCCAGTCCATCTGTCAGCCTGTGAGTCTCAGAGCTGGCATGGCCCCCTGTAGATTCCGGGGGAGTTTTGGATAAGAGTTTAGGGGTTTTGAGTTGTAAATTAGTCCATAATACGCTGGCCTATCTTCGAATGAGTGGGATCATAGTGAAAGTGAATGAAAGTGAAGGAGTGGGATCATAGTGGATGAAATCCGTCAACCCCAGAGATACACATATTATCCCTCCAGTCTTCCATCTCAGCTGTACGGGCCGCTGGCCCTGTCCTCACCTGAGAGGACCCTGGCATTGGAACAAGGAAAATAAACCACATTTTGTTGAGATCAGATGAAGGATGCCACAGTGTGTCACAGTAAACTGAATGAACAGACTATCCGTGGAGAAGGATACACTTTGATAAGCTTTTGCTCAGACCGTCTTATTTTTCAGTAGAAAATAACACCGCTCAGCAAACCTATCGGAAACTTTTCATGTCAATCCCAGACGGCACCAATAGGACATGCTTAGATCCTTTTCATATACAGTATTAGACAGTATACTCAGTGGAGGCTGCTGAGGGGAGGACGGCTCATAATAATGGCTAGAAGGGAGTCAATGAAATGGTATCAGACACATGGTTTCCATGTGGTTGATGCCATTCCAATGACTCCATTCCAGCCATTATTATGAGCCGTCCTCCCCTCAGCAGCCTCCACTGAGTATACTGTATAGTCAACAGAATCATATGCACTTCTTCCAAACTCCACAAGCAAATACCCTGAAACAGTACCAATTTCAGATTTTCTTCTAGAATGACTTCCCATCTGAACATTCGTTTTTTTCAAGTGACTGTGCACCATTTCAGATGTGTGTTGACTGTACAATGCATACACACCATGCCTTTCAACTCATCCTATAGTAATGAAATGGCTACACTTCATCCTACCGGTTTGAGACTGGAAGTGGAGAGGCAGGTGTTTTTAGTCACACCGCAGGCTTTAAAGCTTCTTCCTTTGGTGAGAGCGACAGAGTTCAGGTTGATCCCAGCATGTCACACACATTCAAACTCACTTCCATCGGGGTTGCCTGATGAACCATGAAGCCCAATATGACGCTGACCCTCAGCACAGCTAATCTCAGTGCGCCAGAGTCCTGCTGGGGGAACCTAGACAATCTCAGTCTACATGGTGGCCTTCCTGCCTCCCTGCCTGCATTCTTCAACACTTCTCCATAAACATGAGGCTGCTCTCTGGCCTGCTGGACACACACAGGAAGCCCCTGCTTCCCCCTTCCTCCCTCTCTCCTGCCTCTTCCCCTCTTCCACTGCCCTGTGTTCCTCACTGCCCAGTAGATCCATCGATTTTCTAAACTAGTGTATGATGCAGGATGATGTCGCGCCTGCCCCCTCTCCCTAGTATGGACTCTGGGCCAGTGGGTCTGGCATATCCAGCGGAGGACAGAAGGCCAGTCCAGGGTTGAATAATTCCCAGTGGCTGATGGGTTTGGAATGGATGAGACCTTGTCCGCCCTCGGTCTCCATGGCGGCGGTGGTAATGACGACAGCAGTGGCTGCGATAATGGCAACACACATGCAGACGGAATCCATACCGATAACAGTGAGATAACACTGATGCAGTCTTTCAATGTCATTAGTGTCCATCACGTAGAATTACAGGGCAAAACCTCAAAGCCATATCTGTAATTATCAGCATGGCAGCCTGGTGTGTGTTTCTCCTGAAACAAGACAGAGATTAGGCCCATCGAGCTGGTCAGGGAATCTAATGTCATCTACTCAGACCTGGAATGCTTCTACAGCTGGACATGAATGTGCCTCCTTTACCCTTATGCCTTTTATTTTCATTACAGCAATTCTCTACATTCATGTCGACGTGCTCATACAAACCAACACAGACAATGCAGGGATAAAACCCATCCATGTCTCTCCAACTTTGTCCTAATCTTTAATAGAAAACTCAAACGTGGGATTAAATAATCAGCGCGTTGAAATGTTTCAGAAGCTATTGGATGTATTTTATCTCTCGCTACATTTATAAGATAATTGTTTGTTTTTTCACCTTTATTTATACAGATAAGTCAATTAAGAACAAATTCTCATTTACAATGATGACCTATTCAGGGAGCGAGCGCAGCACACACAACACACAAATAGATTAAACAATATCATTCAAACAACAGTCAAAAATACACAATGGACAGTCAGTAAAACAGTCAGTAAGACATTTAGTAATAGGCAGTATTTAAGAGGCAGGCGGTAACAAATGCAGTTATCTGTTCAAATCTCAGACAGTTTGTTTTTAAAAGCACCACTGGACACAAAATAGCTTAGTTTCAGTGTTTTTTTTAAGGATGGTCCAGTCTCTAGCAGCGGATAATTGAAAAGAATTTTTCACCAAAGATACTGCATGTCTTGGAGATTGCCAGGTTTATGTACAGTAATTGCTGGATCTCAGGTTGCTGATGGTGGTGGGGAGTCTTCGTAGTGAGCTGAGATAAAGAGGGGTCTTGCTGAGGAGGGATTTGTATATGGATGTGAGCCAGTGGGTTTGACGTTGTACATGTAGGGATGGTCAGTTAATGGATGAATATACTATAAGTCACAGTGATGGGCTTGGAATGGAGCACTAGTGGCAAAGCATATGGCAGAGTGATGAAGTACATCTTGTTTGTTGAGGGCGGACTTTACCACGGAACGTAAAATATTAACACCTTAAGTGAATTTTGGCAAGCATCAACACGTGTCGCTACTAACTTTGACACATTAAGAAAAAACGTTAAGAACGAACTTCTTCAGGATTGGTGTCCCGTCCGCGGGACAGTTGAGCTAACGTAGGCTAATGAGATGAGCATGAGGTTGCAAGTAACAGGACATAGACATACTGTATCTGATATTGGCCGAAAGCTTAAATTCTTCTTAATCTAACTGCACTGTCCAATTTACAGTAGCTATTACAGTGAAATAATTCCATGCTATTGTTTGATGATAGTGCACAGTTTTGAACTTGAAAAAGTATTAATAAACCAATTAGGCACATTTGGGCAGTCTTGATACAACATTTTGAACAGAAATGCAATGTTTCTTTGGATCAGTCCAAAACGTTGCACATACACTGCTGCCATCTAGTGGCCACACTCTAAATTGCAACTGGGCTGGAATAATACATTATGGCCTTTTTCTTGCATTTCGAAGATGATGGTACATTTTTTTCTTTTTTTCTTTGTATTACCTTTTACCAGATCTAATGTGTTATATTCTCCTACATTCGTTCACATTTCCACAAACTTCAAAGTGTTTCCTTTCAAATGGTATCAAGAATATGCATATCCTTGCTTCAGGGCCTGAGCTACAGGCAGTTAGATTTGGGTATGTCATTTTAGGCGAACATTTAAAAAAAAAAAGGGGTGGATCCTTAATTAAAAAACAATCTCTAACCAAATAATTGTTTCTTTTATTTTTATTAAAATCACAGTGCAGTTATCACAAAACTACCACTAACAGGTCCCAACTATCATCATAACGGGAAAAATACAAATGAAACATACAGCACCTAACCCAACAACGCTGTGACGTTAGTAGGAGATATGCATCTTCCAAATGATTTACCACGGATATAAAGCCCTCTGCACGTCATCATCATTAACAGTTGGAAAAATGTCAGAGAGTGAGACAGGGAAGCAACAGCAGCTAAGTTCCATATGACAATATTTTGAGGAGTTAAATAAGAAGGTGGTGAAATGCAAACTTTGCGAGGTGGAATTGAGCAACTGTGGCAATGCAGGTGCAATGCTCAACTATATGAAAGGGAGGCACAGTGGGATCCAAACCGTTGCTGGCAGCAGCGCAGGCCTCCAACAACAGACATTAGACAGGCTCTTCACACAAAAGAAGTGTGATGAGGGACGGAGTGATAAAATCACAATGCTGATTACAAGAAAACAAACAGCAACCCAGCATAGACCAGCATAGGCTGCTGACCAGCCTTCATACATGCAAAAACATAGATATTAAAACAAACATTTATTTTTTTTAAACTGCAAAAAAACATGCTGGCAAATCTAATAATGATGGGCGTGGTTTTGCAGACCAGTTTGACCAGACAACGCTAGACCAGTATACACACAAAAAAAAAGGTTCTTGAGGGGTTCTTTGTCAGGGGTGAGGGTGATGTGTAACCATTTTTTTACATACCAGGAAGGGCTCTTTAGTGCTGTGATGGTTGTGAAGAACCATCCTGTTCTTTAACTCTGCACCATGTTTTCCTTTTATGCCATGTTATGCTACACTGTTAAAAAGTTCCTGTAATTTGACAGTACACTACAGGCTACTAGTTGCAGTGAAAGTAAGGTAAACATCAAGTTACTGCATTTTTACAGCTGAATGAAGGTGTTATTGCTGTAAATGGACAGTATGCTGCTTAATTCTGGTTACTTGAGACTATACCTCATTTTTTGAGCTTACAACCTCTTGGCTGCTAATAACCTGCATTTCCTTCTACACCACCAGGTCTGTGGGCATGACAGAGATTGGCCACACATTTAACGGCAAGAATACATTTCTACACTTTGCTAAAAGTTGCCAAGAATCAAGTCAAGTGCTCAGGCACCCTTGATGTAAAACGTGCATACATTCTTAGGGGATTTGAACTTGAACTTGCCAAAGTTTACAGTAATATAAACTTTGGCAAGTTACCAAAGTTTACAGTAAGTTACCAAAGTTTACAGTAATGTACTGTTAAAGCAACGTTTCTTTGGAATTTACGTTAACATACTGTACCATTTTTACAGTAACTTACAGGTAAATGGCTGTCAGTAAGTTACTGTAAAAACAACATTACTTTTTTACAGTGTGGAAGTTGCTCTGAATTGTACATTACCTAATTGGCAACCAGCTGTCAGTAAGTTATTGTAAAATTCACAGTAACATAATAGCCAGTAACTGCTAGTAACTCACTGGCAAAACTGGCAACCTAACTGGCAACAAGATGTCAATAAGTTATTGTGAAATGCACAGTAAGGGCCTCCCGAGTGGCACAGTGGTCACAGGCACCAAAAAAATGTACCAAAAAAAAGTACCAAAAAAATGTTTTTACATGCACAGTAACTCACTGTACCTTCACTTAACTTTTCTTATTACAAGAAAGCTTATAACATTAGGTGAAAACTACTAAGCATTCTTTGTGGTGAGCACACACAGGACTCAGCCTCACCAGGCCTCAACCTCTTGGTTGATAGCAAACTGACCTTCCTGCCACACCCTCAGGTCAGTGAGCATGACAGAAATCAGCCACAGTAAGTTACTGTGAATTTTACAATAACTACTTGCAGCAAGCTGACAGTAAGTTGAAAGTTAAATGAATTTCCCGATGACCAACTGCCAATAAAGGAAAAATCCACCCAAAACCACAAATTCCTATAATTTATAGTGTTAAATAACACTAATATGTGAGAACAATATTTTTGGTGAACAAATATTTTTTTTAATCCGTCATAATAAGGTTGGTAGCAATGTGAAAATCGTTGTGAAAATCTGTTCAAGTTCAAGTCTTTCAAGTTGACTACAAAACCCACAATGCAATGCTTTCTCTATGGGCTGGCTGGCTAGCTAGTTAGCAAATGTAGCTACATACAATAATACCAAAGCATGTGAAGTAGCTAGTTAGCAGTAAAATCGCCTAAACAAACAGCACTATCACCATGTTCAACCTGCAGATCGATGTGTCTTGCAGTTTGACATTCGCAACAGCAATGCAATGCACCCTAGAATGAAGAGGCAGACAAATAGGAGATTTGTGGTGGACCCTCTGTTAAATTACACATATTTTTTGCGATAGGAAGATCTAAAAAATATGATCTATGGCTCATTCGAGAGTAGACAACCTCCCGTGTTATGACATTGGCCAGTACTGAAATCTGACATGTATGATAGACATTTTTGCAATCTAAAAGTCATATTCCTATTAACTTCCAGTTTAGTGAGAGCAGCTTTATCACAATACTACGTCATACCAGACAAATGTTGGCCTGCTTGAACAGTAATAGCTCAGATACACATGAAAACATGAAATTACCCAATAGAACTCAATAGAACTTTGCTCAGCGATACACAAAAACAATATAACACTCAAAATGGGTGAAGCTTTCCTCTCTAGGGTACGTGAGACGGTAGCGTCCCACCTCTTCAACAGCCAGTGAAACTGCTGGGCGCCAAATTCAAATACAGAAATACTCATTATAAAAATTCAGAAAATAAAACATATTTTACATAGGTTTAAAGATTAACTTCTTGTGAATCCAACCACGGTGTCAGATTTAAAAAATGCTTTACGGCGAAAGCATACCTTACGATTATTTGAGAACATAGCCCAGCAGACAAATCATTACAAACAGTAACCAGCCAAGTAGAAGAGTTACACAAGTCAGAAATAGAGATACAATTAATCCCTTACCTTTGATGATCTTCATATGGTTGCACTCAGCAGACATTCATTTACTCAATAAATGTTCCTTTTGTTCGATAAAGTCTCTTTATATCCAAAAACCTCAGTTTTGTTCGCGCGTTTTCTTCAGTAATCCACAGGCTCAAACGCAGTCAAAACAGGCAGACAAAAAATCCAAATGCATCCGTAAAGTTCATAGAAACATGTCAAACGATGTTTATATTCAATCCTCAGGTTGTTTTTAGCCTAAATAATCGATAATATTTCAACCGGACAATAACGTCGTCAATATAAAAGGTAAACAAGAAAGGCACTCTCTTGGTCGTGCGCATGAAAAAGCTCTGTGACACTTTAGGGTCCACTCATTCAGACTGCTCTTACTTCCTCATTTTTCAGAATACAAGCCTGAAACTATTTCTAAAGACTGTGACATTTAGTGCAAGGCATCGGAACTGCAATTTGAGTCCTAAGTCAATGGATACTGTTATGGCATTGAATAGAAAACTACAAAACCACAAAAAAAACTACTTCCTGAATGGATTGTTCTCAGGTTTTTGCCTGCCAAATCAGTTATGTTATACTCACAGACACTATTTTAACAGTTTTGGAAACTATAGAGTGTTTTCTATCCAAATCTACCAGTAATATGCATATCATATCTTCTGGGCCCGAGTAGCAGGCAGTTTAATTTGGGCATGCTTTTCATCCAAAATTCCAAATGCTGCCCCCTACCCTAGAGAAGTTTAATATACTGGAAAATGCATAGCAGCCTCTTAATTAACAGTGCAGCTCTTGATTGTCACCAGATTTTTACAAAGAATGAGTTTTACAAAGTGGACAAATGAGATGCTCAACTTTCATCAACATAACGATTAAACAACTTAAACTGGTAGAACACTTCCACTAACGGTTGGCACAAATGCAACATTTTAGACCATGCCCCCACAAATGTTAATGGGCCCACACCAGTACATAACTCCACATATATTTCAAAGTGCAGTGAAAGTAAGGTAAAACAATAACACCTTAATCCAACCGTAAAACTACTGTATTTTTACTGCAACTCAGTAGCCGGTAACTTACTGTCAAATTGCAGGTAATTTGTAATAGAGTGTGCCATAAGCACATCTGAAGTATCCTATAAGTATAACTGTAGAACCTGTAATTGGTTCTACCTGGAACAAGAGGGTTCTTTATGAGAGGGTTCTATATGACTCAAAAGTGTTTCCCTACAGGGACAAATCAAAGAGTTCTATGTGGCACCCAAAATAGTTCCTCCATAGAGACAAATGAGAGAATGTCCATGGGTTGTATGCTTTTACAATCTTTATTATACCAACAGATCCAGTGACGTAGCAGAAAATTAAGGTTGCTCGCACCGAGAGGTTAGGAGTTCATATCCCAAGTGAGGTTGACTCCCAACTAACCATAATTTTCCTGGTTTGCAAAACCACACCCATCATTATCATATTTACCAGCATGCTCTATTGCAGTTAGATTTTTTGAATTGTTTCTTGCAATATCTGTGTTTTTGCATGTGCATTAATCAATAAATAAATTCATGTATCTTATGCTGCACAAATATACATAACATACACTTTTATAAACAAATCCAATATGTTAGTTGGATTTATTGCATCTGTTATTGAAATGATTGTTCCAGTTTAGATGGTTTAGGTAGTCTCATTAATTTATCTTTCTAACCCCGGTAGTTATTCTGTATGCAGATTGTGGGAATCTACGGATGGAGAAATTGTACAATGATTGCTCTGCATGTACAAAGTACAAGCTCTCAAACACCCCATACGTGGTTACAGATTATTGGACTTCTATGAACATGCTGTCATACATCACTGCATCGAGCCATAATATTGATGACAAGTGGGACATGAAGTCCCATGTACAGACCACTGAGAACATGGAGGAATGGCACACAGCACAGAACCTAAAAACGGCATTAACTACCATTATTGCTGAGTGGGTGGGGGACAGCAGGAAGGTGAGCGTCGTCTGGTAGCCCTGACCGCGTAGATGGAACTAAATAGCCCCCTACTGGTCATGAGCAGGACAATATCTGCATTGTGAATTCACATGTAATTGTACAAAAAATATATATATAGTTTAGACAAAAATGGCTGTTTAAAAGTTAATACTGCATATTCCAACTTCCACGAGGTGTACTTCAAACTCATGTTTGTTTTGCATAAAGAGAGGACGGGGAAAACAACTGAATGGTATGGGTGAGTAGCTGTAAAGGCATCATCCCTTTTTCCACCCACACTTCAATCTGAAATACACTACATGACCAAACGTATGTGGGCACCTGCTCATCGAACATCTCATTCCAAAATCATGGGCATTAATATGGAGTTGGTCCCCCCTTTGAGGCTATAACCGCCTTGACTCTTCTGGGAAGGCTTTCCACTAGATGTTGGAACATTGCTGCGGGGACTTCGATTCAGCCACAAGAGCATTAGTGAGGTCGGGCACTGATGATGGGCAATTAGGCCAGGCTCGAAGTCGGCGTTCCAATTCATCCAAAATGTGTTCGATGGGGTTGAGGTCAGGCTCTGTGCAGGCCAGTCAAGTTCTTCCACACCGATCTCAACAAACCATTTTTGTATGGGCCTCGCTTTGTGCACGAGGACATTGACATGCTGAAACAGGAAAGAGCCTTCCCCAAACTGTTGCCACAAAGTTGGAAGCACAGAATAGTCTAGAATGTCATTGTATGCTGTATCGTTAAGATTTACCTTCACTGGAACTAAGGCCTAGCCCGAACCATGAAAAACAGCCCCAGACCATTATTCCTCCTCCACCAAGCTTTACAATTGGCACTATGCATTGGGGCACGTACCGTTCTCCTGGCATCCACCAAACCCAGATTCGTCCATTGAACTGCCAGAAAACAGTTTCCACTGCTCCAGAGTCCAACGGGGGCGAGCATTACACCACTCCAGCCGACGTTTGCCATTGCACATGGTGATCTTAGGCTTGTGTGCAACTGCTCGGCCATGGAAACCCATTTCATGGAGCTTCCAACGAAAAGTTATTGTGCTGACGTTGCTACCAGAGACAGTTTGGAACTCGGTAGTGAGTGCTGCAAACGAGGACAGACAATTTTTACACACTACGCGCTTCAGCACTTGGTGATCCCGTTCTGTGAGCTTGTGTAGCCTACCACTTCGCAGCTGAGTCGTTGTTGCTCCTAGATGATTCTACTTCACAAAAACAGCACTTACAGTTGACCAGGGAAGCTTTAGCAGGGCAGAAATTTGACGAACTGACTTGTTGGAAAGGTGGCATCCCATGACAGTGCCAACTTTGAAAGTCACTGAGCTCTTCAGTAAGGCCATTCTACTGCCAATGTTTTCCTGTGGAGACTGCATGGCTGTGTGCTCGATTTTCTATACCTGTCAGCAACGGGTGGGGCTGAAATAGCCGAATCCACTAATTTGAAGGGGTGTCCACATACTTTTGTATATATAGTGTATCAACAAAGCTGTGTATATGGGGATTTCCCATTACTAACACAGGGGAGGGAGAGAAAGCAGGAGAAATAGACTATTCTTCATGAGTTTAACATTCCAGGCATGCAGCTACCCAGAGATGACGGGGAGGCTCAAAGGTTTTTGGGTGCTGAATAAAAAGGACTTGGGAGAGTTATATAAATGTTGAGGTTGCTCTATGATTATTAGTCAAATGATGGTTCAGTAGCTTTAATAATATTTTTTACAAATCAATCTTCATGGATATGAATGAAACAGACTGCAAGACAGACTATAAGTCATGCAAACCTCATTAGGCTTTCCTTTTGTAAATGTGTGTGTGTTCAGTAGTTATTGCATTTAACCATAATACAGATTACTTGATAATGGCTTATTAAATCCAAAGTTCACCGTGGTCCGGGAAATTAATTTCAACCGGAGCGCAGGCATTCCTGTAACATTTCGATTTGCCACCCCCCTAATTGCATGACAAACAGACACAGTTAGGACAGCAGATAAGCGCAAATAAAATTGTACCACTGTGGTATAGACATGTGAAAATTGGCACACTTGTATAATTTGTCAAACTAAACAATTATTGATATAGTACCATTTGATCCAGGCATCATCGAAGACGGTAGCGCCACCTATAGGCTAAACCTGCAAATGAATATCGACATTATCTCAGCTATATTTTAGACTCCTGCTTTACGTATGTCAAATATTAACAGATGACTGTAATTACCAAAGATACCAGACATGTCTATTAATAGAGAGATTCCAATAGTATCCAAAAGAGATTCCAATAGAATCCAAAAGAGATTCCAAAAGAATCCAAAAGAGTTTCCAATATTATCCAAAAGAGATTCCAAAAGAATCCAAAAGAGATTCCAAAAGAATCCAAAAGAATCCAAAAGAGTTTCCAATATTATCCAAAAGAGATTCCAAAAGAATCCAAAAGAGATTCCAATAGAATCCAAAAGAGATTCCAATAGAATCTTAATAGAGAAATCCTCCAAAGCAGCAGGGAGTCAAGGGGCGGACTGAAGTTCATTAATTCGTCTCATGCAAAGATCAAACACATAACTAACGTGATAAGATGGGTGAAATAATAAAAGGCATGCTCATTTTGTACCAGATAATAACACATCCAAGATAGGTTATTTATAGTACTTAAAAGAGTAAAAGACAGATGCAACCAGGTTTTTAAAAAATCAGGTCATAGGTGCTAATGATGTAACAGACCATGGAGACAACATGGTCTGGAGCTCATTTGGGGAGAAATCAGTGTGGCTGAATCTTTATTTTAAGAAATATTCTTCAGGGTACTAGAAGCCATAGAATTGAGACCCTAGCATACCCATAATGCTAAGGATGTCCAGGTCTTTGGGTTCCTGGCCAGTTGATGATCCAGCCAGTTGTTGATCCAGCCAGTTGTCTGGTCCTGAGAATGATACACCCTGGTCCTGTTGACTTGCTATGTGGGAGGTTCTTCTCTCAACTTCCAGCGTAATCACTTGGTTCAATTCATGACTGCATGGCTTCCTAGAAACACATTAACTGATTCTCCCTGTAGGGGATTTAAAATAGCCAGGGTCTCTCTGGACTGCGGCTTTCCAGAGGCAGGCCTGCGAGATGCAGGTCCTTAGGGAGTCCCTTGGTACAGTACATCTGGCTCCATTAAGCCTGCGAGGCTGGCTCTCTGTGATCAGCACCCAACACACACATCGCCTCACACAAACTGCTTCACACACACGCCACCTAACACACACTCTGGGGTGAGTTGCAGACGGGTGGTGTCAGATCGCCTCGCTCTGCAAACAAGCTCCGGAAGACATCATCATGCCAAAACACAGCTCATTAAACGCTATTAGCGAGTCATTTAAGTAAATTGAGTCCCCTCTCGACTCCTCTGGTTAGCAAACAGCTTTAGGGTCATAGCTAAAGATGAAGAAAAAAAAGCCGGACAAATGAAGCTACTCTAGGTCACTCACTGTAACGCCGCTTGTTGACAGAAATATCATGTTGTTAATGATCACAGACGAGTCTTTGACTCTAATGATATGCCAAGAGCAAACCAATGGGTTGGTTGAGGATATATCATATCCATGTGGCTAGAGTGAAAACATGCCCTCAAATAAAATCACAAACAGCTACTGAGAGAGAAACATATCAAATAAAGTAATGAAACATTTTGTCACTATCGTGTGAGGGACATGGACAGGCAAGTGTCCTCTGTAGAATGAAAACATATAGTTTATTGATTCTCAGTGTGCCACCATGTTATTTTCCTTTTGAGAATGTGGTTTAAATGTGATAAATGCACAAAATGCTTTTAATCCAATAGGCTACATCTTTATAGAACAGCTGTAAGACCTTAGTGAAAAGTTTTTAAGGCTAGTGCATTTCCCAAAGATTGGGGGGGGGAAATCATGAACTGTGAGCTGTGGGGAAAGTAATTGCACATCAAACTTTGACAAAATGCTGTTTTGATACTAGAAAATTGGAAGCTGATGCCTTTTCCCTCATGCTGCCGGAACACATAGATAATCTGAGGATTCTGAATCTCTGATGATAAACACTACGGATTTCTGATGCATAGGAGGTAGAAGCAGGGTAGGAGGCATCTTTCCCTAACACTCTAAGCTACCAGCCCAAAACCCTGACAAGACAATTTTCTACTAGTCAGAGGATGGTAGAAGCTTCTCAAAGATTAATCTTCTATTAGTAATGGGTCTTATGCAAGTGTTCTCAACCAGTCTGGCCCAAAGAAGCATGTGGTTCTAAAATAGAATGTTCTAAACCAAAAACTCCACACGTGTCGGACTGTGAACAAAAGTTTGTACATTTTATTGAATTAAATAACTATCATCAATATGCCAATTCACTAAAAGTTTGAGTTTCATGCAATATTCTGAAAGCGTTGTGGGAATATTGTAAGAAATACAAGACAACGATGTTGCAATAATAAACTTATAGGCTAGTTATAAAATCAGGTCTGACACATTAGTTTATGTCCATGTCGATCCACTTCCACCTTGATATCATTGCAAATGTTTTATCCACTTTCAGTGATTTACTGTCTTTTGTATTGGAAATGGAAGATGATCTAATCGAAAGTGAACTTAATGGCCGACAGGCCCTTCATAACCACTCAACCAACAGCAAAGGTTCAGTGACAGTCAGTTGTTTTCTTTCTTTCTGATAGACGGGATGAAATGATGACATTCACAGGCCTGTTTCGAAACCTGGTGTCTGGAGCCTGCCTCCAGACACTGCCATAAATCAGGATGACTTTGCAGAGTCAGACTAATGGCGACAAAACAGAAGATTAATACGACTCAAGGTTTTGATAAAGGTCAATTTAGTAAAAGTATGCATCCGTTTGAAGCAATTACCACCAGCGATCTGGCTGTACCTGCAGAATTAGGGTTGCCATGGATACCTGCTGAGCTGGAAATGGGAATGTTCCCCTGCATGACACCATCTTGGATTGGTTCATTACACTCCTATTTACCACTGCTAAAGCCAAACACGCAATACATTGTGCTAAAAACTTAAAGACACTGCCAGTCAGGTATAAAGACACTAGCTTTGCATTTAATTCATTAGATATACCAACTCTGTAAATATATTTCAGCTTGTGCATGTCTGGGAGATGTAAGCATCATTCTTTCTTGACAGGAAAGTTCATATTTTGTGGTTTATGCTTAAAGCAAAAGGGCAACAATTGTATTTTTGTATTTATTATTATTCATGTTGATTGACCTCCATACTGGTACATAAGCTTGTATTTCCGACCTCTAAAAAATAAATTATAACCCTGGTGCAATGTGACGAGACGCCAATATCGAGCAGCCAATCTCAGTGCTGAGGCACCCTCTGGTTTGTTTTCCCATTGTAAGGCCGCATTGATCTGATCATCAGTAGTAGCCCGGTACCTACCACTGTAATAGACAAATCGACACATCAAACCTCTAAAACAAGCCTAATCTAAGCCTTTTCTCCATATAGAGAGGGCGACAGGTAGCCTAGCGGTGAAGAGCATTGGGCCGAAATTATGCTGGTTCAAACCCCCGAGGCCGACTAGGTGAAAAATCGGTCAATGTGCCTTTGATCAAGACACATAACCCTAATTGCTCCCGTAAGTCGCTCTGGATAAGAACATCTGCTATAAATGACTGAAATGTACAAATGTAAATGTATAGACAATACAACTTACCTACTAACAAGCCCATCAATCAATATTAGCTAGCAAGTCAGAATCGGTCAATACCAACTGCAAGGGACTCTGTTTACATAATGTCAGTTACTATTAGGATAAAAGGTCTGCAAGTCTAATCATGTACACTAGTAAATTACAAATCATGAATGTCTGTGCCGAGGCATTTCTGGGGGTGTGCTGTTTACACGGGTGAGAGAGAAGGATTTCCATATGTCAATTAGACTTGCTTGATGAACGCTCCATGACAATCAACATGAATAATCTAGAGACCAATTACTTGTCTACAGGCCACAAGGTTGCAGAGAAAACCAGTTCCCCCCCACAGGCACTGGAACATGAGATGTGCCGGCATAAACTACACGTCCTACAGGAAACCTCAGATGCCGATTAATACAGAGAAGGAAACTAACTAGCCTACTTACTATACCTTTGTTTTTTCTCTGTATTCTTCCCGGGATGCAAGTGTAGTAGCGTTGTGAGAAATAGTCCAATTGTCAAGTGTTGACCATCTGCTACTGGACATTGTACAAATGGGCAAACTGTACAAATGTACCCGCAATATCATCGTATCCAAGGACGAGTTCAAATAAAGCTTTATACATTTCTCGTTCAGCTAACATGGCAAATTAACATTGTATTTGTAACGTACAAAATCCATCAAAGCTTTATTCCGATGTTTGTGTTTTATCCTCTCTTGGTAAGTTAATGATGGTGTTTCTCAAGTTGTTCATATTCCCTCCAGTGCAGTACGTCTAAGGTACTGTATGGCTTTCATTAATATGACTCGCCAACACAACAGTTCGACCGATATATTACTGCGAGGTTATGACAATCAGATTGATAAGATATAGCTGGAACCTCACCTTTTCGGGAGATATCTCTATGTGGTGACACACTCTCCTGAGTGAACAGAGTTTTAATTAAACCCCAAACACTAGAGCGGAGGATAAAGTCTTCACGACTTAATGCCTTGTCAGTCGCTGCCGTGGAGGTGAAGAGAAAATGGGGAGGTTATTTACACCAAGGGGAGAGTTAATCTGCTTTGATGATCTTAGATCTCTAATCACATAGAGAAAGATTGTAAATATCATTACAGAGTAATCCACCCTACCAATACACTGAGATACCAGATAAGGGCAAAAGTTTTGTGCAATATGAGTACATCTAGCGAGAAACAGGTAGCTCAGAACATGTGTCTACGTCATGTAGCAGTGCAACTAATTACTTTATTTGCTGACTGTGGGTTAATACGATGGTGTATGAAGTGTATTAGTACAGTATGGTATGTGGAAAAGGCTTATTCTGAGTAGTACTCGTATCAGATAGGGAAGCTGAGCATGACAGACTATTCCGTCTGCAACAGTCTTACCAACAGCCTCCTTTAGCCCATATTTAAGGATTCATGTGCACTCAGGAATATAAGACAGGTGGTCTAAAAATGATATGAACTGCTTTGGAAATACCGAAGTAGAAAAAGGGACTTCAAACAGAATATATTTCAAGCTTTGATGTGTAGTTAGTGCCTTTATGGGCAAAAAAGCAAGAGTTTGCAGAGAGCTTATTCAAAAAGGTAGTAGAAGCCTTGTTCCTCAATACTCAAAAGTAGCCATATATTGTTCTTTGACTATGAAATCACTTGTTTACAACAGTTGACTGGTCAGTTGGAACATCTCTGATTCATGAATAGACAGAGGCCTGTATGCATATTTCTTGGTTCATTGACATCTTCCATACACCCTGCAGGCCTCAGGCCAAACCTCCACTAAAATGATTAAGTTCAAAGGCAGAAAAAAAATGACTCACTGACTCGGTCTTCGACCGTGCAGTGGGCTTTATGCAAGCGACAAGACGTTCGTACAGGTCGGTCCAGTCAAACGCACAAAGGTGGCGCTCCTCTTCGGTCATGGAGAACAGGTCTGCTTTACGTTCGGCTGATCCACATGGTTGGTCAGGTTCGCTTTGTGTTCAGCGGGAAGGAGCCCACATCTTCCCAACATGCTCCACATCGTATGCAGCCAGCGCAGACAGTCGAACCGTATTGACATTGCAGAAGGTTTCGGCAGGGAAGTATCTCTGTTGGTCTCTTCTCATCAAGTTTGGTGATATGATGGAACTAGAAGTAGTATGTGATAGCACAGATGCAGTGGTAGAAGAAGAAGCAGAATGACCCGGAGAAAGCCAGAAAGGCAGAGCCCGATGCTGGAGGAACCACGGCTGACTGCATGTAGTAGACCATGGAGAGACGTTCTGCTGGGAAACCTCTGCAAATCTTCTGGCATATTCAGCTCCTCGGGGCGGGTATGAATAGGACACCCAAATGTGTTGTTAACATTTGATACCTCATAGCCAACTAACAAGACTGAAGTGGATTTAATTGCCTTTTATACACAGTAGCTAGTTTATTCAGTACACCACCCAATTTACAAAAATGGTTCGCTCCTAACAGACAGCAGACAATCATTGAGGCATTAAGTTACTGTTCGATTGAATGTTAGATTGGACAAAACGAGTGACCTAAGCAACTTTGAGCGTGGTATGATCGTCGATGGCAGTTCCAGTATCTCAGAAATGGCCGGCCTCCTGGGCTTTTCATGCACAACACTGTCTAAGGTTTACTGAGAATGGTGGGACAAACAAAAACCATCTGGTAGGCGGCAGCCCTGTGGGTGAAAACAGCTCTTTAATGAGAGGTCGAAGGAGAATGTCAAGAATCGTGCAAGCTAACAGGTGGGCCACAAACAGGCAAATAATGGCGCAGAACGACATCTCGGAATGCACAACTTGTCGGTCCTTGTCACGGATGGGCTATTGCAGAAGACAACCACACCGGGTTCCACTCCTATCAGCTAAAAACTTAAGCGGCTCCAATGGGCATGCGAACACTGGATAATTGAGACGTGGAAAAACATTGCCTGGTCCGACGAATCCCAGTTCCTGTTGCGTCATGCTGATGGCAGAGTCAGGATTTGGCGTAAGCAACATGAGTCCATGGCCCATCCTGCCTAGTGTCAACGGTACAGGCTGGCGGCGGTGGTGTAATGGTGTGGGGAATGTTTTCTTGGCACCTGTTAGGTCCCTTGATACCAATTGAGCAATGTTTCCATGCCCCGAAGAATTCAGGCTGTTATGGAGGCAAAGGCGGGTCCGACCCAGTACTAGATGGGTGTACCTAATAAACAGGCCACTGAGTGTGTATCTCTGGCATCGGAGAGACACAGCCACTCCACTGTTTCAAAATTACCATCGGAGGATTACACACAGGGAAAGAAACCACAGTAGGAAAGTCAACCACATTACCCTTTCCATCAACAAACCTTTTATCATCAACGAAGCTCCTCACAACAGGAAAAATGCAATCAAATATCTAGATCATAAATGAAAAACAAAGTAGAATAGATGTAAAAATGTCCATATAAAAAGCTTTCTCTTTTGGTTGAATGAGTGCAGGAAGCTATTCTAATGGCCTTTGTTCCCTCTGGTTCAGATAACAGGCATGATAAGGGCTTATTGATCAGCAAAATGGGACATGCTTTAGCAACATTAGAACAGATTTGCGTGAAAGCATCCAAAAACATAGTATTTGTTTGACAGCACTGTTGAGCAACCTTGAGCAAATATGTTTTAGGCCTACAGTTTTTGTGGTTCATGTTCCATTTGAGTATTACTCAGTAAAATATCTTCAATGAAAAATACTCAAGCTAAATATTGACTAGAAAGTCCTTGTAGATAGATTGTACAACATTATGGTTATATCAACATAGATATTTTAGAGTGTTTGCCATCCTTCCACTCATGGCCAGGCAATGATTTGCTGTTAAACAAAGAAGTGGGCTCTGGCTTCCTCCCAAACAACCCCCAACCCAGTGAGACATCTCACTATAGGGAGTGTGATGTCCTGCCGACACTGATCAGAGTGCAGCCAAGACACAGCATGTCCTCTCTGCCTGCCATCTCTACAAGATTAACACCCTCTTAGCCAACCTTCCAGTACCCAGGTAATACTGTCAGGCGAGACATTGTACTGTATTGCCTGTCAAAGGATCACAATCATCTCCCTCGGCGATGCTCAAACTTCATCCAATAATACATCGAAGAAACTCTCCGAAAGCAGGATGATGCTTGGAACCTCATCGATTCTTCACTCTGAAGGTCACTACAATTTGCATTGTTTACATAAAGTTCATACGTTAAATCATTCGGTAGTTAAAGGGGCGGAAACTATTGCAATTAACCAAACATACTTCAAGCTGGGTCAAAGGATTTGTGGTACAGTGTTTGGAGAAAAACGACCAAGCTCCCGGGGAAAACATATCCTGTCGAATCTTAAATCATAGATTCCTATAAAAAATAAACTGTTCAATATATAATCTCCCCCATAACCTCTGTCATATCCCCTTTTGTAATGCATGAGTCTGTGAGAGGACAGCAACATGCCGCCTGTAGAACCTAGGCTCTTAAACCTGCTCAAATAAAATTGATCTGGCATTGGCCTAGCTAGCTTCCAATTAACTCCAATGCCTTTCATTTCTCTCTCCTGCGGCTCCAAGTCCCAGCTCTACCTCTCAACGTAGTATTTCTATGGCTGCTGTGGGTACAGGGTCATGGAAATGTCCAGGAGAGGCAACAATTTAATAGAAGTTGTGCTCAAGCTTGGATAGCCCCTATACTGCGCCGGATCATATTATCTGTGGGAAGAAGATTGATGTCTGAGTATCTGTTGCAGACATCATAGTCCATCTTTATATTGTTGTAAATTGCTGTAAACTTGGGCACAGAGAACTTTGTACATCCAGAATATCTAGACTCTGTTAGACACTGACCATTGTTACGTTTAGGCAAGTTACTAAACACAAAACTTTCTAAGAGAGTTGTGATTGTTCCCCATACTCTCCTCAGTACCTCTCCATTATTAGATTTGGCTAAACTGTACCGTTTAAATGAACAAATACTTGGGGGCGGGGGAAGCGGCCAACTTGACGATGTCACCCATTCGTTAGAACAAACTGCATTAGTCTGAACCAGCGGCCAGCAGGACACGTGAAGTATGTACAAGTGAGCAGTTCATTAGCAGGCCTATGAGGAATGACAGTGCAAAACTGTCGGTTTTCATCCTGCGGTCCCATAGCGAATTAAAGACATTCTAATTGCTGGTACCGGCTCACCACTTTCATTCTTTGAAGACTTTTTACCATCAGAGTAATGGACTCTGGAACGTATTCACTCAAGTGAGTTCTAAATGTATCATTCCGCATCACAGACGATTGGAACAAAAATAAAACGCACATAATGTGAGAAGAAACGGAAGAAGACACCTCTGGCCAGATATCATTTGACTTTTCAGAGAGGAGTGCGGCCCATGAAATAAAGAATAATGTGAATAAATGGAAATAATAATACACGCGGTCCAACAGGGACAAGGACATTTAATTAAAACATATCATATCTGCCTCAAGCAGAAGAGACATGGACAGGTTTACCTGATGCCTTTCTGTAAGACCTGCAGTGATTCGTGTGACATTCCCTGATTAAATTGTGCTGTGGCGTTTGACACAGAAATATATAGAATAAATTGTGATTGTTTACTGTAATCTCTTCATCCTGTTTGTTTAAAATTGTGCTCACAATTAAATCACAGGCCAAACTGCATGTTCATTAGAGACTGATAATGATTTTTTAATCCGACTCAATTTGCTAAAGTTCCCTCATAATAATCCAAATTACCCCAAGCAGGCTGAGCAGAAATATCACGATTTCCTACACTCCTTATCCTCCCAGATATGCCTAAAAACCATGTACTTTGTGTAATTAGCTTCCATAAATGACGAATCCCAACTAATTAATATTTCCATGTCTGGCTAGGGTAACAAAATGATGAGCTGAGTTTTTTTCTCACACTGAAATTCTCTTCTGCGTTTAACTGATTGCAGACAAATGTAAACAATAGGCTGTGTAATAAGTCTAGAAGTTTAACGCTTCCTAAGGGATTATTTAGTGTTCAACATGATGATTAAACTCAATACTCTCAGAAACTATTGTAAAAGGTTGCATCAGTACTACTATGCAAATAATTGTCCTTCCACCAATCAAGAATGTGCACACTGAAAAAGCTGTGTTAACTTACTATCTTGACCATATATGATGATAAGGGCTCATTCGTTTGAGAGTTAGTGTGTAAACAGTAAACACAGGTTAGCATGGAAACAAGATAGAGGGGGGGGGGTAAATAGGCCTATATTTGGTCATTCAAAAAAAGTATTTCAGAGACATTTTGAACAATGAAGCGAAATCTAGCAACACTGGCCTCTGGCATGTAATGAATTGTCCCTTCTTACCTTATCAGCCAAGGCACCAATAAACACAGTCCTTGGAGCTCCAACTCTGAACAAAATGACTTTGAGGGCTTTCAGCCACCTGGAATTTTGCCATTATTTATGAAATATCAGGAAAAAATACCCAACCTCTTGGGCTGATAGCAGTCTAATTTATGCAGTCTAATGCAAGTGGTCTTAAGGGCTCAACCAAGAGAGAACAAACATTTCCAGGAGCTCATTGTATTTGGAAAGATGCCTAAAACTAAAATAAACAACTACATCCTAGAGTTAATGTAGTGCCATGTCCAGACTAGGCTCTAATCATAAGCATGAGCATTGAGCTTCAAGTGACCCGTTATCACTAAATAGAGACCACAACCCAATTTACATGGGGGTATAATACGTTGGCATAACAAAACAGTATATTTGTGGCATCATCACCTCTCTCATAGGAAATGTGCATGAATACCAATCTTGTGCAAGATACAGTATTCAGATGCATGTGCATACTTCTTATCTGATTCAGAGCAAACAACAAACACTACATAATACATATAATGCAAACAACAAACAACTGCTGGGCTTACAAGCAGCCGCCCAGCTGGGAGACTATCCTCAGAAGTCATTATGACACAATTCCACTTGTGTCTTAATTCATTCAACAACCAAACAAAGACACATTCAAATCAACGTAACATGAATAAAGAATAAACGGGCTTCCTGAGATGTAGAACAGAGATTCCTTCATTATGTCTGGTTTACTTTCAGTCCATTCCTGAATTCACTGTTTCCTCTTGTACCACTCTCTCCCTCCCGATTCACTCTGAATTCATATGGGTCCTGTTTTCACGCTAATTGTGTGTGTGTGTTTTCACAGAAAAACGATGGTTGCTCTCAGGAGAAACATCATGAATGAAGAAAATAACTTGTAATAAATAAAAACGAACATGTCCGATGGAAGCTGATGGATGCCTCTCAACCTTAAAAGTAATTTGACAGTCTGACTAAGTGAGCAGTTGCAGCGGGAGGTGATGTTCAAATAGAAGATTTGGGAAACTGTGACATTTCCACAAAATCAACAAATGAAGTGCTCGGCTGCCAAGTGTTCTATTCAAAGCTTGTCAGTAGTTCAACATGCTTGCTGATTCAACTAACATATCAGGGCATATAGTGTGGTTTGAAGTCACATAAAACATGACAAAATTGGGACACTTCATTTCTCATTCCTAATTGGGACACTTCATTTCGCTAATACCAAACATCTCGGAAGGCTTAAGGGAAGCCTATGCTAGCGTCCTTTAGTTAAATGGAATGGCAACCAAAAGGTCAAATAGTGACATTTGTACTGAACATCTCCTTCTCACTGGAAACAGCCAGTGGAGAAAACCATTTTAAAAGGGCTGCGTACGAGACGGAACAAGATTTGCGTGTTCAAAGTTGACATTTCGCCCCCATTGTAGGTTATCTTTCAGGCTTCTTTAGAATACATTAAAACATTACAAAAAACCTCCTCTGTCGACAAACATTCCAATTTGCATCTATACAAAACCCATGAATTCATTTGTGCATTGCTTTGCCACAGTCTAGTGAATAGTCACCTTTCATTGGCTTAACTGACACAGAAACACACCTCAGCAAATGTTTGAAGCAATCAGCATGCCTCAAAGTATTTGGGGTCTTATTCTGACAACTAGCTAAAAAAAGATCTGGGTTTAAATACTACTTGAAATCTTTAAAATACTTAGCGTCCCCGAGTCTGCCCGGAGTGCCATAACTCTGGCGATTATTCTATTGGCTCTATTAAGCCAGGCAAGCTCAATCAACCACAGATAAGTATTTGAAATAGTATTTAAACCCATGTCCTCCTGAGACATGAGCCGTCAGATTCTCACATGTCAATTCCAAATGTCCTGAGCAACCAGACTGATGTCATCACACAATTTGACCACTTGACCCTCTGACCACTGCAGCTGACTGACATGCTGTACGCTGAACATACTCAAACCCCACTCTTGTTTTCATCTGATTTCAATGTCAACGATCCAATGTTTTGAATGCTTTCTACGCTAAAGAACTGCTTTAAATCTCTCTCCTTTGCCTTCTTATCGACAGTCCCAAGGTCTCCCAAAGCTTTTTAAACAGCACTTGTAAACTTACCTGCTCCACCTCCCCTGGGTGCAGTCTGTTAGTGGCACATTTAAAACAAATTAATTATTCAAAGGTATTATTTTCTACATTGAATCTATTTCCTGCATCAGCGATGCTGATAATGGATCCCAGAGGATTTTGGAGTGCCATGCATCCCTTGTTTAGTACACACCTCGACCTTCATAACAGCACCACAGACAGAAATGCTACACACTAAAATCAATGTTTCACCGGCCCAGCAGTGTTTAAGCAAAGTACATCACTAAGTGAATGTTCTGTACTTAGCAGAGTGGTGGCTCTCAGTGTAGATGGTGTCATTCCAATTGAAGAGATTTGATGTAGACTCTAGGGTGACCACCGTTCCAGATTGACACAAGCAGGCCTGTCAATAGCAAGCTTCAGTATCAAACAGTGACACTTTTTCTGATGGTAAAATCATTTACAGTAAATAGCCTACCCATGCCCATGAACAAGAACCAATTGTCTTTGCTCAATGATGTTTGCATAACAACCTTACTTAAGACGTAATATCTCAACCTAATACTACTCAACTTGCATCAGTCGTCTTGGCTAACCATGAATTTTAGCAAAATTCTATTTTATGCAAACAAAACTGCCTATTGTAAGTGCATTGCCACTGATAGCTACTGGCTAAGAAGACAAACAATAGAGCACAAATTGACATATGAAAGGTATAATTTCCTTACAGATGGTTGAGATTGTGTTCATGTCGAGCCTTAATGCTTCATAATACTAGATTCTCTTAGGGACATATTCTCCCTTTTATTTAGACTAGTTGTGCTTTGGACTGGATGTGAAACCAGCTTAAATGAATTATGAGGACTCGGAGTGAGAAAGAGGAGGTCAAGACTGTAGAATCACTGAGGCGAGAAACAGAAGTTGCCCAAATGGACTCTCATTACAAAAATAATCTTTAAAATGCGCAAGTGACATCTTTTATTTTATTATTTATTTCACCTTTATTTAACCAGGTAGGCCAGTTGAGAACAAGTTCTCATTTACAACTGCGACCTGGCCAACATAAAGCAAAGCAGTGCGACACAAACAACACAGAGTTACACATTGGATTAACAAATGTACAGTCAATAACACAAAATAAAAGTATATACACAGTGTGTGCAAATGTAGTAAGATTAGGGAGGTAAGGCAATAAATAGGCCCTAGTGGCGAAATAATTACAATTTACCAATTAAACACTGGAGTGATAGATGTGCAGAAGATGAATGTGCAAGTAGAGATACTGGGGTGCAAAGGAGCAAAAATAAATAAAAAAATATGGGAATGAGGTAGTTGGGTGGGCTATTTACAGATGGGCTGTGTACAGGTGCAATGACCAGCTAGTGGCCCTACCAAGACTACAGAGTAGAGTAAAAATTGAAGCTAAACACACGGCTAATTCTGAATACATTTGGGATGATTTTTAGATGGTCATTTCAACTAAGTATCATCTGTGTATAGTTTGTTATATAGTACATTTACATTGACATAGCATCTCCCTGATGTCCAATTTATACATTTGGCAGAAACCAATCAACAATAGTGGAACTCATACCACAATAGAGAACTAAGCTTTAAATGGTATGCTTAAGATGACGCAAAAAACAATTTTCTCTCTACAAACATTAACAGCAGTAACGTGTGTTAATCCAAGGAAAATCATTTGCCATGTCAATTTCCCCCACAAATGAAGGCTTTCATGAATCAAATGTCTTATTATCACCCAATTGATTATTTTTAGGGTTTTCTAAACAATGCAAATAGGAATATACTCCGGAGAATAACAGATTTTGCATTCAACGCAACACTCCCTATCAGAATGACATTTTTATCAACATGGCACTGGGAGAGCATTTAATTTAGAGACCAAAACTCAATTTCTAAAATCACACTGGAATTATATGCATGGGGTGAAGAGAGGGGGGCACAGAGAGAATAAAAGTGTGTGAGAAAGAGGGCACGGAGATAGAGAGGTGGGTAAAAGAGAAAGATACATAGAAATTGCTTTATACAAAGGATTCATTAAAATACCTCTAGTCTATTCTCGTTCAAATAGACATATTGCAACTAAAATAGGGTAAGGGTGTGGGAGTGATGGCTCACCTGCAAGATTACACATTATCTTTCTCCTAGATGTAGTGTACCATATTTGCATCACAGAGAGTCAAAATGTGTATCTAATACTGCACCTTTTCTAAAATGTTCTTTAAAAACATGGAAAGTTCAGATTTGCTCTGCACTCAGACTTATGTTAAATATTCAAAAACATTTACAGATGCACTTCTGCTAAGCATTAGCCGTAATATGAAGAACTTATTACATGAGTTGTAGCCAGTGTACTTTCCTTATTTTATTTTTTTGGAACGTTTGTGTTACAACTAATAGGCAATACACATTCTTGTGTAACAGCGGAAAGCTTTAATTCAAAGGTAAAATCTCTACCAGTGTCACATAAAGAGGTAGATCCACTGTAATTTAACTTTAAATGACTTTCCAATCTGTCTAATAATCAAAAATCAGTATGAATAGGAAGCTAATTACCTTCAAACTAATTAAGAGCTTAACAACAATGTCTGTGTTTACCTCATAATGAATAAACGCTCAAGGCAAGAGTAAAATCACAGTTTCACACCTGTGTCTCAAACTTGGAGCTAACCAAGCAGTGTTGCTTGTGATCTGCATTAGACTCAAGGGCCTCATTTCACGTCAAAATATGGGTCTCTAATTCAAGTGATTCCTAGCCAGCTAGAACTACTGTTTGTGTAATAGAGTAATTTCAACACTGAGAAAAAAGGACCAACACCTTTGATATCAGCAGGGAGCTTATTTTTTTCTTGCGAGTAGCGTAAAGCCAACCAAACACAACAAAGCTTTGCTCAAACATCGTCCTAATCACTGAGGCCACACTACCACACACTAAAACGAGGTATTGGCTACTGGCTATCCTGGAATGAATATCCACAGTGCCCTCTACTGGGGGGAAAAAACAATATCCCATATCACCTTGGCACTACAGGAGCAGTACGCAAGCGTTATGTATGGAGCTATGCAAACACCATCTGAGGCCATTGATTAAATAAAAATACCACAAGTAAGTCTGTATTATTAGTCAAACAATAAACTCTGCTGTGGCCTTCTAGACCTTACAGCGATTAAAACAGTAGATTGGTTTGATTTGGTTTTCTATATGCCAATGTAGAGAATCAACAAACAATGCAGAAAAGGCCTTCTTAGCCTGTAAAATGCACCGTCAATGGCCATTATGTCGTCACCCAAGGCCATTCCATGCAATCATTAGAGTGGTTAGTTTGTCCGGTGCACTGAGTCAATAAAAAGGCTATCAGTAACTGAGTCAACGTCAGACTAGCCCAGCACACATTTATCAAAAAAAAATAGTACATTATGGTTTGTTAAAAAAATATATACTATTTGCAACTATTTCAAATGTCTCTTAAAACAATTAGCCTCACCAGTTTCTCTGTCTAACCAGGCTTATACAACATATTCTTGCAGGGTGACAAACATTTCTTCTTCTTCTGCAGATGAAGTAGGCCTATGAACAGTCGGGGTCTAGTAAAAATGTAATGGGCATGTTGCTGAATATGTTATCCAGACTCCATGATGTACAGTAAAACCTGAAACCTGAAACGTTCACAACTGTTTGATTTTGAACATACCCCTTGTGCTCAGTCAGAGCAGGGTAGCTGAGATTTGTTAGTGAACATAACTATAGTTTGACAACACATCAATATAACACTTATTATCATGCAGGGGCTGTCTGACAGCTGCTGCAAGCAAAGCCGTAAAAGACATCCCCCGGGATGCCAAGTTCCTGATACGCTTTAACCTTAAATGTACCGAATGTGCAAAATTATGATTTTATGGAAATAATGAAAATAATCACACTGCCATCTCCTGTAAATAAGTGACAGCATTACTTTCTCCAATCAAATGAATGATGTACCTTCTTCAGAATAATGTGTGAATGCATTGCAGCAACATTCATTAACATCATGATGCTTATGAGAACATCCACCCTCTGCTTTCTGGAAACTGCCAGTGCTTGATTTTATTTGCTTTTATTAGGATCTCTTTTAGTCCTCGTTTGGACTAATCTTCCAAGAGTCCTTAAACATTCAAATGCAATTTATAATCCGATCACATTTTCACTGTTACAAACAGACATAATACACTGACATGTTGACCAGATAGTCAATATGTCGGTCTGAAAAGATAGATTGATTCCTTCATCTACCATAGTCCCACACAACCTTCCAATTTATTATAGTTAAATGGTTTTAAAGTATTGTTTGAATTTATATATTGAAAGGTTTCTGGTTTGCTCAGATAAATTATTCAATTTCTTTACCGCTCTAAATCGAAATGTTCTTTTGCCTATTTCTCTTTTCTGTCAGGATAACACATAGATGGTGGGAAATCTATTCCTAGTATTTACAGAATGTCTGTCTCTTACCAACTACATACTGTTGTGAATAGAGTTTGACCATTTTAAATGGTGTGCATTGTGAAGTAAAATAAGCATGTTTTTTTTTATTATCTTGTTGATTGATGACCGACCAAGAGCATGACTACAACAGAAGAACCATATCTCCACCTTAAAACAATCCTTGCTGCTTTGTTCTGTGCAATCTCCAGCCTCCTAATTTAACTTGACCACAGAACAACAGTTCACCTGACTCCCGATTAAGAATCTTTCCCGGTAAATATTTAGCTATCCTTCTAATCATGCATGCAGTTTATATATATTTTTAAATAGATTAATTATTTGAGCTGACCATGATAAGCAGTTGTCTAGCTGCACTCCTAGTAGTTTGGTTTCTGCCACTTCCTCAATTTGTGCTATGGAAGGGACTAAAGCCTCACAATAAAATCAACCTTAGACTAGGCCTACTCATACGCCTACAGAGGTTTTCACAGCCAACCTACATAACCCAACCCTATATTTTCTTGCACTGCAATAATGCACATTACATTATTCATGTAGGCCTAGTAAACAAAAGCAATGTAGCCTAGACATTTCTTTGCATATTTCAATTCAACCTCACCTGATTTGGTGTCAGAAGAGTAGTTAAGGTGTTTGCGAGGTGAAAGGTTAAATCATTTTCAATCCCAACTAGGCTATGCAATAACTGTTTGCTATGGAAGCTTGTTCCCACCGCCCCCCAAAAACTTTTAGTTATGAGATATTAAGTCATAATTATGAGATAATAAATCATTATTATGAGATATGTGAGTCATAGTTATGAGATAGTATCTCATAATAATGATTTACTATCTCATAATTATAACTTACTAAGTCATAGTTATGAGATAAGTGAGTCATAATTATGAGACAGCATGTCGTTATTATGAGATTGTAAGTCAGTAGGTCATGACGGTATGAGGTGTATGTCCTATAGTCAATCAAACATTGTGTGTGTGTGTGTGTGTGTGTGTGGGTTGACATCAGATTGATTGATTCAGCTTGTTTAACTCCATTGTTTGTAAACAATGTAATTGTATACAAACACAGTATACACTGTGACCTACTATCTCATAATTATGACTTCTAGGTGGTGGGCCGAAACCGTCTAGGGAGGAGCAGATTTTTTACTATAAAATGTATTGGCAATCCTTGCACATTTTCTCATAAAAGTGTATTTCAACACTGTTTCTCAGGCAAATTTTCCGAAGTGCTAAACTTGGAACCAATCAGAACTCCCGTACATACACCTCGCAATGAAGGCAGCCAATGGCCGGCTTCTATTTAAGATGTAAACACAGACAGACAGTCATTGAACACAGCCTCACATGAAAACTCTGGCTGCTGTCTGTGTGTTATGACTGAAGTAACATAAATATCTGTTTGAGTGCACTTGAAATATACAGCATGCAATGCTAATTGTCTTGATCATATGAAGAGGTAACTCTGTTGACCACTTAGCCAATTTATTGACCGCTAGCCAATGTTACAGTTTGACTAGCCTAGCTACTGTAAATGTCAATTTTCCTGATCAAGAAGCTAGTGTTTCATTAGCTAGCACTCTGTCTGTGAATTACATTTTGTAATCATGTGTTGGCATGGTTATATGTCTAATTTCAATTAACTAGCTGCAGGCTTAAATAAACATTCAATCATATAATTTGCATAGAAACACAATTAAAAGCATGTACTGTAAATGGAAAGATGTGTGGTGTGTCATGTATGCTAAAATGGAGGTTTAAAAACTAACGTTACAGCTGCAAATGCATATTATCCAACACGGCATATCCTACACATATACCTTGCAATACAGTCTTTAAAAAAGGCTAGGCAAACTGTATACAATGTGCTCTGCGATAAGATGACCAGAGTTTGATTTCTAAACCAGATGAGTCAGCAGCTGCCCAATATCATTGTGGACATGCACAATGTTGAATGCATTGGAATATAAGGTAGGGAGAATGATAAACATTTTGTAGGATTTTAGTCAAAGCAGTTGGGGAATGTTTGAGTTTCAAATACTAAATGTTCAGGGAATGTGAATATATTTAGGTGGTTTAAATGATTAGGCTAACACGGAACCCACACCGGCTGCGTGCGTGCGCCATCGTGCATAAATGTCTTTTGTCCCCATACACCAAACGCGATCACGACACGCAGGTTAAAATATCAAAACAAATTCTGAACCATTTACATTAATTTGGGGACAGGTCGAAAAGCATTAAACATTTATGGCTAGTTAGCTTGCACTTGCTAGCTAATTTGTCCTATTTAGCTAGCTTGCTTTTGCTAGCTAATTTGTCCTGGGATATATATTTTTTTACCTTTATTTAACTAGGCAAGTCAGTTAAGAACAAATTCTCATTTTCAATGAAGGCCTAGGAACAGTGGGTTAACTGCCTTGTCAGCTCTGGGATTTGATCTTGCAACCTTTCAGTTACTAGTCGAACGCTCTAACCACCTGCCGCCCCAGTTGTTATTTTACCTGAAATGCACAAGGTCCTCTACTCCGACAATTTATCCACACATAAAACGGTCATCCGAATCGTTTCTAGTCATCTCTCCTCCTTCCAGGCTTTTTCATCTTTGAACTTATATGTTGATTGGCATCTAAACGTTCATAGCATTACCACGACGACCGGCAACACAGTTTGTCTTTCAATTACCCACCTGGGTATAACCAATGAGGAGATGGCACGTGGGTACCTGCTTCTATAAACCAATGAGGAGATGGGAGAGGCAGGACTTGCAGCGCGATCTGCGTCAGAAATAGAAAGAACTTCTATTTTAGCCCTTGGCAACGCACACGCTCCTTGAGCGCGAGCTGTGTAGTTGCAATAATTGAATAACATAGATTTGTAAATTTCTTTTTCAAAGTCAGGGTAGAACTTTCCTACTAACCTTTTAAAAGTTCACGGCCCCAAATTCTTGCCAATCCATTATTCTACTACTAACTTTGACTGAGTGTGAGGGATGTTTTCCATAATGTATGTTTCATGCATATACAGTTGAAGTTGGAAGTTTACATACACCTTAGCCAAATACATTTAAACTCAGTTTTTCACTATTCCTGACATTTAATCCTAGTAGAAATTCCCTGTCTTAGGTCAGTTAGGATCACCACTTTATTTTAAGAATGTGAAATGTCCGAATAATAGTAGAGAGAATGATTTATTTCAGCTTTTATTTCTTTCATCATATTCCCAGTGGGTCAGAAGTTTACATACACTCAATTAGTATTTGGTAGCATTGCCTTTAAATTGTTTAACTTGGGTCAAACGTTTTGGGTAGCCTTCCACAAGCTTCCCACAATAAGTTGGGTGAATTTTGGTCCATTCCTCCTGACAGAGCTGGTGTAACCGAGTCAGGTTTGTAGGCCTCCTTGCTCACACATGCTTTTTCAGTTCTTCCCACACATTTTCAATGGGATTGAGGTCAGGGCTTTGTGATGGCCACTCCAATACCTTGACTTTGTTGTCCTTAAGCCATTTTGCCACAACTTTGGAAGTATGCTTGGGGTCATTGTCCATTTGGAAGACCCATTTGCGAACAAGCTTTAATTTCCTGACTGATGTCTTGAGATGTTGCTTCAATATATCCACATAATTTTCCTCCCTCATGATGCCATCTATTTTGTGAAGTGCACCAGTCTCTCCTGCAGCAAAGCACCCCCACAACATGATACTGCCATGTTTCACAGTTGGGATGCTATTCTTCGGCTTGCAAGCCTCCCCCTCTTTCGTCCAAACATAATGATGGTCATTATGGACAAACAGTTATATTTTTGTTTCATCGGACCAGAGGACATTTCTCAAAAAATTAATCCCCATGTGCAGTTGCAAACCGTAGTCTGGCTTTTTTATGGTGGTTTTGGAGCAGTGGCTTCTTCCTTGCTGAGCGGCCTTTCAGGTTATGTCGATATAGGACTTGTTTTACTGTGGATATAGATACTTTTGTACCTGTTTCCTCCAGCATCTTCACAAGGTCCTTTGCTGTTGTTCTGTGATTGATTTGCACTTTTCGCACCAAAGTACGTTCATCTCTAGGAGACAGAAAGCGTCTCCTTCCTGAGTGGAATGACGGCTGCGTAGTCCCATGGTGTTTATACTTGCGTACTATTGTTTGTACAGATGAACGTGTTACCTTCAGGCATTTGGAAATTTCTCCCAATGATGAACCAGACTTTTGGAGGTCTCCAATTATTTTTCTGGGGTCTAGGCTGATTTCTTTTGATTTTAGCGTGATGTCGAGGAAAGAGGCACTGAGTTTGAAGGATCCTTGAAATACATCCACAGGTACACCTACAATTGACTGAAATTATGTCTATTAGCCTATCAGAAGCTTCTAAAGCCATGCCGTCATTTTCTAGAAATTTCCAAGCTGTTTAAAGGCACAGTCAACTTAGTGTATGTAAACTTCTGACCCACTGTAATTGTGAAACAGTGAGTTATAAGTGAAATAATCTAACTCTAAACAATTTATGGAAAAATTACTTGTGTCATGAACAAAGTAGATGTCCTAACTTACTTGCCAAACCTATAGTTTGTTAACAAGAAATTTGTGGAGTGGTTGAAAAACAAGTTTTAATGACTCCAACCTAAGTGTGTAAACTTCCGACTTCAACTGTAGGTTAGAACAAAGTATATCATATTTAGTGTTTCACCATTTATTGACTACGGAGACAGATAGCAAAGGTGTCTCATGCATTATTTGAAGTAAATAAATATAGTGTAACCTACCTGTCAATGTTTGTAGAGCGAGAAGTGCCTGTGGGGGGGGGCACGATCTTACAAAGTTGCAGTCCAGAATTTGACCTTTTACCATCTACAGTACCAGTCAAAAGTTTGGACACACCTACTCTTTCAATGGTTTTTATTTATTTTTACTATTTTCTACATTGTAGAATAATAGTGAAGAAATGAAAACTATGAAATAACACATATGGAATCATGTAGTAACCAAAAAAGTGTGAAACAAATCGAAATATATTTTATCTTTGAGATTCTTCAATGTAGCCACCATTTGCCTTGGTGACAGCTTTGCACACTCTTGGCATTCTATCAACCAGCTTCATGAGGTAGTCACCTGGAATGCATTTCAATGAACAGGTGTACCTTGTTAAAAGTTAATTTGTGGAATTTCTTTACTTCTTAATGCATTTGTGCAATCAGTTGTGTTGTGACAAGGTAGGGGTGGTATACAGAAGATAGCCCTATTTGGTAAAAAACCAAGTACATGGTATAATAAGTGCCCATCAAGCCAATCCAACTTGTGGGAGGTGCTTCAGGAAGCATAGGCTGAAATCTCTTCAGATTACCTCAACAAATTGACAACTAGAATGCCAAATGTCTGCAAGGCTGTAATTGCAACAACCCAGCAGGACGACCGCTACCTCCGCCTTTGTGCAAGGAGGAGCACTGCCAGAGCCCTGCAAAATGACCTCCAGCAGGCCACAAATGTGCATGTGTCTGCTCAAACGGTCAGAAACAGACTCCATTAGGGTGGTATGAGGGCCCGACGTCCACAGGTGGGGGTTGTGCTTACAGCCACAAATGACTCATCCTGCTCCCGCTGCACAGATTCCCCCTTTGCCGGCACGCTTCTACAGTTGTCAGTAATAGGCTAGAACCAGGGGTCGTATACCTTTTTCATGTTGAGTGCCAATTTACAACTAATCTTACTATTTCTACTGATCTGCATGCTAGTTATGATTTTTATGTGCACATTTTCATGGAACAGTTCATTTCAATTATAATAACGTATTTGTATCTCAAAATCATTGTCATGTTGGTAATCTAAATTCCCAAAATATAAATGAAAATGATGCCAACTCTAAAACTGAAAATGTATCTAATGCAAGAGCGCCTCCCTCTGCCAAATGGACACATTGTATGATAGCCTACACCGTGAGCAAATGGCAGCTAAAGAACTTAGCATAGAATGCAGAGATAGGCTTATAAAAGCAGAGGCTCCGTGATTTTCGAAAGGGAGAGAACTGTAAAGATTTTTTAAATACACTGAACAAAATTAGAAACGCAACATGTGTTGGTCCCATGTTTCATGAGCACCTGTGTAATGATCATGCTGTTTAATCAGCTTCTTGATATGCCACACCTGTCAGGTGGACGGATTATCTTGTCAAAGGAGACAATAAAAGGCCCTTCTAAAATGTGCAGTTTTGCCACACAACACAATGCCACAGATGTCTCCAATTTTGAGGGAGTCTCCAATTGGCATGCTGACTGCAGGAATGTCCACCAGAGCTGTTGCCAGAGAATAGAATGTTATTTTTTCTACCATAAGCCGCCTCCAACGTCATTCTAGAGAATTTGGCCTCACAACCGCAGACCACGTGTAACCATGCCAGCCCAGGACTTCCACATCCAGCTTCTTCACCTGCAGGATTGTCTGAGACCAGCCACCCGGACAGCCGAAGAATCTGTGGGTTTGCACAACCGAATAACTTCTGCACAAACTGTCAGTAACTGTCTGACAGTTTTCAACTGTACCCGGGAGATGGCAGACACCGTGTATGGTGTTGTGTGGGCGAGAGGTTTGCTGATGTTAATGTTGTGAACAGGGTGCCCCATGATGGAGGTGGAGTTATGGTATGGGCAGGCATAAGCAATGGACAACGAACACAATTGCATTTTATCGATGGCAATTTCAATGCACCGAGATACCGTGACGAGATCCTGATGCCCATTGTTGTGCCATTCATCCGCCGCCATTACCTCACGTTTCAGCATGATAATGCACAGCCCCATGTTGCAAGGATCTGTACACAATTCCTGGAAGCTGAAAATGTCCCAGTTCTTCCATGGCCTACATACTCAAAAGACATGTCACCCATTGAGCATGTTTGGGATGCTCTGGATTTAAATGTACAACAGTTCCAGTTCCTGCGAATATACAGAAACTTTGCACAGCCATTGAAGCGGAGTGGGACAACATTCCACAGGCCACAGCTAACAGCCTGATCAACTCTATGTGAAGGACATGTGTCTCGCTCCATGAGGCAAGTGTTGATCACACCAGATACTGACTGCTTTTCTGATTCATGCCCCTACCTTTTTTTAAGGTATTTGTGACCAACAGATGCATATCTGTATTCCCAGTCATGTGAAATCCATAGATTAGGACCTAATGAATGTGTTTCAATTGACTGATTTCCTTATATGAACTGTAACTCAGTAAAATCTTAGAAATTCTTGCATGTTGCGTTTTATATTTATGTTCAGTGTACATTGAGGAACTAGTAGAATTCTCATTGGATGTGCATTCAGAAAGTATTCAGACCCCTTGACTTTTTCCACATTTTGTTATGTTACAGCCTTATTCTAAAATGTATAAAAGTATTGTTTACCCTCTTCAATCTATACACAATACCCCATAATGACAAAGCAAAATCTGTTTTTTAGAAATGTTTAGAAATGTATTAAAAATAAATAACAGAAATACCTTATTTACATAAGTATTCAGACCCTTTGCTATGAGACTCGAATTGAGCTCAGGTGCATCCTGTTTCCATTTATCATCCTTGAGATGTTTCTACAACCTGATTGGAGTCCACCTGTGGTAAATTCAATTGATTGGACATGATTTGGAAAGGCACACACTATATAATCTATATAAGGTCCCACAGTTGACAGTGCATGTCAGAGCAAAAACCAAGCCATGAGGTCAAAGGAATTGTCCGTAGAGCTCCGAGACAGGATTGTGTCGAGGCACAGATCTGGGGAAGTTGACCAAAAAGTTTCTGCAACATTGAAGGTCCCCAAGAACACAGTGGCCTCCATCATTCTTAAATGGAAGAAGCTTGGAACCACCAAGACTCTTCCTAGAGCTGGCTACCCGGCCAAACTGAGCAATCGGGGGAGAAGGGACTTGGTCAGGAAGGTACCCAAGAACCCGATGGTCACTCTGACAGAGCTCCAGAGTTCCACTGTGGAGATGGGAGAACCTTCCAGAAGGACAACCATCTCTGCAGCACTCCACCAACCAATAAAGGCACATGACATCCCGCTTGGAGTTTGCCAAAATGCATGTAAAGGACTCTCAGACCATGAGAAACAAGATTCTCTGGTCTGATGAAACCAAGATTGAACTCTTTAGCCTGAATGCCAAGCGTCACGTCTGGAGGAAACCTGGCACCACCCCGACAGTGAAACATAGTGGTGGCAGCATCATTTTGTGGGGATGTTTTTCAGCGGCAGTGACTGGGAGACTAGTCATGATAGAGGGAAAGATGAACAGAGCAAAGCACAAAGAGATCTTTGATGAAAACCTGCTTCAGAGCACTCAGGACCTCAGATGGGGTCGAAGGTTCACCTTCCAACTGGACAATGACCCTAAGCACATAGACAAGACAATGTAGGAGTGGCTTCGGAACAAGTCTCTGAATGTCCTTGAGTGGCCCAGCCAGAGCCCGGACTTGAACCCGATCAAGCATCTCTGGAGAGACCTGAAATATGATTATTTATGAATACCTTTGAATCGAGGTCTACTTGCGGCCGGAACTGGACTAGATTGTGAAAGACTCTTAGAGGAATGCAATTGCTTGGCAGCCGCAAGGGAGATGAGCACAATATCGTTTGCAAACTGCATTAGCCCCCCCTAAATGATTAGTTCTCCAGTTTGAGTGCTAAGCAGAAGCAGGCTGTGTATGTTTTGGTTCTACAAAGCTGTGTCCATCGATAACATTCAATAATCAATTAATTGCATTCATTATTGCACCATGCAATCATTTATCAGTACTAAACATGCCCTTTTCTTCTCTATGCTGCCTGCATGCATGATCAAATTTTCTGCGTGCACATGATAGACAGTTGGAGCTGCTGAGCCGGAGGAGCATGTATTAATCCTCCTGTATAAATCATTACTGCAAGTCAAATGAATGACTAAAATTAATGAGTCACTCTGAAAAACAGATCATGACTCTCAAGTAAGTAAAAAGAGTTGTTCAAAAAGAACACATCATTCACAAACTGCACATCATTAAGGCACGTAAATTGTAGGGGGGATGGGGGTCATGACCCCCCCCCCCCCCCCCCAATATTAGAAACAGGTCAATTTGACCCCCCTTAACATCCTACCATGATTCGTTTGATTGATTGGAGAGAGAAAAAATCCCCACTGTAAAATGCCAGGAAGCTACTGGAAATATGTGGCATCGCACCGCAGTGACTCAGTTCCTCATTTTATGATTGTATCCCCCCACAGACAAATACACTTTTAGTTGCGCAGCAATGCGCACATGGCAGTAGGCCCATAGGCTTCGTACAAATGTTCCAAAATGCAATTAGCGGGAACACGCTGTTCTAAAAAGTGCACTGCACATGCAGACGGTTTCATGAGACAGAGAGGAAAATATCAGTTTAAAATTTAGAAAGAGGGGAGATCCAAAGATGCAACATACCACACTGCAGGCTTGCCTCCCACTGATGGCTTGTCTTTGAAGCTAAGCAGGGTTGGTCCTGGTCTGTCCCTGGATGGGAGATCAGAAGCTGCTGGAAATGTTGTTGTAGGGCCGGTAGGAGTCACTCTTTCCTCTGGTCAAAAAATACATATCCCAGGGCAGTGACTGGGGACATTGCCCTGTGTAAGGTGCCGTCTTTCGGGTGAGACATTAAACGGGTGTCCTGACTCTTTGTGGTCACTATGATCCTATGGCACTTATTGTAAAAGTAGGGGTGTTAACCTCCGGTGTCCTGGCTAAATTCCCAATCTGGCCCTCATACCATCATGGCCACCTAATCATCCCCAGCTTCCAATTGGCATATTCATCTCTCCCCTGTAACTATTCCCCAGTTTGTTGCTGTAAATGAGAATGTGTTCTCAGTCAACTTACCTGGTAAAATAAGGGTAAAATAAAAAAACAACTGGCATGGGTTGTTAATATGACTAGGATTGTGTCTTTGGCTGCTGGACAATGAAAAAAAGTTCATTTTAAATCCAACAGAACATGAGAGAAATGTTGGTTTCAATGGCAAAAAGGTTTGATTTTGCAACTAGGTCTGATTTTGCATAGGCTACTTTAAAACAAGTTAAGACATGACTCATAAAATTGCATAACACCTCCAGGTTTTAAACAATTAAGTTTATGATTAAATAGTTTCAAAATGCTGACTGTTTCTGCTCAGATTGCAAGGTGGGTGATGTGTACTGGCCTTTCTCCCCACTCTTGTGACCATTTGATCTGAACAAACTGTTCCTCGAGTATGTCAACAAAATCAAGCCTTTAGACGTTAATGTTAATATAATCCTACATTATATTTGTCAAACATGACTGGCGTTTAGCCTAAATTTATGTAATTAAAAGTTTGGCTACATTTTCTGGTGCCTCCCTCATATCAGCATCAATGTGTACATATATCCTAGGCTACACTTTGAAATGTAGGCTAATTATTTATGTACAGGTAGGCCTAACTGACAAAATAAAGGGAACACCAATATAGTGTCATAATAGGGCATTGGGCCACAACGAGCAGCCAGAACAGCTTCAATTTGCCTTGACATAGATTCTACAAGTGTCCGTATCTCTATTGGAGGGATTGCAACACCATTCTTCCATGAGAAATTCCATAATTTGGTGTTTTGTTGCTGGTGGTTGTCTCAGGCGCTGCTACAGAATCTCCAATAAGTGTTCAATTGGGTTGAGATCTGGTGACTGAGACGCACGCACGCCCGCCCGCCCGCATACTCGCCCTTTAAACCCCCTATGCTCCTTTGAGACCCCTGAGCTCTCTTCTTTTGCCATGGTAGACAAAATAATGGGCAACCTGGCATTTTTATATCCTACATGTACAAAACCCTAAGCATTATGGGATGTTAATTGCTTAATTAACTCAGGAACCACACTTGTGTGGAAGTACCTGCTTTCAATATACTTTGTATACCTCCTTTACGCAAGTGTTCCCTTTATTTTGTAAGTTACCTGTACATTTATGCAAAATAGACTTGAATATCATTCCAATGTTGGCCTTTTTAGAGGTGAATTTCTGGCTTAGAATTTCTGGACAGCCCCGTTTATTTATTTCAGTAGTACTCCTATTACCCTTTAAAATCACTGTGAATGACCTACTGTAGGTCCTACAGTAGACATATGTTGGCATATCAAACAAAAATAAATGAAGTATTTTATTTTGGGAAGGTTAAAATTGCATTTTGGGATGGTGATAAAAATGGTGATTGGGGTATATTGACGAAATTATCAGGACATTTTTGGATGTATTTTGCCTTCAAATTCTACAGAAACAGCTATTTAAAACAACAAATCTCACGGGGCACGCTCCAAACACCCCTGGAGGGGTTTTTGACACCCATTGACCCTGACCCCCCAATATCCAAAACAAAGTTATGCCCTTGACATCACTAGTCTAATGGGGGAATGAACGGTAGCTAACTGGGCTAGACAGGAGACTCGTTATTCATCGTTGCCTCCTATGCCCAGACAGACCTACTGATTCAGCGCCGACAGTTTTTGTAAATGTTTGTGATGTTACTAGCGTGTAGGCTAAAATGTAAACATCAAATAATATTGTTAAGAAGTTACATTATATTGCCGACCTGTAGGCCAGGCATACTAAACACCACAGCTGTTTGTGGACAGGCAACGGGATCGCGCTGGGTGGTCACGTCCACATATCCAGCAGCAGGTGCGCGCGCTTTGTAATTAGAATGTTCTATGTTTAGGTGTGTATTCTTATTTTAGTCCTCAAATTTTAATGTGATATTATATCCCCATTTATTATAATGTATTATTTATTGGCTATTGATTTTGAAACTAGTGATACGTATTGATTATTGATTGATTTATTAATATAAATTCATGAAATAGCCTACCTGTTTAGGTGCATTTTGGATTATCCCAGTGTTTGGTATGGGCTTTTATTTGGCTCCCCGAACGCATGTTCAATTGACACCCTGCGTCCTACCTGAAAGGTAAGGAGGAGCTGTAGTGTAGGCCTATTGATAGTTTTCGATGTTTATGCCATTGCTCTATGCGTCTCTGAATTTAGTCTCAATGTATTTAGAAGCAAACTATTCTATCCCATCAGTATAATGGGCGAAGCCTTTATCAGGGAGCTTCTCTCTCTGTGCCTTCAACGGATTGCTGTGGAGGAAAATGCAATGAACAACACTGAACTTGGTAAGAATGCAATCTGAATAGCCGTTGTGAACTTGTTGCAGAATGCAGGTTTTTGTTTCTGGCTCTACACTATACATTTTGGTTTTGGCCAGAGTGTCTGTTTCACAGAATTAGAAGTCCTTTCTGCAATACCATATTCCTGTTCAGATGTTTACATTCCATGGGTTTACCTGGAACTTAAATAAGTGAATGTCCAGTCAAATCCATTTTTGTGTGTACATGCTATTTAGCTTTTTTTCAGCTCGGGAAGCGTTACGGCTCCTAAAATGTGAACAGACAATGTTGAATGGTACACTACAGTATAGTCTCAGACATGTGACTTGAGAACATTTTCAAGTTGTATTCCACTAGAAGACATGTTCATGTGTGATTTGTAGTGGGATGTTATGGCCAGACTTGGCATGTACTCATTTCTTGTTATGGTATATCCTTTTTGTTCTGGCATTATATATATATATACACACGGATCAGGCAATTCTTGTTGCCTATGGTGTTCAAATTGGTATCTGACCCAAGCCTCATCACTTGTCTTCTCTTTCCGCCAGAGTTTATTGAGGTAGTGAATAACTATGATGCCACAAGGAAGAAATGGCTACATACAGAGCTGGAGCTGAAGAGGCACAAGGCGCTACTGTTGAAGTCCGACATAGCCCAGGCTGCCCTGGAGGTCAAACTAAAACACTGTCGCAACCAGGTCGATGTGGAGATTAAGAAGCGCTATAAGGCTGAGGCAGACTTTCAGTACCTGGTATGGCTCCTTTTAACCTCGTTGCACTGTCCTATTGGAACTCATGATTTACACTGTTAGAAGTCCATGTCTTTCACAATGTCATGGCCGGTGTCCTAATCATGGAAAATGTAGTAGCACCATTGTAAAGTATGTATGTATGAAGACAGGACATGTCCTCTAACTGTCTGTCATTTTGTATTCCTACACAGCAGCGGCAGATGCAACTGATGTGTGACATACTGGTCCACGACAGCAAGTCCAATGCGTGTCTGAATGACGAGCAGAGATCTCTGCTGGCCAACTTCAACCACAGGGGAGCCAACGTCACCCAGCACAAGAGCAAACGGTATCACACGTATAGCCATTACTTTTTAGATTACTTCATATTTCCTTTATTTATTTTGTTTCTTCTGCTTTCTCTTTAGATTATCTGTCATCGATGAGTCTTCATTCCTGTCTCACTCTGATATTAGTTATGATAGAACTGATGATGACATGGTAGGTGTTTGTTGGTATTTATGACTGAACATCCACATAATTAAATGTCAAAGCTGGATGTGGCTTGTCCATGTGTCACCTTTTGCCGTGAACATTTTGTTTCAATATGAACAGGACCTGGATGTGACAGCTGTGAAACCACTTAAGTCGAGAGCAAGGGAAAAAAGGGTAAGTGTGGACCTCTTGAGGTTGAAGCTGTGATTACGATGGTGCTTTGACCCATGTTCTGCACTCTTGGGCATTACCAGCGCTCCTCCATGGGACCGACTGTAGGTGCGCATGCAGGGAAGAGGGGAAGAGTAGGTGGCCGTTCAGACGATCTCCTTGAAAGAAGACCAATGGAAAAGGTACGCAAAGGCTAAATGAGTGATTTGACCAAACATTCTTTTCATAAACATAACGCTGCAACATGGAGGTTTGTGGATTTGTTAACTTTCATAATAAGAAAAATTCATTGGTTTTGGTTTCAACCACAAAAAATGGACTCTGAATTGTTCATGTTGCAAATTGATGCTTATTCCTTTGTTTAAAAATGGATGCCCTCTGGTTTTACACAATCATCTGCTAAAACGTATTTGGCTTCACAATGCAATGGCAGTCTAGTTTTCGGGAAAGTTATTTGAATCAGCTGGAGTGGAACTAAGGCCTTTTCACCGGGGAGATGGTGACTTGGTTCAGCCAGTCTATCTTAAGCCCTAAGCACAAAAATATGAAAAGGGTTTTTAGTTCAAACGTATACATTCATTTTATCAGCAGGTCATTAGAGCTTGTGTCTTTTTGAAAATAAATCATTGAACATTTTGTGGGATAGAAAGAACCTTGCTGGATTAACAGAGAATTGTTCATTTGCACCCATGATGGTTTAGAATAGAGTTAAAACATTAGCAGTTCCTGGTTAAACGTTTATTCTGCGGAATCATCTGTGTTCCTGGCCATTGGGTCCCTGGACCTACCCACTCGGCAAAAACTGGTTGAATCAACGTTGTTTCCATGTCATTTCAACCAGACATCTGTGACTGAATCCACATGGAAAACTGCTTGGATTTGAAATGGTCAACGCAAGGGAATTTCATATTTTTAACTTAAATCCAATGACATGGTGACATTTGTTTGTTGCATTCGCGTTAGTTGACAACTCGGTCAACTAGGCGTTGAACTGACGTCTGTGCCCAGTGGGTTGTCACTTGCTATTAGGTGGCTCATCCGTCAGTCTCCAGGCCCTCTGCTCGGTGTCATCCTTTCAGTGCACAGGTGGAAATGTCACCCTATTTCCTATAGTGTACTACTTCAGTATGTAAGAAATAGTGCCATTTGGGATGCAGTCTTTGTCTACCTTGGTCACATTCCTTCTTCCACATGCGCTGTAGAGACCACTTCACTCTGAGGGAACAAACAATTCAGCACTGACTAACTCCGTTAGCATGGAAAGATCAGGTTAGTTAATGAAATACGAATCGTGACAATGGCAAGTGTTTCGCACTCTTATTCAGGAAGTTGAGACTACGATTGTGACCGCGTCCGTCACAACCCCAGAGAGCGGAGGTCAAATTCACATGGTGATCGACATCACCCAGGAAACACCTGAGAAACCACCCAGGACTTACCTGAAGGAGCACCAGATTTCATCTGTTGGCGGTAAGGGAGATGTACTCCACGGTCGCTGTGGCTCAAGCGATGTTTCCCAATTCCCATTCAATAAAATTGTCAACATTTCTGTTCTTCAGAGCAAACGTCCGTGTGGACTCCCAATGATGAAACCGCTGTTGATCATGAAACTACCGTGGAGCCTGAAACTACCATGGAGCCTGACACCATGACAGAAATGGAGTCCACCACAGAGCCTAGATTTAACCAGGTGTTCACTCCCACTGTTAGCAAAACTTTGAGACACTACTTCCTGTCTAAAACGGTAAGAACTGTTTCATGGATTTCCGTCTCATGTTACACAACATATGGACTCTTGAATAGGAATTGTTAGTACTATTTAGAATGTGAATGCAACTTCTAACCATCTGGGCCCTTTTCAGGTGATTCGTCCAGAAATGTGTGTTCCATGTGGGAAGAGGATCCGGTTTGGGAAGATGGCTGTGAAGTGCAGGGACTGCCGTGTGGTAGCTCATCCCGAATGTAAACCGAAGTGCCTGGAAAGCTGCTCTGCCGCATGTGGAGCTCATGGATCTGAGGTACCTCAACTCAATATTCCCTAAGGTTCCAACCTTGCTTTGTTCTGTTTGAGATATATATATTTCTTTACATTCACTTGCAGGACACGTTAGAGAGCTTTGCCCCACCTACCCAGCCTAGGATCCCTCAGATTATTGTTCAGTGCGTGAATGAAATTGAGAAAAGAGGATTAGAGGAGGTATGTTCTCAATATGGAATACTTTCCATTCAGATGTTTTATATTTGCCTAGTTATCAACATAAGTTTGACTTCCTCCTCCCTCTGTTGCAGAAAGGCATCTACCGTGTTCCTGGGGGTGAGCGTATGGTGAAGGCGCTGAGGGAGAGATATATTAATGGGAAAAGGCCGCTCATCCTCAGTAGAGTGGGTGAGATCCACGTTGTCTGTGGACTTCTCAAGGACTTCCTGAGGAAACTGAAGGAGCCTCTCATCACCTTCAGGCTGCATAGAACCTTCATGGAGGCCTGTGGTATGTGTTCCCACACACTGTTCCAAATGGCACGCGGGCCCTGGTCAACAGTAGTACAGCAGTGCACTATATATAGGGTGCCATTTGGGACTCCTCCACTGTCACTAAGATGTCACACCACCAAATGGAAAGGACACTTGGCCTGCGTCTACAGACAGACAAATTCAGATTTTTTTTCACAAATTTTGACCAATCAGATAAGCTCTGAAAAAGAGTTGATGTGAAGAGCTGACATGATTGGTCAAAAGACCAGTTAGTGGAAAAAAATATCAGAATTGGGTTGCCTGTCTAAACGCAGCCATAGTTTTTCAAGTGGAGGGTATACAATAGTCAACCTCTCTTGCGGTGGTCTTAATTGCCTGTTGAGCAGCTGTGATTACAATTGTATTGGATTATTAACACCGAAGAGCACTAGGTTATAACCACTGTGCAGAACCAATACAGTAGTAGTCTGTCCACAAGATTTTTTTCAGACTACCTAAATGGTACCGTAGAGCTGTCATGATACAACGGGATGCATTAGTTCCGGTGCTTTGTATAAATCATGATTTCTGCAGGTGTTGGCATCTTTAAAATTTCAGAAGGGACATTTTGGCCCATAGACTTCCCCGTAACTTGAAAAGAGAGAAGGTGGAATTCTTCATTCCACGTTTTCTCTTCTCTTAACACGTATGGACCCAGAACTTAAAAGCAGGATCTGAGTGTTGAACTCAGACTTTGTGATTTGGCTTCTGGTTTTAAGCCGCACTAGAGTATCTGATCTATGTAATCTACATAAATGGAATGCATTTGGCAGTAACTCATGGATGGACTTTTAATGATCTCAATATCGCCTTGGAAAGCTTTAGGTATAAAGTGCTGGAGACATGGAATGCATTTACTTAAGCTCATCCATTTAGGGCAGATGGTTATTTCGTTGTAATTCCTGACAAACTCCCTGATGACTGTAAAAACAATCAACGCTCAATATTTCTCCCAGACCAGTTTGTCTACTTTCAGCATATTCACTTCAATCTTGTATATGATCTTGAGTGAAGGGTAAGTGGTAATTTGCACCGTGCCGGGAATTATCCAATCTAAATCAGTCTTTCTCGCTGCCTCTTAGAAAAGCCGATTTGACTTTAGGACATAGCACCTCTCTTTTGTCAATTGCGTTGACGTCTGAGGGAGCTGAGGGTTGCTTTGTCTAACTTCCTTGGCAGCCAATAATAGATATATGCTAATGCTACAGAGAACTATAATTTCTACACTCTCCAGAGGCCTTCTCGGTCATAATGAAGTGAGCGAATCAACTGAAAGATTACAATCTGCTGAGTGAGTATAGATTTGAGGTGTACTGTATCTCTCAGCATTGTTACGATGTTCTCTATGCTATGGTGTCCCAAGGGCCTCGCTGATGGGATGTGTATCAATTACAGAGATTCCAGATGATGACAACAGCGCAGCAATAATGTACCGGGCCATAGGGGATCTACCTAAGCCCAACAGAGACACACTGGCTTTCCTCATGCTTCATCTGCAGAGGTAACGCCTATGGGTGATGGGATACCTCTGGCTTTAGTGATTGGTTTCTCGCCATGATCGGGCACTGATTTGTGACATTGAACCATTTTCTCAACTTGCAGTTCCATAAATGTCGAGTTCCATAACGTGTCACGATAATTGTAGTTAAGCAAAATTGGACCACTCAGGTGCAGTTTATTGCATGAGTAAACAGGAAGTCTATATTCAATAAGAGGTTGTCTTAATAAAAAATACTGCACACTGCCTTCCCCTCTCACTGTAGAGTCATGCAGAGCCCCCTCTGTCAGATGGACAAGAACAATTTGTCCAGAGTGTTTGGACCAACCATTGTTGGACATGGAATGGCAGAGCCCTCCCCGATGACCATTATGAGGGACACAAACATTCAGCCAATGGTGGGCACTGTCTTGTGCATGAATGTAATGCAATTGAGGTCACTATTCCAGTATTTAGCAGTGTTCCTGAAGTGCCACAGTATTTCCAATGATTCGGTGCTGAAACACTTGCACTGTCAATGTCACCCATAGAGATGGTAATACAATTTGAATTTGGCGTGATGCCTCTGTATTTGTGAAACCGGTTTGTTGATTTAATCTTTCTCAGGTCATAGGCAGAATGCTGTCGTTCCCTGCTGAGTACTGGAAACGCCTCATCATGGTGGCGAGGGACCAAGTTATATCATCAGTTGTCGACGCCAACATCAATAGCGAGAGCCACAGTACAGACAGAGGTAAACGCACAACTTGTCAGCAACACTAAGCTGCTGTGCTGTTACATTTTTCCATCAATGGTGACTCAACAGCCCTCACCCAAATGTCACCGGAGTTACTTGTGTACATGATGCTGGACTATGACAAATGCTAAATCATCATGGTGCCTCTAACATGCATCTCCCATCTCTTCAGATCGTCTGTTTAAACCGCTGACTTCCCCAGAGCTGAGTAAATACCCCAAGACTCCAACCAGTGGTTCCCTGAAGGGCAGAATGAAGAATGCCTTCAACAATACGTAAGACCCCTTGATTTTTTTCTTAAATTAAAACATTTTTGTAATTTGCTCAAGTGGTTTTGTGGATGGTATGACAATGATTTGCTAGCTCTTCTCATTGTTACAAGAACCAATCTTGTCACTTGTGGTGGGTTTTGTTTTTTTCAGTAACAGGGCAAAGACTGACCCGGGCAAAAATAAGTTCTTCACATCCCCCAACTGATATCATTGGCTTCCAGACTTTAAGTTGGATTAGTTCTGTGGCATAGACTGTTGGTATATTCATGAGTAACTAAAGCACTTCACATTTGGCTATCTTTTCAGTGTAAAAATGTTTCGGATCATAACATGGAGTATAAGGGTTAGAACGGTGTACATTTTAGGAACCACACTAATGCATGAGAAACTTTAAATAAACTACGTTATGAAACTGTTGTAATACTGTTTCTAAATGGAGAGATCTGTGAAATGAGACTTCTGCATGAACGTGACAATCAACACCTTTTCTCCTATACTTGGCACAGACTGTTGCAATTTAGTTACAAATGGTGGTTTTGTATTAACCAGGAACGCTTGATTTTGAAGCAAATTAGGCATGCAGCAACAATTTTATACTGGGTAACAATTTCCCATTTGTCACATGTACAGAATCAAAGGCAACTCATTAAAGTAAATCTCTCCTACAGCCCCAAATCTTTAGGTTCCCTGCCATGTTAAAATTGAAGGCAAACATTTCTTGATTGCAATTGGTACATTCATTTTTGGACAAACACTAGCCTCAAGGTTAAACTGTTTCTCATGGTTGGTCAGTCCTTGCATCCCTAGCGTTGTCTATTTGAAGTGGTACAGTTCAACAGCCCCATCCCTCAGCTATTTACCAAAACAGGCAGGGTTGCCGCTTTGTTATTTCGAACTGCTGCTTGCCCCTTTAACCAAAATAAACGAGTCATTTCTTTCAAAGAAGAATGTAAACGCTTGCAATTAATGGTCATGTTTTAATCAAAGCACATGTAAAAAGGCCCCCAAATTACCCCTCACAATTAAACAAACCAATTCCTTTCATTTTGCAATCTGACTAAATCAGCTGCAGACTTTCTCACTTTTTTTCAAGATTACATTTCAGTAACTAGGTTGGCACCAACAAATGGTAAGTAATGCTAGCAAACCCTATGCCAAAATAACCATCGTTTTAATTTCCCTTACATGGTAGAGCTAATCATAGGGATAGTGCAGAAATGTAAAACTAGAATCCTTAGTTGCTACATCCATTTGACTTAATTGTGTGCACACACCCATTTTGATTCTTGAAGATTAACTTATGCATGTGCTTAGTTCAACTGTCGTACCCCATCAGAACCCCAAATAAAAGTGTTTAAACACTGTCTAGCCTCAACATGGTTGCATCCATAGCTCTAAAATTGAGTGGTTACATTTCTCCAGGCTCATTCCTCAGCTTTTTACCGAAACACAGGCGGGTGTCCGCTTTGTTAGTGTTAGGTTACGGGATGACATTCATGTTGAGGTAAATAACCAACCCACTATCATCCTCCAAACCATCTCATAACATCCGTTAATTCATAAAGGCTAAAACCTACAATCTTTCCAAACACCTAGTGTCATCTTATATACAATAACCCAGAGGCAGTGACATTGTTCTTCAAGCTACAATCCTTAATTAGTTTGACACTAAATGAACGCAGCAAATCTACAGTATAATTTGGTTTTTGAAGCTCCTGTTGAGGTCTTTGTGTGGCAGAACAATTGAGTTGAGTATGATCACCTCAGATGGGATAGTTACATTACAACCTGGGGAAAAGAGCAATATTAAAACTGTCAACTGGAAATCAGCCAATCCTGTCATTCACACACTAAATATTGAAAAGGCGTGGACGACAGAGAAACAAAATGGTGCAGTTTGAGGCCATGTGGCAGAAAGTGATGAGTGGGTCTGGGCAGGTGACGTATGTCGTTTAACTTTTGTATACAATTATTTCACATGATCTAAACACGTATCCAATATCTTTTTCACTAACGTTGGACTGTGCTAGCTCTATTGTAGTCCTTTCCAGCACGGTTTCAGAAACTATGGTGTATGCGTAACCAAGCCAGCACAGCTCAACTCGGTGTTAAAAGTATTTGAAACTTACCAAGAATGGTGATTGATGGTGTGAGTTTTCCATCTCTGAAGAGTGTTTCACTGTCTATTTTTGCATAGGGGTCATTTGGATTTGGGTCACTGGGAGTTCCTTCAACTCTGGCCCACTTGCCAATAGTGCTGTCCCACCCGACTATACAGTTCAACACACAACTGTGATCCTAAAAGAACCATATGACAATGGAATTGGGTCACTCAATTATCAATCCTACTTTAAAACACGTGGACATGATCATAGCTCACATTTGTATATTTATCATGGGAAGAGCCAGTTAAGCATTTATTTTTCGCCTGGGGAACTGGCAAATTTAAACAATGACATTTGCCACTGGTAACTGCTTGCCTGTAGGGTAGCCCCGTGGAGGATGATGGACTCTCTCACACGCACCCCAGCCCCGATGGTCACTCCTGTGCCTATGGAGACGTTGGGACCTAACTATAGAAAAACATTATTAGGAAAATGTTTTTGTTGTCTTGTGCTGTGTAAGTAATACCGAGGAAGAAGCACTTACCACCGCCGTAGTGTCAATGTTGGCTGTTGGGTGAATGTAAACATTTCCTGGGACACAAAACCAAATCACTGGTGTGTAAACAAACCAGAAATTGCAAAGCTAACAAAAGTACTGGATTAGTTTACCACTTATTCTAGGCCCTCCATCCTCAGTTGTAGCCAGTCTTTCAGGATGTGTTTTATGGTACTGGTTAAGGTACAACCGACTGGCGTATATTGCAGACCTGTTAACAAAAATGAGACGAAGGAGATTCATGACCGTACACTACGTCTTCAGGTTTCACTGACTACACAAGTTTCACAGATGGAGACGACTTACTCACCCTGCAGATTTGATCTGGCTCCAGAAGGCAGGTGTTTTGTAGACATAGAGCTTGCCCAGCCCAGCCAGGGCTGTGAAAATGTCCTGTTCTAACCGAATGGCCTCAGCCCGATGCCAGCCGTTGCCATTGGTCTGCTCATCTCTGAGGAAGAGATCAATGTATGAGACTATTTTGTTGTAAAAAGTGTTTACCAAAGGTAGATCACAACTATTTCTGATTAAATTTTGAAAGGCAACAAGACAGTTTGAAGGGCTGTAAACAAGAGTAGAGGATTCACCAAGTGCTTAAGGATACATGGAGTGTTAAGTTGACAAGCACAGTAGTATTAAAATGGATTGTGACAGGAACATTTGACAGAAGAGGCAACATGTTTGACTTGAGTAATGGTACACATACTCAAAGAATCTTAATATACAAATATCACAACCCCTTTGAATGTGTCCAAATGTTATTGAAATGATTGTACATGTGATTAATAACCAATTGTATAAATCTATGCCAACTTATATTGAAAAGTGATGAGGATGTGCAGTGTGTGGAAAGTTTGACAAAACAAGCAATGTAGAGTATAGATAATCATTGTGAAATATATTTTCAATAACCAAAAATAATGTTTGAAGCTGGTGTACAAAACACTTAAACACAGGAGGCATAGAAATAGTGCACATAGAACATCTACCGCTTCTTAGACTTGCTTTCCATGAGGATGACAGATCTATAAAACTCATAATTCTGTGAATTGTCAGGTCGCCCAAAAAGTGCTATATTGCAGCTTTAAGAATGATCTACTGTATCACCCCATGTGCTGGTATTGACTCCATGAAGAAACACACTTTCTAGATACATATTTTTGTGTGACGTATTTTACTAATGCCCAGCTCTACAACCACACTGTGCAGCCTAGCTGTACCGACTTACCCCTCATATGGATATCTGGTGATGGGAAACGGAATGATGGCAGGAAAGGGGAAAGGGAAAATAAAGACATGAGGACAACCAAGGATAGGAATTGATTAAATGCACATGCACCACTCCCACGCATAGAGATCCTATTAAGATCCTAGGATCTCTATGCTCCCGCGATAGGGTCCCCGAGGGATCCCTCCCACTCACAACAGCATGTCCTGCTGGTTCTTCTGGAAGACTGCCCCAATGTGTTGGAAGATCTCTGGGGTAAACAGGTAGATTCCACAGTTGATGATGTCACTAACAAAAGTGCTAGGCTTCTCCACATAATGTAAAACCTGAAATAAGAGCAGGAGATTACTTTCTGAATCAAGTAAGAACTGTCAAATGTTCGTATAAGAGCAGGAGATTACTTTCTGAATCAAGTAAGAACTGTCAAATGTTTGTAGAAAAGCATGTAAAAGCACCAACATGAAGTGGATGGCAAGTAATCTAGCAGTTAAGAGCGTAGGGCCAGTAACCAAAAGGTTGCTGGTTGAAATCCCCGAGCCAACTAGAGGAAAAATCTGTCGAAGTGCCCTTGACACGTAACCCTAATTGTTCTGGATAAGTATGTCTGGTAAATGACAAAAATGTCAAATAAAAAGGTAAGTCTACTTTAGAAAAAATGGAGGCAGACATTTTTCAACCATTTTCCATCCTAAAAATTACAAATAAGCAAAGGCTTTGATTTTAGGTCAAATAGATGGATAAGGGGTCATAGAAAACATCTAGGAGAAAAAGTCTGAAGGTATTCACATCAAAACACAATCATGAAGTAAAGACCCCTGCCAACTAATATCAACACATGTTTAGTTTTGTTAGAATTTGCTCTGCCTTCTGTAAGTTTAAGAAACATTGCCTTAAAATTCTGTTACCAAAAACCCATATCTTTAAGATATTTTCACATTTCTCTCCCTAATGAAAGTTCAGAAGGTAGACCTATCAATTAGTTAGTGTTTGTAATGATATCAATTTTGTTTATGAATTATTACGTGATTAACTCAATTCCGTTACCAAACCAGTAACAGAATTTCTGGAGAGAGCAAGAGGACAAGTACATTAGTGTCTAGTTTAAGAAACAGACGCCTCAAGTCCTCAACCGGCAGCTTCATTAAATAGTACCCGCAAAACACTAATCTCAACATCAACAGTGAAGAGGCGACTCCGGGATGCTGGCCTTCTAGGCAGAGTTCCTCTGTCTGTGTTCTTTTGCCCATCTTTTCTTTTTTATTGGCCAGTCTGAGATGGCTTTTTCTTTGCAACTCTGCTTAGAAGTCCAGCATCCCGGAGTCGCCTCTTCACTGTTGACGTTGAGACTGGTGTTTTGCGGGTACTATTTAATGAAGCTGCCAGTTGAGGACTTGTGAGGCGTCTGTTTCTCAAACTAGACACTCTAATGTACTACTCCCACTCTTTTTATTCTGGTTAGAGCCAGTTTGCGCTGTTCTGTGAAGGGAGTAGTACGAGATCTTCAGTTTCTTGGCATTTTCTCGCATGGAATAGCATTCATTTCTCAGAACAAGAATAGACTGATGAGTTTCAGGAGAAAGTTATTTTGTTTCTGGCCATTGAGCCTGTAATCGAACCCACAAATGCTGATGCTCCAGATACTCAACTAGTCTAAAGGCCAGTTTTATTGCTTCTTAAATCAGAACAGTTTTCAGCTGTGCTAACATAATTGCAAAAGGGTTTTCTAATGATCAATTAGCCTTTTAAAATGATAAACTTGGATTAGCTAACACAACGTGCCATTGGAACACAGGAGTGATGGTTGCTGATAATGGGCCTCTGTATATATTCCATAAAAATACATTTTTTTTATTTTTTTTTAATCTGCCGTTTCCAGCTACAATAGTCATTTACAACATTAACAATGTCTACACTGTATTTCTGATCAATTTGATGCTATTTTAATGGGAAAAATAAATAAATTCTAAGTGACCCCAAACTTTTGAACGGTAGTGTGTATATAAATTAAAATTAATTGGTAACAGAATTTCTGCAATTGAATTGGCTACAATGGGAAATCATAGTAGTCACAGACCAGTTGGGTTCACAAGTTGGGACAGCCCAGTACAGTAAAGAAAAGTATAGTAGAGTTCAGTACAATACACAGTAGAGCACACTAATGTACTGTATTTTAAAGTACTCTACTGAACTACAGTGTACAAAACATTAGGAACACCCTCCTAATATTGAGTTGCACCCCCGTTTGCCCTCAGAACAGCCTCAAGTCATCGGGGCATGAACTCTACAAGGTGTCGAAAGTGTTCAACAGGGATGCTGGCTCATGTTAACTAATGCTTCCCACAGTTGTGTCAAGCTGGCTGGATGTCCTTTGGGTGGTGGACCATTCTTGATACACACAGGAAACTGTTGAGCGTGAAAAACCTAGCAGCGTTGCAGTTCTTGACACACACAAAACGATGCGCCTGGCACTTACTACCATACCCCGTTCAAAGGCACTTAATATTTTGTCTTGGCCATTCACCCTCCATTCACCCTCCGAATGGCACACATAAACGATCAATTGTCTCAAGGCTTAAAAGTCCTTCTTCAACATGTCTTCTCCCCTTCATCTACACTTATTGAAGTGTATTTAACAAGTGAGATCAATAAGGGATCATAGCTTTCACCCGGTCAGTCTAATGTTCCTAATATTTTGTTCATCAGTGTATATTTTACTGAACTGTACTGAATTCTACTCACTTTGATGTCCAAACTTGTGAAACATAGATGTCTATAATTGGTTCAGATTTCGCCAGTTTGAAGGCAGAGCTCATTAAAAGAATAACCAGTGTGTTGAATAATACCCAAATATGCTAAGGGGATATTGCCTATTTAAACCTTTGTGTACCTATTTAGGATACATCACCATGACATTCATATCCTTAATTATGCATTTCTGTGTAGTAAAGATCAAGGACCCATGATAAAATTCTGTTACCGGGTGTAAATCCACTTCACTTACTGTAGTTCAATAACAAAATAGATTTTTTTCCAAAGTCAACGTATCATGTCATAGCTGACACCCCATTCTTTATGCAGACTTTGTTGAATCTAAATTTGGAGCAGATGTGAGTTTTGAAGACATGGCAATTTTACAGAAATTCCGTTACCTAACTTTGCATCTGCAAAATGTCCAGTGTAAATTGTTAAAAGTAGTCCTTGTGCATAGAGTTGTATGGTTTGTTAAACTTTGAAATCAATGGTTTTTGTTTGGCATACATAAAGTGAAAGATTGAGTCTCAGCTCAAATTCTGTTACTGTGGAATTGCCCATGAGTAAAATGTGCTGCATCACCTCATTTGTTTGCTGGTTTTCCACAATACAGCCATAATTCATGGACTGCTTTCTGTTTGCCTGCAAAACAAAGAAACAAATTAAAGTCAAAGGAATTATACCCCAATGTCCCCATCAAACATACTCCCAACAGTTCATTGGCCAACTTTCCCTGTATTGGGCCATAGAAATCATGGATGTCTCCTCACAGTTGTCCCCAGGATGACGAAACTGCTTGGCTCTCCGTGTTCTTTCTGGAAGTTGAGCATCTCTGGTAGAGGAAACTCAGAGCACACGTCAGCATTCATGATGAAGAATGCCTCTGGGCCACCAGATAGAATCTGATCTCTGAAGTGGTAGATTCCACCCCCAGTGCCCAAAGCAGCATACTCCTGCAAATACCTACAGAGGTTCAACGAGTGTATCAATGATCCATCCATTCTGAATGTGTTCTATGTTCTTTTTAGGACATTTCTGTAATATCCTCTTGTTTACCTGATTGAGATTTTGAATTCCTGCTGTGCGGTACACATGAATCTGGTAAGTTCTTCATTTGGCTGGTAAAAGCCAATAAGCAAAATCTCCTTCATATTTGGCACCTATGGGGAAAATTAAAAACATGTTTCTTTCTACCAATGAAGATGTAGAAATTGATCATTTTATCAGTGCTAACTGACCTTGGCACATGCTTCAATGTGATGCTGTAGCATGGGCACACCAGCAACTGGAAACAAGGGTTTTGGGACCTCAAATGACAACGGTCGAAACCGTGTCCCTGTATGACAATGAAAGTCACCTGCTCAGTTGATCACATAACATTTTCAGAAGTTACCTTAGGAAAAGGAAAAACGTATTATTCCATTCTAGATTCTGATGTAGTAAAAAGCACTCCAACCTATTATATTCTACGGAGTTGAACGCACCCAACTCGTTCAATTAATGCCAATGCAAGTACTGGTAGCTAGCACAGAATGTTTATGCCAGGCTATCAACTATCTTGATGGTAAGCTGTCAGCCCATGCAATCGTTTGTTTGCTTGCTTTTTCGACAAAATGCTTATTGCTAGAATGTTTAGATATGCAAACTGCACCTGAGGTTTTCCATGATCACTCCACGTCATTCATTACAACTAGCTAGCTAACGTTAGCCCTTTAGAGCAAGGCTGGCTAGCTAGCTAACGTTAGCAAGATACATGGCTATATAGCAGTACTGGAGAATGAACATGTAGGCATTTGTAAAATAGTGATTTATTTAACACGTACCTTTCTGCGGGCCTCCAATGAGAATCACAGCCTTCAGCATTTTGAATGTGTAGGTAGCTGTCTAACCTGGATCAAATATACTCTTCCTGAGTTGTTTGTTATGCTCAATACGTCACCGCGTAAAACTGATGATTATGGGAATTTGAGTTATTTTGTGTGACAGAAAGAGAATCTTATACCTCAGTCATAGAACAACAAGCCAGATATTTCAACGGATGTATAAATGTGAAGCATCCGGTTGTCGTTTCCACTTCCTACCAAATATGGCGAGGAGAGGAAGCCCAGTGGCCGGCAGTGGGAGAAGATGGAGAGGGATGGATTTTGGCCGACATTCTGCTAATTTTCTAACCATGAAGCTTTTGATCTCCATGCCTGCCAACAAACAGAGAGGAATGCGTTTTTGTAGACTTTACCCTTCGTCAAAGTTTCCCAAAATTGTGTTGTTCAGGAGCACTTCAAAGAGCAGGTATTCCCTAACGGAAATATGCAAATAATTGCTAGAACGAGCCCATTGGTTCTCCCTAGCTTCTGCTTGGCTCTGCCCACTGTGAGTCATTTGCTACTATTCAAAACGACAGGTGCTTCTCTATCTTGCATTAGTTATAAAAATGTGCCACCGTAGCGTGAATTAATCGGGCTGAATGGGTTGTGACTGGATAGAGTACAGCTACGACCGGAAGTGACTTTTCGTAGCAGGTTAACAGAAAATGTTAGGTAACCCTAACCCTTTTTCTAACCTTAGCCTAATTATCCTAAACTGCTACGTTATTTATTCTAACCCGCTGCGTAAGACATCCATGTTCACGGGTTTCCCTCCAAATTGTGTTACTTTGAAAACAATGCTAGTGAAAATGTATTGGTCACAGGTGGTGGGTTTTTGAGCTACTTCTAAATTGCACTGCAATTGGCATTTCTATAAAAATAAAAATAAGTGTTTTCTTTATTTTTTACTATTTTCTACATTGTAGAATAATAGTGAAGACATCAACACTATGAAATAACATATATGGAATCATGTAGTAACCAAAAAAGTGTTAAACAAATCTAAATATATTTTATATTCTTCAAAGTAGCCACCCTTTGCCTTGATGACAGCTTTGCACACTCTTGGCCTTCTCTCAACCAGCTTCATGAGGGGCGCTTTTCCAACATTCTTGAAGGAGTTCCCACATATGCTGAGCATTTGTTGGCTGCTTTTCCTTCACTCTGCAGTCCAACTCATCCCAAACCATCTCAATTGGGTTGAGGTCTAGTAATTGTGGAGGCCAGGTCATCTGATGCAGCACTCCATCATTATCCTTCTTGGTCGAATAGCATTTACACCGCCTGGGGGTGTTTTGGGTCATTGTCCTGGTGAAAAACAAATGATAGTCCCACTAAGTGCAAACCAGATGGGATGGCGTAACGCTGCAGAATGCTGTGGTAGCCATAATGGTTAAGTTTACCTTGAATTGTAAATAAATAAAAACCCCACACCATCACACCTCCTCCTCCATGCTTCACGGTGGGAACCACACATGCGGAGATCATCAGTTCACCTACTCTGCGTCTCACAAAGACACAGCGGTTGAACCAAAAACCTCACATTTGGACTCCACAGACCAAAGGACAGATTTCCACCGGTCTAATGTCATTGCTCTTGTTTCTTGGCCCAAGCAAGTCTCTTCTTATTATTGGTGTCCTTTAGTAGTGGTTTCTTTGCAGAAGTTCGACCATGAATTGCTGCAAAGTCTCCTCTGAACAGTTGATGTTGAGATGTGTCTGTTACAATGAACTCTGAAGCATTTATTTTGGCTGCAATTTATGAGGCTGGTAACTCTAATGAACTGATCATCTACAGCAAAGGTAACTCTGGGTCTTCCTTTCCTGTGGCGGTCCTCTTGAGAGCCAGTTTCATCATAGCGTTTGATGATTTTTGCGACTGCACTTGAAGAATGTTTCAACGTTCTTAAAATTTTACCCACCTTAAAGTAATGTACTGTCGTTTCTCTTTGCTTATTTGAGCTGTTCTTGCCATAATATGGACTTGGTTTTTTACCAAATAGGGCTATCTTCTGTATACCACCTCTACCTTCTCACAACAAAACTGATTGGCTCAAACGCATTAAGAAGGAAAGAAATTCCACAAATTAACTTTTAACAAGGCACACCTGTTAATTGAAATGCATTCCAGGTGACTACCTCATGAAGCTGGTTGAGAGAATGCCAAGAGTGCAAAGCTGTCATCATATATTTTTGATTTGTTTAACACTTTTCTGATTACTACATGATTCCAAATGTGTTATTTCATAGTTTTGATGTCTAAACTATTATTCTACAATGTAGAAAATAGTCAAAATATAGAAAAACCCTTGAATAAGTAGGTGTGTCCTAACTTTGACTGGTACTGTATATATACAGCTCTGGAAAAAATTAAGAGACCACTGCAAAATTATCAGTTTCTCTGGTTCTACTATTTATAGGTATGTGTTTGGGTAAAATGAACATTTTTGTTTCTATAAACTACTGACAACATTTCTCCCAAATTCCTAATAAAAATATTGTCATTTAGAGCATGTATTTGCAGAAAATGACATCTGGTCAAAATAACAAAAAATTATGCAGTGTTGTCAGACCTCAAATAATGCAAAGAAAATAAGTTAATATTCATTTTTAAACAAACCAATACTAATGTTTTAGTTCAGAAATCAATATTTGGTGGAATAACCCTGATTTTCAATCACAGCTTTCATGCGTCTTGGCATGTTCTCCACCAGTCTTTCACATTGATGTTGGGTGACTTTATAACACTCCTGGCGCAAAAATCCAAGCAGCTCGGCTTTATTTGATGGCTTGTGACCATCCATCTTCCTCTTGATCACATTCCAGAGGTTTTCAGTGGGGTTCAGGTCTGGAGATTGGGCTGGCCATGACAGGGTCTTGATCTGGTGGTCCTCCATCCACTCCTTGATTGACCTGGCTGTGTGGCATGGAGCATTGTCCTCCTGGAAAAACCAATCCTTGGAGTTGAGGAACATTGTCAGAGCAGAAGGAAGCAAGTTTTCTTCCAGGACAACCTTGTACGTGGCTTGATTCATGCGTCCTTCACAAAGACAAATCTGCCCGATTCCAGCCTTGCTGAAGCACCCCCCGGTCATCACCGATCCTCCACCAAATGTCACAGTGGGTGCGAGACACTGTGGCTTGTAGGCCTCTCCAGGTCTCGCACCCACTGTGAAATTTGGTGGAGGATCGGTGATGATCTGGGGGTGCTTCAGCAAGGCTGGAGTCAGGCAGATTTTTCCAGAGCTCTATATGGCACATAATAACGGCACAATTGCCAAAAAATTGCCTAACATTCTGTTCTTTATATTCTTTCAAGTGTTGCTTGCACAGAGATTTCGAGATCCTCTGTCCAACTTGTATCACTCAAACTCTCCTGTTGGATTTATCTGTAGTTATGCAAATGCAAAAACAGGATTTATTTACAATTATAAACTTGGTGGTTTGAGCCCTGAATGCTGATTGGTTGAAAGCCATGGTATATCAGACGTGTACCATGGGAATGACAAAAACATACTTTTTACTGTTCTAATTACATTGATAACCAGTTTATAATAGCAATAAGGCACCTCAGGGGTTTGTGGTATATGTCCAATATACCACAGCTAAGTGTTGTTCTTGGTGGTATATGTCCAATATACCACGGCTAAGGGCTATGCCCTAAGAACAGCCCTTAGCCGTGGTATATTGGACATATATGGCTCACATCAACACCATTATCCCAGAAACCCTAGACCCACTCCAATTTGCATACCACCCCAACAGATCCACAGATGATGCGATCTCTATTGCACTCCACACTGCCCTTTCCCACCTGTACAAAAGGAACACTTATGTGAGAATGCTATTCATTGACTACAGCCCAGCGTTCAACACCATAGTACCCTCAAAGCTCATCACTAAGCTAAGGATCCTGGGACTAAACACATCCCTCTGCAACTGGATCCTGGACTTCCTGACGGGCCGCCCCCAGGTGGTGAGGGTAGGTAGCAACACATCTGCCACGCTGATCCTCAACACTGGAGCTCCACAGGGGTGCGTGCTCAGTCCCCTCCTGTACTCCCTGTTCACCCACGACTGCATGGCCAGGCACGACTCCAACGCCATCATTAAGTTTGCAGACGACACAACAGTGGTAGGCCGGATCACCGACAACGACGAGACAGCCTATAGGGAGGAGGTCAGAGACCTGGCCGGGTAGTGCCAGAATAACAACCTATCCCTCGACCTAACCAAGACTAAGGAGATGATTGTGGACTACAGGAAAAGGAGGACCGAACATGCCCCCATTCTCATCAACGGGGCTGTAGTGGAGCAGGTTGAGAGATTCAAGTTCCTTGGTGTCCACATCAACAACAAACTAGAATGGTCCAAACACACCAAGACAGTCATGAAGAGGGCAGGACAAAGCCTATTCCCCCTCAGGAAACTAAAAAGATTTGGCATGGGTCCTGAGATCCTCAAAAGGTTCTACAGCTGCAACATCGAGAGCATCCTGACTGGTTGCATCACTGCCTGGTACGGCAATTGCTCGGCCTCTGACCTCAAGGCACTACAGAGGGTAGTGCATACGGCCCAGTACATCACTGGGGCTAAGCTGCCTGCCATCCAGGACCTCTACACCAGGCAGTGTCAGAGGAAGGCCCTAAAAATTGTCAAAGATCCCAGCCACCCCAGTCATAGACTGTTCTCTCTACTACCGCATAGCAAGCGGTACCAGAGTGCCAAGTCTAGGACAAAAAGGCTTCTCAACAGTTTTTACTCCCAAGCCATAAGACTCCTGAACAGGTAATCAAATGGCTACCTGGACTATTTGCATTGTGTGCCCCCCCCAACCCCTCTTTTTACACTGCTGCTACTCTCTGTTTATCATATATGCATAGTCACTTTAACTACATTCATGTACATACTACCTCAATTGGGCCGACCAACCAGTGCTCCCGCACATTGGCTAACCGGGCTATCTGCATTGTGTCCCGCCACCCACCACCCCCTCTTTTACGCTACTGCTACTCTCTGTTTGTCATATATGCATAGTCACTTTAACCATATCTATATGTACATACTACCTCAATCAGCCTGACTAACCGGTGTCTGTACTTAGCCTCGCTACTTTTATAGCCTCGCTACTGTACTGTATATAGCCTCTCTTTTACTCTTATTTTTATTTCTTTAGTTACCTATTTTTCACCTAACACCTTTTTTGCACTATTGATAAGTAAGCATTTCACTGTAAGGTCTACACCTGTTGTATTCGGCGCATGTGACAAATAAACTTTGATTTGAAAATCTTTATTGCAATAAAATCCAATTAATTTCCATCAAATAACCAGTGCTCTCAATCTTCTACCAAATATCAAACTTATTATTGATGATGACTTGTAATCGTCTCCTTCAATGCAATATAAAGGATATCTAACTTTTGTAAGTAACACGTTCAAGAAAAGTAGTTATAAAAAATATTTAACTTTTCAGAAGTCAGCAGTCACCTATAAAGAATATTGTAATTATTATAAACTAGAGGGTTTCTTGAATTCATTTCTGCACATAACAATAATAACTTAATCTACAGCCATTTGAAAAAAATCATAAAATGGCAAAATTATTAAGAATTGTTATCACAGCATACAATGTCAAGATACAGTATCAATTCAGCCAAAATACAAGATAGAAACATGTGCCCATTGACTGAAGTGGTATCAATATGGTCCAGTAAAACTGAGTTAACACGCATGTACCTGCCTGAAGTTTGTAATTGAACCGTAAAAAATATAATGCAGTTTTTCCAATATCAATCTGTTTACTCCTATTACACCGCATGTCGAAAAAAATATATATAATAGCAGCTAACTAACAGTACCTATCCCTTGATCTTCATAGTTCAATATTAATGAAATCTGACAACAAATAACATGAATGTGCAAACAAGTCTTTTAGACACAGAGTCTAGTTTGAGTACCAGAAATGGTACAATTGTTTGAAAAGACTGCTGCATTACAGTAATACATTTGTTGGCCATGTCAACTTTTAGAATCACACACACACAAGATCAACTTTACAGTGAGATACTACAACTAGTGTCCTGAACTAAACTTTTCTGTGTGCATATTTCAAGCAATAGGTTTCATATTTGTCACCTGCAATATTAGAGCTGGAAGGTAAAGAACAACCAACATGGAATGGAACAGAACATGGCATAATTAAAAAAAAAAATGCCATCTGCCTATATTTGTTTTGAACCTCACATTACATCAATATAGAGTTCCCTATTGGCTTAATTCACCTAAAGGCATTTTGTTCAAATGTATTCTCATCTCTATCTGCCCTTGTAAATATCCTTGCGCCTTCGCAGCTCCTCCAAGACCCGAGCCCGGAACAGTGTCCAGTCCTCATCCTGGTCCTGCTGGAGGCCCAAAGCCTGGTGCAGCTCAGAGGAGTGGATACGCAGGAATGGGTTGTACTCCTTTTCCTCTCCAATGGTGGAGGGACTCTGAAACCACATGATTACGTAAACAATGTATGAAGAACAAAGAGTAATAGTAATTATCTCAATTCAACATACTATAGGTTGTTTTTGCCTTAGCTTTTCCAAGTAGAGGTCTGAAATGTTTCTTCAATGAATGGTTTGATAGAAATGATCTGCATGTACTGTATGTAAAGACAGAGAGGTATGCTCGTGTAGCACATGGGAATGTGGAAAACATACTCCTCAGCCTGAAGGGTCACCACGTGCGGTAGCGGATAGCTAGCTTTACGCCTGGCCCGATTGGTAAGACGCTTCAGGAGGGTGGCCACGTGTGCTGGCAAAGGCAGAGGTCCTGGGTTCGAGCCTCACTGTGAGCCGAATCAGGAGGAAGCGGTACTTGTTAACCAAGCAGCGTGACATCCTTTACACTAGCTGGTAGTCACAATAGGTTTCTGCCTGGGGGGTGACTTGTTAGCCGGCTTTTGGCCGTCAACAAAATAGAAAAGCCGATAAAATTGGAACAGGGCAACAAAAACAAAAAATCTGCCAAAATAATCCCATTGCGAAATAACGCTTTTTAGCCTGTTCATTGATGGAAATACCATTTGATGGAAATACATTTGAGCCGTCATGCCGTAAATGTGCATATTTTAGTGGAATTAAAATATTCGTCATGTATCTCATCTATCACACGAGCACAGCATACAGACACAGAGCTTTTGAACGGAAAATCTGTCAAACAGTGATTTTATAAGCCCAATCATTGCACAACCATTCTAAATGCAATTGTGTGTTAAAATAGTTTTTGGGCCACAATTAAAGAGAGCTACTAGTTTTATTTCTCAACTGGTAATTGAAGCGCGTCACAACACTTTGCAATGAGCTGGAGGCCGTATGCATTTTGAAAACATATAGCTACTTAATTGTTGGAAACCTGAACATTTTATTTCATACTATGAGGCATGTTTGACCTTGCTTTCGAGTAGCCTTGGTAAAATCCGACCATATCCGTTGTAGGCAATTATTCTATAAAGACTTCCATAAACTATTGAAACCAGTAGCTTACGTCTCTCATGTTCTCACCTTTCTTTCATTGTCCGGTAACCAAATGCACATTTGCCCATAGCCTACTGCCTTGTGCGAATTGCTGCGCTAATAATATTAATAAATAATAGTTGTGCAACATTTTAGGCTAAACATTCTGATCTTACACCAGATTCATTGTCTTGCTCCCAGACAAACTAAACAACTTCTTCGCTTGCTTTGAGGACAATACAGTGCCACCGACACGGCCCGCTACCAAAACCTGCAGACTCTCCTTCACCGCAGCCAACATGACAAACATTTAAACGTGTTAACCCTTGCAAGGCTGCCGGCCCAAACGGCATCCAGCCAGCATGCGCAGACCAGCTGGCTGGTGTGTTTATGGACATATTCAATCAATCCCTATCCCAGTCTGCTGTTCTCACATGCTTCAAGAGGGCCACCATTGTTCCTGTTCCCAAGAAAGCTAAGGTAAATGAGCTAGACCCACTCCAATTTGCTTACCGCCCCAATAGGTCCACAGACGACGCAATCGCAATCACACTGCACACTGCCCTCGTCATTAAGCTCCAGACCCTGGGTCTCGACCCCGCCCTGTGCAACTGGGTCCTGGACTTTGACGGGCCGCCCCCAGGTGGTGCGGGTAGGAAACAACATCTCCACCCCACTGATCCTGAACACTGGGGCCCCACAAGGGTGCGTTCTCAGCCCTCTCCTGTACTCCCTGTTCACCCATGACTACGTGGCCATGCACACCTCCAACTCAATCATCAAGTTTGGAGACGACACTACAGTGGTAGGTTTGATTACCAACAACGACGAGACAGCCTACAGGGAGGAGATGAGGGCCCTCAGAGTGTGGTGTCAGGAAAACAACCTCACACTCAACGTCAACAAAACAAAGGAGATGATCGTGGACTTCAGGAAACAGCAGAGGGAGCACCCCCCCTATCCACATCGACGGGACAGTAGTGGAGAAGGTGGAAAGTTTTAAGTTCCTCGGCATACACACCACGGACAAACTGAAATGGTCCACCCACACGCCTCTTCAACCTCAGGAGGCTGAAGAAATTTGGCTTGTCACCAAAAACACTCACAAACTTTTACAGATGCACAATCAAGAGCATCCTGTCGGACTATATCACAGCCTTCTACGGTAACTGCTCCGTCCACAACCGCAAGGCTCTCCAGAGGGTAGTGAGGTCTGCACAACGCATCACCGGGGGCAAACTACCTGCCCTCCAAGACACCTACACCACCCGATGTCACAGGAAGGCCAAAAAGATCATCAAGGACAACAACCACCCGAGTCACTGCCTGTTCACCCCGCTATCATCCAGAAGGCGAGGTCAGTACAGGTGCATCAAAGCTGGGACCGAGAGACTGAAAAACAGCAACATTGAGTGGCTGTTGCCAACATACTGACTCAAATCTCTAGCCACTTTAATAATAAAAAATTGGATGTAATAAATGTATCACTAGTTACTTTAAACAATGCCACTTTATATAATGTTTACATACATTACTCATCTCATATGTATATACTGTACTCTATACCATCTACTGCATCTTGCCTATGCCATTCGGCCCTCATCCATATATTTATATGTACATATTCTTATTCATTCCTTTACACTTGTGTGTATAGGGTAGTTGTTGTGAAATTGTTAGATTACTTGTTAGATATTACTGCATGGTCGGAACTAGAAGCACAAGCATTTCGCTACGCTCGCATTAACATCTGCATGTGACCAATAAAATTTGATTTGCTTCTTAACGATTTTTTTATGTAGCCTAAACCTACTGGTTTTATGAATTTGGGATCTATCGTCCCACAACTGTCCCAGAGTCTGTTGTTTGGGCTATTTCTTTCTCGAAAAGCTGACCAATAGAACAGGTAAACTTTTCTACTATGGGGGATAGTAGATTGACATAGCCTTATGAACATGCCACCTATGAACCTACGTAAATTGAATGAAATTGCCAAAATGATATAGCCTAATTAGCCTACTCCTGTCAATACAGAAAGAAATAAAATCATTCAAAATAGGCTACTAAAGTATGACTTGGCAACAGAGGATCATTAGCTTCCCCTAGCCTTACAAAAAACAAGTTGTGGATTGTTTTAAAATCGTATTGCCTACAGTTTATTTTTGTTTAACCTTTATTTAACAGTTGGAAGGAAAGGCAGAGCGCTATTTATGCAGTGCACCCGGAAAATACCAAATACATGATTGTTGAGTAATGAGGCCCAGCCAGGCATATCGCAATTCTTCAAAATTCAATTGACGCAAAACATTGTTCGTAAAGCAAATGGCTATTGCTGTAAAGAGAAGACAATAAAAAGACTAATCTGTCTTTTAGTTATCAAAAGTCTCAACTTAATTGACCGAACAACAGAAGGCCTATAGCCTACCTTATTGGCACCAACGAAGAGCACGGGCCATATCGCCGGTAAGTGCGCACTACACATATTCACTCTATCATTGTTGGCTCAGTGCTACTTAAACGTTTGTTTTTGGACAATCATTTCCTCCTCCAGTTTAGACAGACGTCATATTCTATTTGTGTCTCCCCTTCTCATAGGACAACTTCGTTTTGATTGATCTGCTTGTCAGTGTCAGCAGAGTAGGCTAACCTGGAATTTGTCGTATTAAAAAAGATTCCGCTAATGTCTCCAGTCATATAAAGTGCAGTAGAATTGCATGAAATGTGTTTTTCCCGTGCAAAGAAAGAAGAAACGTACCTCTCCGCTATACACGCTCAGCCATGCATTGAACAGCCTTTTTTTGCGAACAGTGATCGAGTTATATTATTAGCCTAAATTATGACTATCCAATCTACTCATCACATAAGTCGGCAAATACAATGATGCATGGAATGCTTTATTATTATGGTGAAAATGCGCTTCCCCAAACTTGAAACTCACGCACCGTCCATACATAGACTAGTGACTTGACTGTCCGTTACTCGTCTTGTTGGCTGAGGATGTGGACCGTTACTCGAACATTTTCAAAGTGCGCGGTAAGGACACACGTCATTGCATCCTCAACTTGCATGTTATGTTTAACTACCATAATCTAAATGCGATTTCTATCATTCTGAGCACCGTTAGTGGACGCCCTAATTAGGTTACGCACCCAATGCATATGGGTCCGGTAAATTTCTCAAACGTCCGGTCAATTTAAAAAATGTAAATGCTGCAAGTCAAATGTTCAGCGCCACATTTTCATAACAGACACCCTGCTTGTTAGTAAAGCTTCCCCTGAGGGAAGAGGCATCAGACCCACACCCTGATCCCAGCAGCTCAGATTAGTCAAATACACAGCAAAAACTGGGTATTATCCTCCTGACCAAATGAAAACCCCACCCACAGCTCTAGTCTGGCATGCATTCCACCGTTGGAATCTGCATCCACTAACATCAAAGACACTAGGAGGATGGGGTCACTGATGGTAGGGCTATTTTTAGTCTCCTACATATAAAAGTTTCATAGACATGAGGTTATGAGAATTGATTCGCGCTGTTTAACACGTTCGGCATAGATACAGTAGTACTGTTGTACCACCAAAGATGGGAGCATTCAGTGAGAGGAGGGAGTGCAAAGGCATTCTGACAAAGACTGCACTGTGGGCCGCTGACAAGCCTCTCTTCCACACAGCCCGGGATAGTGAATACCTTTGGGATTTGATGCCAGTAAGGAATAACAATGAGGATGGATTATTCTCCGTACCGTACACAGCTTTTGACCTCTCTGTTGTAGGACCCACTGATATTTGTTTTCCCTGGCAGCGTTGTGGGGCTCCACCTCGGCAGCAAACATCAGGTTGTCCTCTGCATACTCATGGCCTGGGAAATACAAGTCCGTACACACGGAACACAGACATCAATACAACTCTTACAGAAGACTGGTGCTGAAATATTTTGTCTGTAATTCTAATGCATACATTTGCACTTAATGCAAACAAAAAGGAGGAGCTCATTCCCCTACCAGGCCATAAGAGGGTTTCATCACTTAAGGAGCCGACCGTGTCTAGTGATGACAGCATAGTTAAGGCACTGCCTTCAAACATCCTCCCTGCAGACAAAGTAGATCATCTACCGCAATTACCAAGTTATATACACACACGACACAATGGATGAAACTCAAAGCAAACATATACATTACAGCTACAGAAGCCCAACAACTGTGAACCTGCTTTTCAATACGTGCACATTGCTCACTAAATGCTTCAAAATAACTAACTACAGAGCTGATTTGGAGCTGGACTTACCACATCCAGAGAGGAACACAAGGTCACCTGAGAACAGGCTGGAGGGGGCTCCTATGGTACGACCATCCAGGAGGTAGATCATATGACCCACTGTGTGTCCAGGTGTGAACAGTGCCTTGAAGTGCATACGGCCCACGTCTATGGAGTCTTTGTCTGTCAGTGGGCTGGAAACCAAGCAGAAGACAAAAGGCTTCATGCATGTGGTCATCAGATAAGTTCACGTGACAACCTGGCCAGTTGATGTGCATATTCGAGTCACATACCACTGCTTACCTCTTCACACCACTCAGATAACAGTGAGATGCTTCAAAGTACAAATAAGTCGCCTTGCACAAGCCTTGGTTTGTGTGAATTGGAACGGCTTAAAGGAGCAGGAGCCTGTCTTCTGTTTCTGTAGCGTGAGTCAGCTGGATGTACAAGTACATCCCCTGGACAGGACGCTAGTCTACCACAGTGCTGTACCCCCAATGTATTATATAAAGTGCTTGACTTGGGCTGGAGCTGTCCAGGAACACTGTACCGGCACTTCAAATTTTGTGTGATTTGCGTACTGACTCCTCTATAAAAACAAAGTAGCCTATCGCTGGCCCAGATTCACACACAGAGGCAATCAAGTTTGATCAAGGCGGAATGAAGGCGGGATCTTCATTGAATAGCAATGGAGATTGGGCATTCATTTCCTGATTCCGCTTTGTTGAAGTTTATTTGCCGCTAGTCTGTGAATCTGAGAGTGACAGTAGGCTGTTCAAGATTGCGCAGATTGAGAATGTGCCAGCCTGTATGGCATGATGCGCTGTTTCAAGTTGTCAAATGAGGGTTTGTAAGGTCATGAAAAGTCATGGAAATTAGGTTCCTAATTTTTGTTAATGTAATTAATGAAAGCACACTTAAATATGATCAATCAATTAAAAAACGACATATCAGCCATTATCGGATTGACCTTTCAGTGCGTGTCTGTGGTGCTGCGTGTGCCAGTGCGAATGGGCCGTTGCCCAAGGAGGGAGAGCGTGACATTTCAGCAGCAGGTATAAAATAATGACAGAGTAAATAGATCACCAATTCAAAACATAACTAGCGAGATAACTGCTACACATTAACTATAGCTAACTAAGCATTCATTTTGTTGTTGCCTTTCCACCGGCACAGTGTAGCCTAAATAAATCCCCTCTATTAAACAGTAGCCATGTAATTGCAATGTTAAAAATATTCAAAAAAATTGCCTAATTGACAAATAACTTGCTGTGCATAGATCTTCCCCGAAACAGGAATATTTTAGCCTTATAAAACTATGCAAAAAAAGAAACGTCCTCTCACTGTCAACTGCGTTTATTTTCAGCAAACTTAACGTGTAAATATTTGTATGAACAAAAGATTCAACAACTGAGACATAAACTGAACAAGTTCCACAGACATGTGACTAACAGAAATGTAATAATGTGTCCCTGAACAAAGGGGAGGGTCAAAATCAAAAGTAACAGTCAGTATCTGGTGTGGCCACCAGCTGCATTAAGTACTGCAGTGCATCTCCTCCTCATGTATTGCACCAGATTTGCCAGTTCTTGCTGTGAGGTTCCCGGACATTTCTGGGGGGAATGGCCCTAGCCCTCACCATCCAATCTAACAGTTCCCAGACGTGCTCAATGGGATTGAGATCTGGGCTCTTCACTGGCCATGGCAGAACACTGACATTCCTGTCTTGCAGGAAATCACGCACAGAACGAGCAGTATGGCTGGTGCCATTGTCATGCTGGAGGGTCATGTCAGGATGAGCCTGCAGGAAGGGTACCACATGAGGGAGGAGGATGTCTTCCCTGTAACGCACAGCTTTGAGATTGCCTACAATGACAACAAGCTCAGTCCGATGATGCTGTGACACACTGCCCCAGACCATGACGGATCCTCCATCTCCAAATCGATCCCGCTCCAGAGTACAGGCCTCGGTGTAGCGTTCATTCCTTCGACGAAAAACACGAATCCGACCATCACCGTGACTCGTCAGTGAAGACCACTTTTTGCCAGTCCTGTCTAGTCCAACGACGGTGAGTTTGTGCCCATAGGCGACGGTGTTGCCAGTGATGTCTGGTGAGGACCTGCCTTACAACAGGCCTACAAGCCCTCAGTCCAGCCTCTCTCAGTCTATTGCGGACAGTCTGAGCACTGATGGAGGGATTGTGCGTTCCTGGTGTAACTCGGGCAGTTGTTGTTGCCATCCTGTACCTGTCCTGCAGGTGTGATGTTCGGATGTACCGATCCTGTGTAGGTGTTGTTACACGTGGTCTGCCACTGCGAGGACGATCAGCTGTCCGTCCTGTCTCCCTGTAGCTCTGTCTTAGGCGTCTCACAGAACAGACATTGCAATTTATTGCCCTGGCTTGCCCTGCAGTCCTCAATTTATTGCACTGGATTGCCCTGCAGTCCACATGTCTTCTTGCAGCATGCCTAAGGCACGTTCACGCAAATGAGCAGGGACCCTGGGCATCTTTCTTTTGATGTTTTTCAGAGTCAGTAGAAAGACCTCTTTAGGGTACTAAGTTTTCATAACTGTGACCTTAATTGCCTACCGTCTATAAGCTGTTAGTGTCTTAACGACCGTTCCACAGGTGCATGTTCATTAATTGTTTATGGTTCATTGAACAAGCATGGGCAACAGTGTTTAAACCCTTTACAATGAAGATCTGTGAAGTTATGTGGATTTTTACTAATTATCTTTGCAGGACAGGGTCCTGAAAAAGGGACGTTTATTTTTTTGCTGAGTTTATATAAGCATGTCTAGTTAGATACCTTGCTTCGCAGTAGCCTACCTTATCCATTTGATCCCTGATTTATTGAATGAGGGAATCATTTTATAAAGACAAAAGTATTTGGTTGTAATGTTGAAAAAGACAAGCCTGCACACCCAGGAGCTCTCCAGATGGAGGGTTGACCACTTGCGACTAACAGTGCAGTTCTATATGGGGGGGATAAGTGTCTTGATCAAAAGTACAACGGCAGGGTGGTAGGTCTACATGGGATCAGACACAGTAGCTTTCCAGTGTCAATAATGTTTACTTTTTCATGTAGGCTATAATAGTCGTCATGAAAATTTGGTTAAAAGTCACGGAGAAGTCATGGAAAATGTGTAAGAACTGTTAACAGAGACTACTCAGATCTCTTTCGCATAATGGAAAAAGACAGCTCCAGTACTTCTTCCATCCCAAGTCAAGCACTGATGATATATGAATATATGAATTACTGATTAACATGCTAAATACAAGCCAATAATAGTGAGAAGCTGTGATGTCACAGTGAATCATTTGACCTTTTCTGATTTGATGTAATCTGAGACTGAGGATATAATTCTCCACAAATCCATAGTAGACATATTAAAGGACAGGGCCATGGGAACTACTGGTGACATTCTGTTTAGCAAGTGAAATGCATGTTTGCCCTCTCGATCAATATCTTCAATGATACATACCAACCTCCTCTATGACTTTGAATTACAGAATTGGGCAAATAACATGCAATTTCCCATATCATGTTGCCATAACTACAATTTTCACTAGAACATAATGACGTAAGATGAAGGCTGAAACTCCAAATAGAACGGAAAAGCTGTCAAAGATAGGATCGTGACTCACTAAGCAGCTGTAGCCTAGACTTACTGTGTGAGGCCAGGAATGTTATCAGTTGCATTTCCATAAACACGACATGAGCTGTACAGCTTTTTAAGTCCTTTGTTCCCCCCACTGTGGTCCCTAGGGATAAAACAAAATATGTCTATTAAAAATATTTAAAAAAACAGCTACTTAATATCACATTATAAAATGTGTGTAGATGAACAACACAGAACATGGGTCACATTATGCAATGTGACCCATAACACTTGAATGTAGCGTCAACAACAAAATATTGAACAGGTCCATTGATATGTATGACACCTACAACCCAGTTCATCTAATACTCTATCTACAAGTATTTTTGCATTAAAAGTAATGACGCTCTCGGTTCTCACCAGTGTTTGTGTGTGCAGAGGATCGCTTCTAACATCACCCCTTCTTCCTCAAGGACTGCCTAAACGATTACAGACAGAGGCATCAATTATCATCGACAGGGTATAAACATTCATATCACGACCGTGGCTAAAACCCACCACTTTAAAGCACTAGATAGATATAGGCTACACTAGATTGACGTAAAACACAGACTGGAACTGAAAAGTGCTGTTGTATTATATATAATAACTAGAGATGATATGAAATGTTTGAAGTCATTTGGGCGAAAATGTTATATGAAACATGCACTTTTATATGAAACATGCTGTGGATATATCTAGGACACCATAAACCACAGTGTGGCCTACTCCAGACTGAGCAATCATTGTATGTGTATGGGACAGAGGCCAGACTGGCACCAGAGCCGGCTACATCCAATCAAAGAGGGTCTTATTGAGGCCAAGAGGAAGTGCCACAGATGAGATGAGGCATTATGACAGTCAGCCCTTTCAGAGGCTCATCCATATTTACATTTAATAGTGTAGTGTTCTGGGTTTCAATCACTCAATGCCCCAAATTATTTTGTGAACGCTGACTTATATACTGAATATCCACTGTAGCATAGGCCTATGAAATGCTAAGCTCACCAGATGCTTTGTTAAGTTTACATGACATAGTCTTCATAGTGTCCCAACTATTTCAAGAGAGAGTATTAAAATGGTCAGAAAGAATATCTTCAAAGAAAGCATAACCATGACCCGTCACCCACCTGAACTGTCTGTGGGTCTGCAGGGTCTACCACCACCGCAACGCTCGAGGCCATGTCAATGACAAGATAGCTGTAGTTATCAGACAGTACTGAAATGGGCATGATTTTAATACCTGTAGATAGATGAGTGACAGGAGACGTGTAAGTGATGCACTGATCTTTATGCTAGCTCACATTATTAAATGACTAAACATGAGTAGACTGTTGGAACCACAGCCAACGTTACCATTTAATTCCATGGGCTGTGCTCTGGAATGTCCAGTCGGGAACTGCTCGCGTGCCTTCCTCATCTGCCTCTTGTAGTACATATAACCAAGTTTGGTTCTTGTGTACAATGTATACCTAAAATGTAACAGCCTGTGTTATTTCAGTTATTTTCATAGCTACATTATTTGCAGGCAAAAATTATGACAGATGTAACTACTTCGCTAGCTAACAGAAGCATCGCTTCATTTTGTAAGAAGTGAGAAACGACAATGGAAAAAATACATTTTGATTCGGAAATACTGAAGCTTCAACCAACTTACGCGATCCGAAACAGGGGTTTGTCTGTGCGTGCCATTATTTTACCAAAAAAGCTTTTCCAAATGGTACGTCCTGTGCGCCTAAACCGAAGGCATAAACATAACACACTGCAAAATGATGCAGTTGCAATGAGGGTTACCGACCAGTCAGGAGGCGCCATATTGCGTGGGCGGTGCAACATATGACTCAATTTTCGTCACATTTCTCGGAAGTTTTTCACCAGTGTGTTGTGACCAACATTAGCGTGAGCAACAATAGTGGAATCGTCGACTCGCCTTCAAAGTAAAAGTATCCAATTGAAACTAAAACTGTTGAAAACATGCAACAATTTGACAAGATAAACGAGGTTGAAATGTTGTTATATAAATTTAACAACATTGCAATTATTAGTTCATTTGACCCCCACATTTTAAAAATCTGTTGAAACCGCACTGTGGATGTATTCGACTTCAGAATAGCATTGGGGGCATACTTACAGTATGCACTGTATAGCCTAACCTATTGTGCACCCATGAAATGGGGTATCAGCCTACTCCAGTGACACCCAGAACACAGCTATGTAGAGTTTACCCAAATATTAGCATCTTAGCTCTTATTGGGGGACTTTGACTGTGGGAAATCACCATCCCAGTCAGTCTATTGTGTGTTTTGGACATTCATATTGCACTGTACAGCCTAACATATGGATTATGCACCTATGAAATTAGGTGTCAGCCTACTCAGTGACACCCACAGAACACAACTATGTAGCTATGTAGACGCTAATAATTGTGTAAACTCTACATAGTTGTGTTCTGTGGGTGTCACTGAGTAGGCTGGCACCTAATTTCATAGTTGCATAATCAGTGCATGATGTTGAGGTGAGTACCAATCACTTCTAATGTTCTACTGCTACCTATTACCATACCCAGTTCAAAGGCACTTAAATATTTTGTCTTGCCCATTCACCCTCTGAATGGCACACAATCCATGGCTCAATTGTCTCAAGGCTTAAAAATATATTTTTTTACCTGTCTCCTCCCCTTCATCTACACTGATTGAAGTGACATCAATATGGGATCATAGCTTTCACCTGGATTCACCTGGACAGTCTATCTATGTCATGGAAAGAGCGGGTGTTTTGTAAACTCAGTGTATTTCAGTCCAAGTCAAACACTGTGCATAATACATAGGATAGGCTGTACAGTGCATATAAGTATGCCCCCAATGCAATTCTGAATTAAAATACATCCACAAATCAAAATCAAATAAAAGTTTATTGGTCACGTACACAGTTTAGCAGGTATTATAGCGGTGCAGCGAAATACTTATGTCATTAGCTTCTAACAATGCAAGTGAATGTCAAACAAACATTTTAAGAAAATCTAAGAAAAAAGAATAGGGATACAATACAGTTTGAAACATTTTTGGGGGGGTCAAATTAACTAATAAATATATTTTGTTGAATGTATGTAACACCATTCAAACCGTGTTCAGCATTATCTAGTCAAATTGTGGGATGTTTTCACTATTTGTATCCGTTTGAGGTGGTTTCAATTTGGGACTTTTATTTTGAAGGCGAATCGCCGATTCCACTATTGTTGCTCACGCTAATGTTTTTCACGACACACGTGTAGCCTACGTTTCTCCTCGTCCTCCAGTGTGTTGTGGGAGAGACTATTGCCGCGTTCAAAAAAACGGGGAGCTCGGAATTGAGAAATCTCTGACTTCCAAATTCAGTGCGTTCAAGACAGCTGGGAACTTGGGGGGAAAAACGAGTTCCGACTAGAAAAAATCGTTTGACCGGTCATCAAACTCTGAATTCAAGTTCGGAACTGGCGCCTCTTACTAGAGCTGCGACTTTCCGACCTGAAAATCACTAACGTCATGATTTGACCCCGTTTTCCCAGTTTCCTTGAAAGCACAATTAGGACACCGCTGACGCTTAAACCGACTAGCAAAAACCTAAAACGGACCCTTATCTAAACCAAACCCTTAAACATAACCCTAACCTATACATTCTGAAATTAAATATAGGGTTGGGCGTCAGGCGTGTCCTTATAGGCGTTTTCATGTATTGTCCATGTCATTGCGAACCATATAGCCAAGTCTGAATGTAGTTTCTAGTCAGTTATATTAATTGAATATTGATAACACATACAGTTTACACCCGACAGGTCAAGAGCCTACAAACAAGTAAAGAAACTGACAACTAAACCCAAAGGTCTCTAGTCTAGACATCCGCGTTCCCACAATTTTCAAATGCTTCGGGTCTGTTTTTCGAGACTCGTGGTGTTGGGTGATTATGGGCCCAGTCACTTTTCGGTCACTATCGCCTAATTGTTATTTCCACTTCTGCAGTAAGTATCTGAAACGATTTGGATGCAATACATATTGTGATGTTTACAAGACTACCAGTTAATAGAACATATTGGAACTTTGGCCAAAATTGTGTACATTGTTTTCCTTTCAAATAAATAAACATGAGAGTAGGAACTAGCGACGGGAATTGGGCCTGTGTCGCACTTTGTTTCCAAACAGCGATACCTAGTGACGCCTAAGTTACTAGTATGACATGTAACTAATGTTGTATCGAACTATGAAACATTGTTGACACATTGTTACAGTGTAACTTCAGCGGAAATGTTGCTATTTGGTAGTGCCTATTGGAATGTATCTTGTAATCCTGCGTTATTCGGATAGGTATTAAAATAATTTATCCAGCAAATGGTCTCAAAATGTCTTAATAAAGGTGAATAAATAATGGTTTTAATGACAGGCCTTAAAACTTAAATAATTGTTCATTTGGAACAAAACAAAAATAACCACACTTTTTTTCTTACAAATTTAGAGTGCATCAGCAGGGGGCATGTTGGGTAAAGATCTCATTACAACTCCGTGAAATGTAGGCGACACAGGAACAGTGTCCCAGACTTGACCAAGCTAAATGATCAAACCATTTAACCGTTAGGTGTTTTACATCGCAGATCGATATCTCATCAGAATCCACTTGGTGAGTATACATGCGTCTTTATGTTTTTGCTAAGTTTTAGTCGAAACTACGTTATGAAATTTAATTCAGACTTTGTTATAACAATCTGGATGGCTATTTTGTACTCACATTTTGTACGATTATTATGGTGTTATACGCATTTATACAGTTGATGCTAGAAGGCTTGTCATGCCAGACAGTGTGGTCTGCTGGGTATTTGTGGTAAATTTGATGTCATTATTAACATCAAACATGTCATCTGAATCATGCAGGAGTCCCTATCTGAAGTTCCCGAGGCTGTATATGTTAAACCTTAAATACCCTGCTAGTCATAGTGTATTTCCAAAACGCAATATCCCCCAAAAATTTAACATTTGTGTTTTTTCATCAGAAATTATTGCTTATGGGTACCTTCATGTGTATGTAAAATATTACTGTTCTCAGATTTTTTTATTCATAGATTTTAGATGTGTATGAACATGTGATTTTTTTTGCACAATATAGGCCTATCCATAGTTTAGCTGGAATGGAATGTTCTTATCCTGTACATTTGACTGTGATGTGTGGTTGTCTTACCTAGCTATCTTAAGATGAATGCACTTACTGTAAGTCGCTCTGGGAGAGCATCTGCTAAATGACTAAAATGTAAATGTTTTACGTACAGATATTACTGTATACAATATTGAAAACATTTTTATTTTTTGTATTCATGTCACAAATGTATCATCTGTACAGTTCTTTATAAAAAAATGTAGTTATTTGTTTCATTGGACTGTGCAAAATCTAGTAGGAGGCTACTACCTATTTCTCTGAGTGAGGCGAACAAATAGCATTTAGCAAAAAAACAGGATTATTGGTCTCTGAGAAATGAACCCATCAAGTGATAGATTCTTAACAAATACAGCACATAGGCTATATGTCATTGAACATCATGTCATGATTAGATAGTGAGAAAACACACATCTCTTTTATAGTTTATTTAAACAACAAAAGCTAATTTACCAACATTTCTGAAAATGGATATATAGCGTTGTGGGAAGAAAATATGTGATGTCATTGGCATGGTCTAATGGTGCTTTCAAGACAACTGGGAACTCTGAAAAAAACGAGGTCAAATCTTTCTGAGTTGGATCACCCTTCAAAACGATTTTTCCCAGTCTGAGCTCTTTTTTCCCCCGCCAGTTGTTTTGAACGCACTGAAGTCGGAGATAGTTCGCAGTTGTTTTGAACGCGGCATAATGTTTCCCTCTTACCCCCTCTTACCCCCTCTTAAGGTGCCCATATCGCATGTCATAATGTCAAAGTCGGATTTCCCTCCAGCCTATGAAGATGCACTACATGGCCCCAGGCCCCGGCATGGGAACTACCCACAGCCCCCACCAGCATATGGACCATACCCTGCTCAGTCCTCAGCACAATACCCAGGACAAGCAGGGTACCCTCTGGGCTACCCTCCATCTGGGATGCCTTATTCCATTCCTCTAGGAATGCCCACCTCCAACACAGGTTCTGGAGCTATTTACTGTACAGTATAATATATGACATATTATGTAACAGAATATAAAAAATATATACTGTTAATATCTGAAGTTTGTCAAAATAGTTTTACTTGGTCATTATTGACTTCATGTCTTTAATGCAGTGGAAGACGATGAATTTGCATATTCTACAGCATGGGAAAGCATTTCCATTCGACATGCATTCATCCGAAAAGTATGAGATCTTATACCTTTTACACATCGACTTCCTAATCACTCAGTCTACTTATACTGGCTGTGATCATGACAGAATTCACCCTTTTTTTGTGTTGGAACAGGTGTACTTAATATTGGCTGCTCAGCTCATCGTCACTGTATCAATTGTGGCTGTGTTTACATTTGTGTAAGTGTCAACAGTGTGGCATTGTATTATCTCTGTCATACCATGTAATATCAATGTGAGGTCTTTTCTGTTTTATTTTTCTGTTTGTGTAATGCTAACGTTTTAGCATTTTATCTATATTACAGTGAGGAAGTCCGTGCGTTTGTCATTAGGAACCCAGCCGTGTATTGGGCATCTTTGTAAGTACTTCATATTCCATTAAGGTTCCTAACTACATGTATTACTCATTCATTATTTTTGAATTATATATTATAATAAAACATGAGCAATATTTTTGACCTATCATAATAATGGCATCTTTTTCTTCCAGCGCTGTTTATTTTGTCACTTACTGCCTTCTTGTCTGCTGCAAAGGGCCAGGGTAAGATTATCCATGCCCTCTTTATACTCTGCATACAACAGTACACCGTTAAACATCAGATAATGATATTTATCTTTTGATCTTAATAATCTTTGTTTAGGAGACGCTTTCCTTGGAACTTTGTGCTGCTGGCCATTTTTGTAAGTAATGCTTGCAAAAAATAATCTCTATATCATGTCTTAACACATAATGGAACTAAACCTCAGCAAAAAAAGAAACGCCCCTTTTTCAGGACCCTGTCTTTCACAGATAATACGTAAAAATCCAAATAACTTCACAGATCTTCATTGTAAAGGGTTTAAACACTGTTTCCTATGCTTGTTCAATGAACCATAAACAATTAATGAACATGCACCTGTGGAACGGTCGTTAAAACACTAACAGCTTACAGACGGATACTTAGGATACTAAAGAGACCTTTCTACTGACTCTGAAAAACACCAAAATAAATATGCCCAGGGTCCCTGCTCATCTGCATGAACGTGTCTTAGGCATGAGGACTGCAGATGTGGCCAGGGCAATAAATTACAATGTCCGTACTGTGACGCCTAAGACTTCGCTACAGGGAGACAGGACGGACAGCTGATCGTCCTCGCAGTGGCAGACCACAGCAACACCTACACAGGATCGGTACATCCGAACATCACACCTGCAGGACAGGTACAGCATGGCAACAACAACTTCCCGAGTTACACCGGGAACGCACAATCCCTCCATCTGTGCTCAGACTATCTGCAAAAGGCTAAGAGAGGCTGGACTGAGGGCTTGTAGGCCTGTTGTAAGACAGGTCCTCACCAGACATCACCGGCAACAACGTCGCCTATGGGCACAAACCCATCGTTGCTGTACCAGACAGGACTGGCAAAAAGTGCTCTTCACTGACGAGTCGCGGTTTTGTCTCACCAGGGTTGATGGTTTGATTTGTGTTTATCGTCGAAGGAATGAGCGTTACACCGAGGCCTGTTCTCTGGAGCGGGATCGATTTGGAGGTGGAGGGTCCGTCATGGTCTGGGGCGGTGTGTCACAGCATCATCGGACTGAGCTTGTTGTCATTGCAGGCAATATCAACGCTGTGCGTTACAGGGAAGACATCCTCCTCCCTCATGTGGTACCCTTCCTGCAGGCTCATCCTGACATGACCCTCCAGCATGACAATGCCACCACGCAGGAAATCAGCCATACTGCTTGTTCTGTGCAAGACAGGAATGTCAGTGTACTGCCATGGCCAGCGAAGAGCCCGGATCTCAATCCCATTGAGCACTTCTGGGACCTGTTGGATCGGAGGGTGAGGGCTAGGGCAATTCCCCCCAGGAATGTCCGGGAACTTGCAGGTGCCTTGTTGGAAGAGTGGGGTAACATCTCACAGCAAGAACTGGCAAATCTGGTGCAGTCCATGAGGAGGAGATGCACTGCAGTACTTCATGCAGCTGGTGGCCACACCAGATACGGACTGTTACTTTTGATTTTGACCCCCCTTTGTTCAGGGACACATTATTCCATTTCTGTTAGTCAGATGTCTGTGGAACTTGTTCAGTTAATGTCTCAGTTGTTGAATCTTTTGTTCATACAAATATTTGCACATGTTCAGTTTGCTGAAAATAAACGCAGTTGACAGTGAGAGGACGTTTCTTTTTTTGCTGACTTTACATTACTGTATAGATATGTTATGATTTTATTGTTTTATATGTCATATTTTAGACACTGGCCATGTCCTACATGACAGGAACAATATCAAGGTTTGTTATAGAATTTTCATATATTTTTTTCTTTTCTTTTACATAATACGACTAGAAATACTAATGTAAGGTGAAGTAGTAATGTTTGTTTTGTGACTCAATCTACTTTGCATTTCTTGCAGCTACTATGACACAAAAGCAGTGTTTCTGACCATTGGAATAACAGCAATAGTGTGCATAATTGTCACCATCTTCTGCTTTCAAACTAAGGTACGTGTATAAAAAACTGCCTCTTTAGAACCTAGCTTGTGAGACTGTCTTTGTTGTCAGTGTCAAATGACTCTTTTGTCTAGGATTACAATGGGCGACTGTCTTTTAAATATTCATGACATTTTGGGTAAGATCTTGTTCAATTCCTCCTTATGTAATCGATTGTCTAAATAAATAGCATACATTGATTCCCTGGGTTTATTGTGCACATTCCATGGTTGTTAATTTTTGTAGACCTTTCATATGAAGGTAGCCTAGTGGTTAGAGCGTTGGGCCAGTAACCGAAAGGTTGCTGGATCGAATCCCAGAGCTGACAAGGTAAAAATCTGGCAGTTAACCCACTGTTCCCTGGTAGGCTGTCATTTTGAATTTGTTCTTAACTGACTTGCCTACTTAAATAAAGGTTAAATAAAAAAAAAATGTAAATGCAACATTCCAACTATTGGGTCATTTGTGTACCTTAATGATTGTCGTTTGACCAATGTTGTGAAGAACATGTACAGTTGAAGTCAGAAGTTTACATACACTTAGGTTGGAGTCATTAAAACTTGTTTTTCAACCACTCCACAAATTTCTTGTTAACAAACTATAGTTTTGGCAAGTCGTTTAGGACATCTTCTTTGTGCATGACACAAGTAATTTTTCCAACGATTGTTTACAGACAGATTATTTAATTTATAATTCACTGGATCACAATTCCAGTGGGTGATAGAGGAATTTTATTCCTATGTGTTTGTTAACCAATTCAATTATAACAAAGCAAACACTCTGTCCGTTTCTAAGAATTTGTAAGGTTCTTATTTGCATAAAATAGACAAATACCAGTCTCCAAATTAATCAATAGCTTTATTCTCGAGAGAGCTCTCCTGTGCATATACTAAACAGTTATTTTTATCCCTTCTCTTAAACTAATGCACATACATTACACACTATATTTGGATTATCCCCTGAAGTCTCACCACAGTTTATTACCACTCAGCTGACAGTTCCAGTCCCCCCCAGATACGGAAAACCTGGAGGGGCTCTCGCTGTCTTATTTTATCTCCACAGAGTTATAGCTGGGTCGGTTCAAACATAGGTTAATGATCCACAGAGTTATAGCTGGGTCGGTTCAAACATCGGTTAAGGAGTCTCTTTGCTTTCTTTCGGCACACACATACATTCCTTTCTTCCCCAATGGTTATCATTTTTAATTACCCCTTGTCCATGCTACATATCCTCTAATCCTAATGGTTACGTTTCTGGGTAGAATTATTTAATCATTTATCTTAAACCTTGATAAAATATCTTAACAATCCACCCTTAATGACTAAATAATTCATCCTGACATATCAAACACTATATGTAAACATTCATTTTTATACAAGAATATACCAAAACAATACATGTATTTACATTAGATTCCTCATCAATGACTGTTCTCTGTAATTAATCCAATTATAACTCTTTCGTTTTAGGATTTTCATCATAATCTTCATGAAATAAACAGCCTTTAATTAAACATTGAAAACAGTCTCATCTACCATTGGCTCCTCATAATTAAAATACACAGAGTCTTCCCCTAGGCCTGGAAGTCTGCATTCTTCATCAAAAAATAGTCTAAACATAAAAACAATAAACAACCTAAAAAACCTAAACATTAAAAATTGTCTCATCCAGCTTAGGCTCCTCGTATGTGAAGGAGCCGGGTCCATCTACTAGGTCTGGGGACATGTATTCATCTTTCCACTGGTCAGAGCTCGGAATCGGTCCATATCTCATCATCTGTAGTGTCATCGATTTCTCCAGAGTCCTGGAAATGAGACCTTTCACACCCAGAATCAAACAGTATTCACACGGAACAAAAACACTCATACAGGTGAAAGTGGCCCACAACACAGTGATTATGACAATTTTCCATTTCCCAAACATACTGTCAAATCAATTTGTAAGAGAATTATCCAACCCCTAGTTCTCTGCCAGAACCTTGGTCGCTGATCCGTCTGGAGCTGTGTTATTTAAAAAATAAACGTACAGCAATGAATCCCAATCATTCGACATACCCCGCCCTTTTCTGCCAATTTACATATTGAGAGTCAGTCTATTTTACCAGGCCATGAGGGAGGTGGCGGATAATTGGTCAGAGAACCCTTCACTGCATCCCCAGTCTCATTCACGAATCTCTGTTGCTTATCATAGATGTCATTAATCCAATCCACATTTGTATTTATTGTCAACCACCAATATAATGTAGTTGTTAAGTCTTCACCTATTTGATCCATATTTTTGTATTCATCTGTAACTTCCCTGAGGATGCCAATAGCATCCATCTAAACTCCCATCCTGGTCAAAACTCCTCCTGTACCTACTTTAGCCTCCTATAACTGACCTCTGATGACTAACTCGAACTGGTTGGACCAATAACCCCGGGGCGCAATTTCCTGACCACCCTTTTTGGTAGTTTCTGTCGTATGCCTCCTTTGCTGGTATGAACCCACCCTACATCAGTTATAGGTGCTGTGAGGTTAAGAATTGTCTCCTGTCCTTCCAAACCTAAGTCCGTCACATAACGATTACCTTTCAGCTATTCAAATCATCTAAGTTCTCGGTGCCATCCTTGTATCTTTAACACTGGCACTCATCAGGAGTTAAAGTGAACCGAGGTGGGTTGGCCGAGTACTTCAATCTGGCCATCCCAATCCCTGTACAGTTATTTGCTTTCCTAGGGAATTGTTTAATGTTTACCTTAAATCCTACATCTTGATCTTCTTATTTTGTTAGTAACTCATTAGTGAATGATATAGTATATCTTTTACTTCTTATCCATGACAATGGCGTCATATAATTAGTACCGGCAGGTGGTGGATTTGGATGTATCAGAAAGGTTTCAAAGACTAGGATGCAGCTCAGAGCCCCTACTCTTCCCAAAAACCGCCAACCCTCTCCTGCCCTTAGTCGGTCTGCTAGGTACCACCCCATACTCACACTTCTAGGAGCACACACAGTGAGGAACTGTCGGGGTAGGAAATCTTCGTTTAAGGAGGTAACCCCCGGACCCTGTTGGTTCTCGGTTCTTCTCCTAACTCTGTGTGATCAGCAGTGCTTATATGGGTACATACCTTCTTGCAGTGGGTAACGTGGACCCAAGTGACTCTCTCAGCTATTCTAATGGCAAAGCGGTGGTTTAACAGAACCTGGTATGGGCCTTCCCAACGGGGCTGCTTCCCGTCTATTCTCCTCAGGGACTGGACCCCCCCCCCCCCTCCCAGTCTCCTGGTTGGATTGAGTGAATCACCTTCTCCTGTCATTCACCTGTTGGACACAAAATCTTGGACATACGGGTTTGGTTACCAGAAAGTCTTCTCGTGGGTTCTGCTAGTATATCTTCAACTTCTATGTCTACTTGTCTACTTGTTCTGGTCCCTAACTCTGGCATTTTATTTGTTCTACCTGATTAGCTAAAATGTCATCCATTATTTAAAGACATATATCCTAGTAAACCACTCTAGGGATAATATCTTGACCTAATATTCTAGCTTATTTATTACAATTTTATTTTGTATTTTTTTAATTAGTAGTTCATTATCACATAGGCCACTAGGCCACGACATCTTTCCTATCCTGCCTAGGCCACTGGGCCATCAATAGGCCACTAGGCCCTCATCCCTCTGTTGATACCTGGCTCCGCCCATGTATCAATCTTGATCACATCTAAACAATGACTTAGGTAAAAATAGAGAGGTTCCCTTTGTGCCAATCTAGTAACTTCCTTAACTGTGGCTCGAAGCTGACTTTCCTGCAGTAATTCTTTGTGTATACTAATTTCCTCCTTCAAGTGAGAATCTGTGTGTGTGGGTGTGGCTTTCCGACAGCCCTTTTTGCTTCCTCTTCTGTCTGTCAATTATATGGGTTGTTGCCAAATCTTGACTAAGTGTCTTACTGTCTGAACTCATAGATTTTGGAAAGATTACCTGTCTATGGTGGCCATCTCTAAAGTAATTACATAGGTTGATTAAGGTTATCTCTGTGTTCTCAATAATTCGGAATCAACACAAATGTAATTTATCCCTGTCCTGTTGGCCTGGATTATGTTCTAAATACTTAACATAAATCTACCATTAATCCAAGGCTATGCCATTTCTTTCTTCTCATTGGTTCAAATTACACTATGTAAAAGAACTATAAACTTATTCATAATTATCAATTACTCAATTTACCTTAAAATCAGTATCACAAATTACCTCTAATTCTCCATCCAAATGGCCCTCCCATGAGGCTGATCAGACCACAAGGGAAAGCCATGATAGAGATCAAGTCATACCACCCTTTTACATTCGTTTTCCATACTATATTAGACAAATTGAAGAAAAACCATCAAACAATTTCTTACATGTTGTATCCCAGGTTCCCAGTACATTCCCTTATCAAAAGAATTCACGTGTTTTAAAACTCAGAAAATAAAACTTCTCATATTTCACATGTGTGTACCCCTTTTAGAAATCGTTTCTCTAGGAAAATGGAAACATCCTCAAACCCAAAGGCTAAAAACAAACATATCCAGGCCTTTGCAATTTTGGTAGAAACATGCCTCTGTCTCACTCGCTCCCTTCAAGATTAACAGCCCCGGAAAACATTTCCAAAGAAAAACAATGTAGCATTCCTTTTCCCAGAAAAACCACTTTGTCAGACTACCCGGACTCAGAAATCCAACCTTTGACTACAAACAAAACCTAATAATCATTCCTTTTAAATTATTCTCCTCACTGGTCATATGTGAAACCCATTCAGTCCGTTTGCAGACAGTCTCCCAAAATTATTAATAGGAATATCCTTTCATTAGATACCCACAACTGTGATTAACGTGCACTGTCCCTTTAAAATAATATTAACTAACCTGCAATCCCCTTTACTGACCGGACATGGTTCCACGTAATGGAAACAGATTATAATGTTTAGAATACGTTAACTTCCTCTTCAAATCCACTGGTGTTACCTAAACAATCAAACCAAAAAGTTCTCTCTCTTCCTTTCCTCGCTTGACTTTTTTTTACTCGGTCACAATGTTTACAGGGAGCCTTACACTCCCGGGCGACATGTCCTGTCTCATCGCAATTTAAACCTTTTCTATCCTTCTTGGTTAGACACTCTCGGTTATTATGTCCTGTTTTGTTACAATATTTACACGGTGCCTCACAATCCCTGGCAAAGTGCCCGCTCTGGCTACAATTATAACATTTCTCATTATTTCTATCTGTTCCCTTTCCTCCCTTGCTGGAAGGTTTCTGTTTACAATCGCGGTGATTATGGCCCATTTTATCACAATGTCAACAAGGTTCATTACATTCTCTAGCGAAATGTCCGTCTTTATTACAATTGAAACATTTTCTCTCTCCCTTTCTCCCTCCCTCTGACTTTCCCTTTCTGTCTGCCCTAGTCCTGTTCTCACTGTCTTATCTCTAGTGGCTCTGTCTTCTAGCACTTCCATTAGGAACTCATCTTTCCTGGGCTTATGTCTATTCTTCTCTCCTACATCAGAGGTTTTTCTGAATAGTCCTGATCGGTTCTGATTCGGTAAATGTGTCTGATATTTCCCCCTCCACGCTTGGTCTACTAAAGAAGGATATAGTTTTTGACTCCCACCCCCGCCCAATTGGCGATCTTTTTCGGCTGCTGACCATCGTTATGTTTGGAGGAAAAAGGGGGAGGCTTGCAAACCAAAGAACACCATCCCAACCATGAAGCACGGGGGTGGCAGCATCATGTTGTGGGGGTGCTTTGCGGCAGGAGGGATTGGTGCACTTCACAAAATAGATGGCATCATGAGGTAGGAAAATCATGTGGATATATTGAAGCAACATCTCAAGACATCAGTCAGGAAGTTAAAGCTTGGTCGCAAATGGGTCTTCCAAATGGACAATGACCCCAAGCATACTTCCAAAGTTGTGGCAAAATAGCGTAAGGACAACAAAGTCAAGATATTGGAGTGGCCATTACAAAGCCCTGACCTCAATCCTATAGAAAAATTGTGGGCAGAACTGAAAAAGCATGTGCGAGCAAGGAGGCCTCCAAACCTGACTCAGTTACACTAGCTCTGTCAGGAGGAATGGACCAAAATTAACCCAACTTATTGTGGGAAGCTTGTGGAAGGCTACCTGAAACATTTGGCCCAAGTTAAACAATTTAAAGGCAATGCTACCAAATACTAATTGAGTGTATGTAAACTTCTGATCCACTGGGAATGTGATGAAATAAATAAAAGCTGAAATAAATCACTCTACTATTATTCTGACATTTGACATTCATAAAATGAAGTGGTGATCCTACCTGACCTAAGACAGGGAATATTTACTAGGATTAAATGTCAGGAATTGTGATGAATGTATTTGGCTAAGGTGTATGTAAACTTCCGACTTCAACTGTATGTCTATGCTTATGACAGGTGGATTTTACATCGTGTGGGGGACTTTTCAGTATTCTTGCCATCGTAGTCTTGGTTACTGGGATCATCACAGCCATCGTACTATCCTTTAAATATGTAAGTGCCTCAGTTTGGTCAAAAGTTGAACTGCATTAATAGTAATATGCATGCATCTTTCACATTTTAATGCTCTTTGATTGTCTCTATTTGCACGAATCTGAGAAATGAAGGCCTATACATACAAAATGTCCTGTGTTTTCTTTCACTCACAGGTCCCATGGCTTCATATGCTCTATGCTGCAATTGGAGCTGTCGTTTACACCCTGGTGAGTTTGTTTTTTCTTGAAAAGCCTCAGTATATCAAAGGGAATAGAATGGTGACTTTCTTCATTTCTCTTGAACCAAACCTGTATGTATGAAATTAACCATTTTTATTTTGTAGTTTTTAGCATACAACACCCAGCTTCTCATCGGAAACCGCAAACTTTCCATCAGCCCAGAGGAGTATGTTTTTGGAGCACTTTCACTTTATGTTGATATTGTCCAGATCTTCATTTTCCTCCTGCAACTAGTTGGGGCTTCCACAGATTAAAGGCAGGAGGATGACATACGACCTAGTGTGGATAGATCCTACTTATATTGTATTTTTTCACCTCAAACTGTTGCTGCTCATACAGGACTGTAAATTATACTTATTTTTTTGTCTTTTAATTCCATTAACATAACCCTATGAGAGTGCTGCAAACTTTCAATTAAGATTATATATTTATAGTATATTTACTTATTATTCCCAGAATGGATGTTGGTTATGTGATGATTTTGTAAGTTATGAATGCAATATGCATACATGATTGTCTGAATCGCATTTGATTTGACCTACATATGTTTAAAATACATTTCGTTGCCTTTTTCCTTAAACTGTAAGAATGTAAAACATAATTAATGCATTGTCAAAATGTCTCAATAAACTGTCTTTGTATGCATCCATTGGTGGTGTTATAGTTAAACAAGGCCAGAGGGGGTGTGGTATATGGCCTATACCACGGCTAAGGGCTGTTAGCGTGACGCAACGCAGAGTGCCTGGACAGAGCCCTTAGCCGTGGTGGCTATATATCATAAACCACCAAGGTGCCTTATTTCTATTATAAACTTGTTACCGACGTAATTAGAGCAGTAAAAATATGTTTTAACATACACCACGTCTGTCAGCCAATCAGGGCTCGACCCACCCAGTTTATAAAACAAATGACAGTATATTCTAACATCGCTTCCATTTTCCTCAATTGGAAATGTGATAACTGTAGAAAAGTTAACTTTTCTTGATATACATTTGATTATCAGAACCAATAATTAAAGACAATATCTCATAAGGTTCTGTTTGTCATGCAGTTTTTGTGCGAGAAAGCAATTATTGCATGGGGACTTTTTCAACCCAACTGAATCAGGATGGCATAGAGATGGGAAGTAATGAAAAAGGCATGTTCTCTTATACAGATTATTAGTGTGTGAACTTCTCCAATTATGAGCCTACTGAGAATGGGTGATTTCATACACTGTGCCAGTTCACTATGGCCCTTTTCCTTACAAAAAGCACTTAATGTCCACCAATTTCAAAATGTAACAAACCCTGAAATGTTTCAAACATGACAGCATTCCTCCTGAAAGGTAATCAAAAGACTTCTACGTGAATGTTTCTCAAGTGACAGGGCTTATAGTGATGAACAAAGCAAGCTCCTTAGCACATTACCCATAGCAAAGAACGTGTAGAATATGATAGGGGTTGTTTCCCCCCATTGTTTTCAATGACTTGGTTAGTGGCTCCTTGAGCGATCGAGATATCCGAGGGACTCCAGTAACCCAATACAGATGTATGCACCCCGAAACTAAGGATTGTCTTTGAAATAAGAGAGCAAAGATGGAAAGCGAAACAAGCTTTTGGAAGTACTTTTATTTATTTTTTCTTCCAATTACTTTAAAAACTGCAATAATTAAAAATTATGTCACCAGACCAAGACTATTTATTAGTCATACCTCTGTACTCTGACAAAGACTGGTATCAAAGTTGATAAACCCTATAGAAAAGTGTTAGACATTAAAAACACAGATTTATTATCCCTATTGGTGAGCCTAGGGAAGCCTGGAAACTGTTTGTACTTTTGCCTACTCCATTGTCAAGCCAAACATGGCATGACAAGTCCATAAGCAGTTGGCAAGATAGCAGAAACAGACAGGCACTCAAGCTAATTCTAAGTTATTACATCTCTAAATCATATTCCACTTATATAATGTCTTAAAATTATTTATCCCTTATATTATGGTTCTATTTCTTCCCGTGTCATTTTCTATAACTGAATACTGGTAACTGTCGTAGCCTGGCTTGATTATCTATTATTCTCTTGTTAATCACAGTGGCACTTCAGTGTTGTGCCACTAATGTCTCCTCTGTCTGGTGTGTTGGAGATTAAAATGTAGTTTCCCCATGTCCTGCATCTGTGTCCAATGGCGATCGATGGCCACTCAGGGGGTCAGGCGTTTGGGATCACGGGGAAACATGGAGGTCTGGCGGACGTTGTGAAGACCCAGGTAGAGCATGCAGACTCTCTCAAGTCCTGAGGGAAACAATTCACATGTCAGCATTACAGTGCACTTACAATGAGTATATTTAGAGTACCTTGACAACGTCTTTCAGGCCAAGTATATTTACAATGAGTATATTTAGAATAGATGTACAATGGATTTCTTATTGAATATATTTACAATGAGTGCATTTAGATTAGATTGACAATGGTCTTTCTTATTGAGAGGGTATGGGCCAAGGTTTAGAGTCAATATTTATTTCTTACCAATGCCACCACCTCCATGTGGGGGAGCTCCGTATCGGAAGGAGTCAATGTAGGACTTGATCTTCTCCAGGTCTGCAGCAACACAAATCATTGTAATATTTGATACTAGCATCACCACTTTACATATTAGCACCAGCCACCAGTGTATTGGTAACACAGTAATAATATGCAGATTCTCTAGCAATCGCTTAAGAGAAGAAAAGAAGCTTGAGTTACTGATTGCCTTGTTATTCAGGGCAGCCATATTGGTCAGAGTTGTTTCATTACCAATGTTGTGGTGCATGGCCCTCTCAGTGAGCAGCTGGGCATCGTGGATCCTCTGGGCTCCAGAGAGGATCTCCTCTCCTCTCATGAACATGTCGTATGAGTTGGAGTATTTCTGGGAGGAAACATCAGTCAAGTCATTTACACCTCTGGTATAACATTGCCAATGTCCTGCCACAATGGTGTCATGATCAACCTGGTGAAATGTGGTGTGTGTATGTCTGTGTTTGTGACTTGCATACTTTATCGTTAGGGTCAGGCATGGTGTAGAAGGGCCTCACTGCCAGGGGGTACTTGTCCAGCACGTAGAAGTCAGTGTCATACTAACAGAAAGGCAATAAAGAGATGAGTTAGTCTGCTTTGCAGCCTAAAATGCTCAGCACGTACCATCTAGAATAATATAAAATCTGTTGACAAAGAAACTGAACATAACATACCTTTTCTTTCACCAGACGACCAAGCAACTTCTCATTGGGAGTGCTATGAAAAACGTTATTTTCAGTAGGGGAAAAAAAAGGTATTTATTTGCTCTTTACATGTTTTTATTTTTCACATTTTAGTCATGAAGCAGACACTCTTATCCAGAGCGATTTACAGCAGCAATTAGGGTTAAGTGCCTTGCTTAAGGGCACATTGTCAGATTTTTCACCTGGTCGGCTCTGGGATTCGACCAGTAACCATTCGGTTACTGGCCCAATGCTCTTAACCGCTATGCTACTTGCCGACCCATTTTAATGTCTTATGTTGACCTGCTACTGACCTGAGGTCTTCCTCGTCTCCCATCTCCACCCCCGCTTCCCGGAGCATGGCCACGCCTTCCGAATACTCCAGCCTAAGAGTGGGCTCCAGGAACTTGAATGGCTCGCTGGGGTACTGCTTCCCCACCGTCTGGATCTCTGTCTGGAACCTGGCCAACACACACGACACAGACACAGACACAGACACAGACACACGTGAAAAAGGTAATTCAGCAACTCTTGGAGGACAGTAGAAGTTGATAAAGTGCCTCTATTGTTAAAAGGAAAACTTTCCCTTAAAACACACAAGCACAGACACAACTGGGTCACTCAAATACTAATCTTGGTTAACCCAGAACTAAAGTCTTGCGTAATTGGTCAGATACTCGATTAATTTCTGGGTCCATACGCGTTAAGAGAAGAGATCGAATGAGAATCGGAACTGGAACGAAACGCTCTACCCTATATTTGTAAATTACTGGCAAGTCGATGAGCCAAATGTCCCCTCCCCTTCCGAAATTCAAAAGATGCTAACACCTGCGAAATCGGGATTTGTCCAATGCGCCGGAATGAAAGCTGCTCGTTACCTCACGCATCCCGTTGTATCATGACAGATCTACGGCACCACTTATGTTTAAGTAGTATGTCCACGAGAGATTACCCAAATACCACCTGCTCCCTCAGCACAGATGCAATGCCATTTCATACCAGTAGATGGCGGTGGAGGCACGCATTTACTTTATATGGAGCTCATCCACTTGCTCAGTTACAGCCCTGAAATAGGCCCACGAAAGTTTAAACCATACTAACTCACTTTGTTTGCAAATATGGGTTCAAAGCGAATCCCAGCTTACTTGTCTCGGAGTCCTTTGAAGATCTGAACCATGGTGTCGGTGATGGACTCGATCACTTCATGATAGTGGTAGTTGAACGCCAACTCAATATCCAGGCCCACAAACTCTGTCAGATGACGGTGGGTGTTGGAGTCTTCTGCTCTGAACACTGGAACGGAGAACATCTTCAGTTAGTATCAGCGACGTCGTATTTCAGTATAAAGATTAGATCCATCACCCCAGAGATAAACTAGAGGCACCCTATTCCCTTTATAGTGCACTACTTTTGACCAGGGAATAGGGCACCATTAGGGACACATCCTAGACATGTGAGACTGCGGGGGGGGGGGGTCAATACTCCTCTGGTTACATGTGGATCCGGCCAGGTGAGGCCGTGTTGACCTACCTCACAAAGAGACATTGTACAACCAAGCACAAGCCAGTCAGATACACTATGTTTCCTATTGCTCAACATGAGCCATATCACAACACCGTCTATGTGTAAAAATGTGTTGTGTTTGCAGTTATCTGCCCAGGTTTAATATTGTGTAAGCCACTGTTTGTTTGTTGACTACATAACTAGAGTGACTGATGTATTCAACCCAATATTCCAAATTAATTCCCATTATTGGATACAGGGGAGATAGGTGAACGGCTTAGAGATGTGGTATTATATATAGATGAATATTATTTTACATTTTTTTTACTTTATCCAGACAGTTGGAAACAAAGGGGGAGACAGACCAGATGGAACACATAAGTAAGGGTGGTCACAGGGATTGAACCCTGGTCTCCGGTGGTGAGTAGCGTACACGTGCCTGGCTAGTAGCATTCCCGCTAGACCATTGGTTCTTCACAAGGTGCTGCCTTACCTGGTCCCACACAGAACACCTTGTCAAAGTCAGCACAGATACACATCTGCTTGTAGAGCTGGGGAGACTGGGCCAGGTAGGCGCTGGTTTTGAAGTAGGACACAGTGAAGACGTTCGCCCCACCCTCACTGGCAGCTAGAGAGGAGAAAGACACCTTTTAGTCAACTATCCCAGGAGAGAGGCAACACATGGCACAAAAATCATCTGTCTGTAGTGAACAGCCTTTTTCAAGTCGTCTATGTGATGACACCATTTCCTAACAGCGCCATTAACTTATTTACGCACGTGTTAGACGTTCATGTCATATAGTAGATTGTCTGATGTGTTTTCCTTTACAGAAGGGTGGTCACATAGAACATTTTGTACAGGGTACGTGTGATGGGTGTTGGCAGAGGTGAATGCGGTTTTTAGATTAGCGCACACTGTTGATCCGCAGCTGCTCTCACCGAAAAGGCGGCAATTTTAAATGCGTCAATGCCAGGCTGGGTTGAATGCCATTGGCTCCTACCAAAGATGAGGAAGTGAAAGCAACACTTGTTTCACCACAGCTCAGTTTAAAAAAACTATCACATTTGGGGTTGTGGTAGCAAGTACTGTAGTAAACAACACTGTTGTGTTACACATTTCTATGGCTACAAAATGTGACACATGGTCACACATTGTCTATGTGCTCACGCTTGTGAAGTGCAATTGAGAGTCAGCTCATCAAAGAGCACAAATGACCAGGTAGTCAGAGTCGAGCCTGGGCTGCTTTATATGAGCTCAGTGCTGGTACCTGAAATGATTTTGGGGGTCTGGATCTCCACAAAGCCCTTGTTGGTCAGGGTGTCTCTAAAGAGCTGGCACACTCCGGATTGCAGGCGGAAGATGGCCTGGCTGGTCGTTGTCTACCAGAGGAGAAACAAGCAGACACACACACAATGCCAAAAAAAAGCGGGAAAAAAGCAGTCAATTAAATTCAACTTCCTGAGAGGGAACTTCATGTGTGGTGACGGATTGCTACACAAGACACATAACATAAAACATGTACAGTATAAAGGATTGGAAGCATTCTATGCAATCGCAGGAGATATAAATATACAGTACCAGTCAAATGTTTGGACACACCTACTCATTCAAAGGGTTTTTCGTATTTATTTTTTTACATTGTAGAATAAAAGTGAAGACATCAAAACTATGAAATAACACATGGAATGTAACCAAAAGGGTGTTAAACAAATCTAAATATATTTGAGATTCTTCAAAGTAGACACCATTTGCATTGATGACAGCTTTGCACACTCTAGGGATTCTCTCAACCAGCTTCACCTGGAATGCTTTTTCAAGTCTTGAAGGAGTTCCCACATATGCTGAGCACTTGGCTGCTTTTCCTTCACTCTGTGGTTCAACTCATCCCAAACCATCTCAATTGGGTTGAGGTCGGGTGACTGTGGAGGCCAGGTCATCTGATGCAGCACTCCTTTCCTCTCCTTCTTCGTCAAATAGCCCTTACACAGCCTGGAGTTGTGTTTTGAGTCATTGTCCTGTTTTAAAACAAATGATAGTCCCACTAGGCGCAAACCAGATGGGATGGCGTATCGCTGCAGAATGCTGTGGTAGCCATGCTGGTTAAGTGGCCCTTGGATTCTAAATAAATCACAGTGTCACCAGCAAAGCACACCCACACCTCTTCCTCCATGCTTCACGGTGGGAACCACACACGCCGAGATCATCCGTTCACCTACTCTGCGGCTCACAAAGCCATGGCAGTTGGAACCAAAAATCTCAAATTTGGACTCATCAGACCAAAGGAAAGATTTTCACTGGTCTAATGTCCATTGCTTGTGTTTCTTAGCCCAAGCAAGTCTCTTCTTCTTATTGGTGTCCTTTAGTAGTGGTTTCCATGCAGCAATTCGACCATGAAGGCCTGATTGAGATGTGAGATGTGTCTGTTACTTGAACTCTGAAGCATTTATTTGGGCTGCAATTTCTGAGGCTGGTAACTCTAATGAACTTATCCTCTGCAGCAGAGGTAACTCTGGGTCTTCCTTTCCTGTGGCGGTCCTCATGAGAGACAGTTTCATCATAGTGCTTGATGGTTTTTGCGACTGCACTTTTTTTCCCAGATTGACTGACCTTCATGTCTTAAGGTAATGATGGCCTGTCGTTTCTCTTTGCTTATTTGAGCTGTTCTTAACATAATATGGACTTGGTCTTTTACCAAATAGGGCTATCTTCTGTATACCACCCCTACCTTGTCACAACCCAACTGATTGGTTCAAATGCATTAAGGAAAGAAATTCCAAAAATTCACTTAAGGCACACCTGTTAATTGAAAAGCATTCCAGGTGACTACCTCGTGAAGCTGGTTGAGAATATGCCAAGAGTGTGCAAACTCGTCATCAAGACAAAGGGTGGCTACTTTGACAAATCAAAAATATATTTGATTTGTTTAACACTTTTTTGGTTACTACATGATTTCATGTGTGTTATTTCATATAGTTATGTCTACTCTATTATTCTACAATGTAGAAAACAGTAAAAAATAAAGAAAACCCCTGGAATGAGTAGGTGTGTTCAAACCTGTATATACAATTGAAGTCGGATGTTTACATACACCTTAGTCAAATACATTTAAACTCAGTTTTTCACAATTCCATACATTTAATCCTAGTAAAAATTCCCTGTCTTAGGTCAGTTAGGATCACCACTTTATTTTAAGAATGTGAAATGTCAGATCAATAGCAGAGAGAATGATTTACTTCAGCTTTTATTTCTTTCATCGCATTCCCAGTGGGTCAGAAGTTTACATACACTCAATTAGTATTTGGTAGCATTGCCTTTACATTGTTTAACTTGGGTCAAACGTTTCGGGTAGCCTTCCACAAGCGTCCCACAATAAGTTGGGTGAATTTTGGCCCATTCCTCCTGACAGAGCTGGTGTAACTGGGTCAGGTTTGTAGGCCTCCTTGCTCTCTCACACTTTTTCAGTTCTGCCCACACATTTTCTATAGGATTGAGGTCAAGGCTTTGTGATGGCCACTCCAATACCTTGACTTTGTTGTCCTTAAGCCATTTCGCCACAACTTTGGAAGTATGCTTGGGGTCATTGTCCATTTGGAAGACCCATTTGCGACCAAGCTTTAACTTCCTGACTGATGTCTTGAGATGTTGCTTCAATATATCCACATCATTTTCCTCCCTCATGATGCCATCTATTTTGTGAAGTGCACCAGGCCCTCCTGCAGAAAAGCACCCCCACAAAATGATGCTGACACCCCCGTGCTTCACGGTTGGGATGGTGTTCTTCGGCTTGCAAGCCTCCCCCTTTTTCCTCCAAACATAACGATGGTCATTATGGCCAAACAGTTCTATTTTTCTTTCATCAGACCAGAGGACATTTCTCCAAAAAGTACCATCTTTGTCCCCATGTGCAGTTGCAAACCGTAGTCTGGCTTTTTTTATGGCGGTTTTGGAGCAGTGGCTTCCTTCTTTGCTGAGCGGCCTTTCAGGTTATGTCGATATAGGACTCATTTTACTGTGGATATAGATACTTTTATACCTGTTTCCTCCAGCATCTTCACAAAGTCCTTTGCTGTTGTTTTGGGACTGATTTGCACTTTTCGCACCAAAGTACGTTCATCTCTAGGAGACAGAACACGTCTCCTTCCTGAGCGGTATGATGGCTGCGTAGTCCCATGGTGTTTATACTTGCGTTCTATTGTTTGTACAGATGAATATGGTACCTTCAGGCGTTTGGAAATTGCTTCCACGGATGAACCAGACTTGTGGAGGTCTACAATTTTTTTTCTGAGGTCTTGGCTGATTTCTTTTAATTTTCCCATGATGTCAAGCAAAGAGGCACTGAGTTTGAAGGTAGGCCTTGAAATACATCCACAGGTACACCTCCAATTGACTCAAATTATGTCAATTAGCCTATCAGAAGCTTCTAAAGCCATGACATAATTTCAGGAATTTTCCAAGCTGTTTAAAGGCACAGTCAACGTATACCATGACTACACCGCTCGCGTTGCAAAATAAATGTAGGAATATATGTTATTAAATTATTGCACCCACACTGCCAACGAGCGTCTGCGTTGCCAAGGGCTAAAATAGAAGTAATTGCTATTTCTGACGCAGATCACGCTGCAAGTCTGCCTCTCCCATCTCCTCATTGGTTTATAGAAGCAGGTACCCACGTGCCATCTCCTCATTGGTTATGCCCACGTGGATGATTGAAAGACGAACTGTTTTGCCGGTCGTCGTGGTAATACTATGAAAGTGTAGATGCCAATCACCATATAAGTTCAAAGATGAAAATGCCTGGAAGGAGGAGAGATGACTAAAAATGATTTGGTTGACCGTTTTATGTGTGGATTAATTGTCGGAGTAGAGGACCTTGTGCATTTCAGGTAAAATAACAACTCAATGTCTATATCCCAGGACAAATTAGCTAGCAACAGCAAGCTAGCTAAATAGGACAAATTAGCTAGCAAGTGCAAGCTAACTAGCTAAATTGCCATACATGTTTAATGCTTTTCGACCTGTCCCCAAATTAATGTCATTGGTTCAGAGTTTGTTTTGATATTTTAACCTGCGTGTCGTGATCGCGTTTGGTGTAGGGGGACAAAATACATTTGTGCACGATGGCGCACGCGCACAGCCACTTTGGGTTCCGTGTTAGTGTATGTAAACTTCTGACCGACTGGAATTGTGATATAGTGAATAAGTTAAATAAATCTGTCTGTAAACAATTCTTGGACAAATTACTTGTGTCTAGAAAAGTAGATGTCCTAACCGACACCAGTCTCAACATTAACAGTGAAGAGGCGACTCCAGGATGCTGGCCTTCTAGGCAGAGTTCCTCTGTCCAGTGTCTGTGTTATTTTGCCCATCTTATTCTTTTCTTTTTATTGTCCAGTCTGAGATATGGCTTTTTCTTTGCAAATCTGCCTGGAAGTCCAGCATCCCGGAGTCGCCTCTTCACTGTTGACGTTGAGACTGGTGTTTTGCAGGTACTATTTAATGAAGCTGCCAGTTGAGGACTTGTGAGGCGTCTGTTTCTCAAACTAGACACTCTAATGTACTTGTCCTCTTGCTCAGTTGTGCACCGGGGCCTCCCACTCCTCTTTCTATTCTGGTTTGAGCCAGTTTGTGCTGTTCTGTGAAGGGAGTAGTACACAGCGTTGTACGAGATTTCAGTTTCTTGGCAATTTCTCGCATGGAATGGCCTTCATTTCTCAGAACAAGAATAAACTGACGAGTTTCAGGAGAAAGTTCTTTGTTTCTAGCCATTTTGAGCCTGTAATCAAACCCCAAAATGCTGATGCTCCAGATACTCAACTAGTCTAAAGGCCAGTTTTATTGCTGCTTTAATCAGAACAGTTTATCTGTGCTAACATAATTGCAGAAGGGTTATCTAATGATCAATTAGCCTTTTAAAATGATAAACTTGGATTAGCTAACACAACGTGTCATTGGAACACAGGAGTGATGGATGCTGATAATTGGCCTCTGAACACCTATGTAGATATTCCATAAAAAATGTGCAGTTTTCAGCTACAATAGTCATTTACAACATCAACAATGTCTACACTGTATTTCCGATCAATTTGATGTTATTTTAAAATGGACAAAAAAAATTGCTTCTCTTTCAAAAACAAGGACATTTCTAAGTGACCCCAAACTTTTGAACGGTAATGTATATAAATACAATAAAGAGAAACTGAGCAGTTTGATGTTGGCACAAAACTAGAAGGTCCTCCACCAACAAACACCTTTCATTTTTCAAAAGGTTGCAAATCAATGGAACACTGATTTTAAACTTTGAAGTTTCAGAGTGGGATGCAGTCATTGCAGCTTCTATGATATGAAGACTGACGTACAGCATATAAAAGGTTCCTCTGGAAAAAAATGTGTGGTGTAGATAATGACCCACACACAGAGATATTACACGATGCCAAAAAAAAAAAGAGTGAACAGACAACACTGCTTGCGTCACATCTTGCCTTGTACAGTCTCGACACCTTTCATTTCATAAGAGGGAGTGGAGACAGGGTGCATTTCACATTAATCTAAGCCTTTAGAAAATAAACATGAGATAGAGCTCTTTGTCTTATTTTCAAAACCTAACATTGGCAATTCATTCTAGTTGTATACAGAGGTCAACTTAGTGGCGTAGAAAATAACCCAGTCATCAAAATGACTCGTGATGAGGCACGTCAATAGCTGCGTATTACACATAACGTCTGGGAACGAGCAGAGGAACAGCCAAAACCCCAAACCTCATGACTGTAAGGCTACTAAGAGCCAATAGGAGTGTTCTTCTCAGTTCTCAGTTGATCAGATTACTAATTTCCTAATATGACTGGTGTTATTACTGAGGATTTATTCAACCAGTTCTATCTGGTTTCATCTCGGGTTTTAGTCATCTACACAAAGAGTTTAATACAAAAAGCTCTGAGCGTCCTGATTGAAAGCTGAAGGCTCACATTTCTATCTTTTAAACATTCCCAAATGCCTGAACGGGAGTTTTCGGACTCTTTCATTGTCAGAGAATGAATCTGCAGACAACAACTCTGGTCCAGTCTGGCCCCGGTTGAAATGGTAAACCGATATGTAGCCTATAGTTGACTGTGGTTGGAATATAACTCCTCCTTTGATGAATAACTGCCACTTCTGGATAACACTAGATGAAATTGCTAAGCAGATACACCTAGTGAGCAAACCAAACTGACATGAAAGCCTGATTAGAAACAGACTTATACAAATAAGTTACATAATTCCTGTGCAAAAAACACTTCTCTCTACTGTGAGTTGGGAGGAGGGGTCTGTTATCTTTCTATGTCCTCACACCAGGGTGGGAGGTATAAAAGAGAGTGAGAGCGAAATAACTCCGTGCGTCACTCTCGTTGACATGCAAGCTCTCAAAACAATCGTGCCTAACAGCCCATGGCTTGTGGTTTTGGTCACACGCCACCATCACCACTCATATTGTGCCTGACGGATAGTACCGTATTTCCCTAGAGAGTATCAACCATTTATTTTCAACAAAATGGCTGGCCTGTAGGGAAGTTATGTGAAATAATTCTTTCATTTTCACTGAAACGGTTCTTGGTTGGTAGGTGCCTTTTCATTATGGTTGCCCTTTATTGTTGACTGGGGTTAGGGATAGGGGTCTGTCTGTGTGAAACCCTGTTTATGGGTTTACCCTTCATTTAAGTGTGGTTGTGATAACAGGCCCAAGTCCTCAAGCTCAAAGAGACATTTTGTAGAAACAGGTGTTGTGACAAAGCCAGAGTGAGGCGAGCGGTAGGGCTGTTTTCCTGCTGCCACATCACTAGTGTGGGTACGCCTCAGAACAGAACAATGAGGCCTCTAGCACAGTCTGGTTTAGAACCCCTCTCCTAAAACCTCTGAACCCATGCACAGTTCTATACTCCACTCTACCAGCAGGCTAACTCACGGGCCTGCAAAGTGGGAAAGATACCACGATTCTGCCATTTTTCATCTCATCGTCACAATATTTTGTTGATACGAATGTAGAGTCTTCAAAACCCAATTTGAATCTAGAATAACTCATTATATTTTTGTGTCATTCATTTGTCATGGAAGAATGTAACACTGGTTGAAGTGTGATAGTGTCGTAGAACTTACCCTGAGATCAATGACTCGGTTGTCCAGTCTGGTGTCCTGGTTGACCGTCGCTCTTCCATCCTGAGTAAACGCATAACGCCAACATCATTTGACCACATTACAAAACATTTAAAGTATTAAACACATCTGAAGTATATGGGAACAAACTATTGGACATGTGTGAAAACACAGTAGGACATTGAAATATAATGTGTGACATGATCCATGTGTTCTAATGTTTATTTATTTCCCCCCCCCCCGGAAATGAATCACTATCCTGTTCTATTTTTAAACCTTATAAACCAGTTTTTTATTTTTATTATAAACTAATACAACAAATTTACAATCCAATAAAACAGTAAGAGAACGCCGAAGCTCCTAAATGTTACATCACAGGATGTCAAAGGTTGTCAGGCTTTACTGGAGCTCATGGCGTTAAAACAGGCTGTGAACAAGCTCCACACATCCAGCTCATATTGAGGCAGAACATGAAGACGGAGACACAGACCGAGCCCAGTCCAGAGCCTCCTCCCCAACGGTAGTTCCTGTAACTGACAGACAGACTCCCCACAGACAAAACCTTAGACACAACTGCCGTTGGGGTTGGCATACTGCATAAACACTGACACACTTCAGCTGTCTCTAAATCACACTGGAGAGTAGACCCTTAATACAGACACTGACTGAAAACATGGCTCCCGAGTGGCGCAGCGGTCTAAGGCACTGCATCTCAGTGCTAGAGACGTCACTACAGACCCTGGTTCGGTTCCACGCTGTATCACAACCGGACGTGATTGTGAGTCCCATAGAGTGGCGCACAATTGGCCCAGAGTCATCCGGGTTAGGGTTTGACCGGGGTAGGCCGTCATTGTAAATAAGGATTTGTTCTTAACTGACTTGCCTAGTTAAATAAAGGTTCAATCAAATAAATGGCAGTATAGAACCAATAATATTCAAAAACAACAGTGGAAGGCCTTGAGGGTGTGTATGTATTTTTCACCCAGCATCAGGACGGAGGAAGTTCTCTGGATGAAATGAGTTTGACCTTTGATCAGCTAAGAAGAGCTACCTGCGCGAGGCCCAAGAGCCCTGGCCCTCATCCTCACCTCATCCCCCTCTCCTTCCGGCCTCACGCAATCCTCCAGCTGCAGGGGCAGACGAGGCTCGGCCTGGCTGATGACAAAAATCTGAAACGGGAAAAGGTGAGATTTTTCTTTAGAAGGTTTGGTTCAACTAGATTCGCAGTTAGAAAGTCGCTCTAAACTCACAGTACTTTCCAGGTTCAACTGCTAGGCGGAACGGAAAGTACCACAACTCCAAAAAGAGAAAGCAGTCAAAAACCGTCGCAGACGGATATCTTTGAACCAGTAGCTCCTCTGATTCACGGCTGTCCTCCCTCCGTGTGCATGTCTGTTGGTCTGTTTGTCTGTGGTGTGGTCAGACAGAGCAGAAGACAGACCTACCCTCTCTATGTGCAACTCCACATCCTGCTGAGAGCAGCTCTCGATCGTCTGCTCCACCTTCTTCACCACCGCCTCCACGTCCACGATGCTCTCCTTGTTGATGCTGCAGACGGGGGGGGGGGGTAAAGAGGCACAGCCCTTATCAGTCTACACAGATCAATTGAAGTCAAACGAGTGGGGGTCTAGCTGAGAACTGAAAGTTTCCATTCAAAACCCTGATTCAGTCACAGGAGCTTTTCATGATCTGAAAGAATTGGTGGTGTGGGGGGGGGGGGGGGGGGGGGGGGGGGGGGGGGGGGGGGGGGGGGGGGGGGTGTTGAGCAGTTGGTAACCACGATATAAAGAAACAAAATACAAAAATGGTGGCTACATAAATTCACCTTGATGCTACTCTTCCTGAGGCAAAATGTCACAGGATAATGTTGTTTTGATCCACGGTTACCATGGTGTCAGACATTCCTATTCTCTTTTCACTTAATCATCCGATTGCGACAACGTGCAAACACATAAATCACAGCTATGAACTACAGTAAAACATCAGTGGCCTCACAACAATAAGACAGAGGTTAAACAACCCTTTGAAAGACATGCTGAGTGACTACCAGAGCAGGCCACTGCTATCCTATCCCACTGTCCAAGCCCCCAGGAGAGCCTCATAGAAATATGAAGAACTGTCAATACCAACTGTCACATAGCACAGTGCCAATGGAGCAAGCCCGGTGTGATCCTTCACCTCTTCTCATTAAAAAGCAGTAATGAGAGACAGGAGCGTTGTGAATGGTGAACCCAGTCAGTCCACTGCAGCTGCCTCAGTCAGACGTTTCACACTATGGGGGGGGGGGGGGGGGGGGGAAATCAGCTAGACAAATAAAAAGCCCACATTAATAACCTCCTCCCTCTAACACCTGGCCAGCCTGCCCAGGGACAATGAACACTGCCCATCAACTAATATGAGTAAGTCATACAAGTAAGACTTTTGATTACCTAGACTAGTGTCATGTCCATGGGGTGTACTTGTACATCAAGATGACTCACACCACAGGAACAGGAGATCCTATGGTCCGCTCTGGCTCAAAACAAGGCAACTGACTAGGCTGTGTCTTATATAAAGATATGTGAAACCTTTCAATCTATTGTGTAATATTATGTTCTAGTAAGAGAAAGTTAACCAAGATACTTTGATGCAGAGGATACCCTAACCCTAATTTAACTCGGCACGAGGAAGTGGAAATATTATGTGACACAAGCATTACACACTCTTCCCTATAGGTCACCACTGGCCTGGCTTAACCTCTTGATGATTACGAAAGGACCCATGTGACCCAGAAGCTTACTCTGCTTCCCCAGAATTCAATCAACATAGAACATGTCCAACAGCTAGATTTGATTAACCGTTTAAGGCCAATAGTTGTGATTTTTTTTTTTAATTGTTGGGAAAAGTACAATATGCATTGTGTGGATTGATAAGATTTGGGAGCAGGATGTTTAGATCTCTGCGGAAGCTGCAGGCCTCAACCCGATCTGCATCTCAAATGGCACCCTATTCCCTATGAGCTCTGGTCAAGAGTAGTGCACTTTATAGGGAATAGGGTGACATTTGGGACACAACCCGACTATACATTTGTCTTGAGTGTGTTTTGATGTAAGCTGGTTCATGACAGACGTTTCATCATGGATTTGGTGGTTGTGTGCAATAACTGCAATACAATAAACTGCCGAATCAAAACACCTATCTACACAAGCAAAGTAAAAACAAAAATTATTTTGGAGCAATCGAGCCACAGCATTTAAAAAAAATACATGATCTGATAGTCTAGATCTAGCCAAAGTGTGAGGAAGGGTGTTTGAAGGTACAGGTGAATGAGTGGTAGCGATGTAGAGCACAAACAGGGACTATTATTGTCCTTAAACTAGAAATAAAAAAATGTAATAGGAACTAAACGGGCAGAAACTATGAGGGGCCTACCTGAATTTGTCTAATAACAAATTATTGTTTTTGTTTTCAGTTGCAAAACGTTTTGCTACAGTGTACACCAGCTCTGAAGCAACCTCCAGATTGTATCACAGACAAGAGGTTGAGAGGAAACCGTGAGCGGTCAAACCACTGACACAACTTACAAGGTCAGAGGGTCCTGTCAATGAGGTGAATGTTTTGACCATGTGACCTTGGCCTAGATAACATGTGTGGCCTTGTCTACTGGAGACACTGTCATTTTTAGAGACATGTTATTGACACGGAAGCACTACTGTACTAGCAATAAAGTGTAGGAGCAATTGCTAACTAACTGTAATCAATTTTAACTGTGGGGCGGAACAATTCACTAATTTGCCGTTAATTCGTCTCCAAAACGTCTCCAGTAATGTTAACTTTTTGACGTTTGTGACGTTTCCACTTTCCAAGCGTATTGGACTGGCCTACTGATCATAAAATAAGTGGTGTTGGGCCTATATAGTCCTTCCGTTTATACTTCATTCAGCGTTTTTCATTGAAGTGTTTTAAGAGTCATTCATTAAGTGTAATCATGTCAACTTAGAGATTAGAACGTGTTTGACATACCTGACTTGGAAAAGTGTAGTATCCTCATGCTGTTATACTTTTCATAAAGGCCTCCAGTAGCAGACTAAGTTGAGTCTGACCCATCGGTGAAAGCAACACGCTGACCCCACCGCTCGTGTCGCCTGCGCCAAGCGTTGCAAAATACATTTACGCATACATGTTATTCAATCATTATGCGCCTCAGCGAGCGTCGGCGTGGCCAGGCGCTAAAATAGAAATAGGTTCTATTTGTGATGCTCAGCGCGCTGCAAGTCCGGCCTCTCCCATCTCCTCATTGGTTTTTAAGAGCATATACCCACGTGGGTGATTGAAAGATGAACTGGTGTCCACACTCCAGTCGGTTGTATAGTCGTGGCCAAAAGTTGAGAATGACACAAATATTAATTTCCACAAAGTGTGCTGCTTCAGTGTCTTTAGATATTTTTGTCAGATGTTACTATGGAATACTGAAGTATAATTACAAGCATTTCATAAGTGTCAAAGGCTTTTATTGACAATTACATGAAGTTGATGCAAAGAGTCAATATTTGCTGTGTTGACACTTCTTTTTCAAGACCTCTGCAATCCGCCCTGGCATGCTGTCAATTAACTTATGGGCCACATCCTGACTGATGGCAGTCCATTCTTGCATAATCAATGCTTGGAGTTTGTCAATTTGTGGGTATTTGTTTGTCCACCTGCCTCTTGAGGATTGACCACAAGTTCTCAGTGGGATTAAGGTCTGGGGAGTTTCCTGGCCATGGACCCAAAATATTGTTGTTTTGTTCCCCGAGCCACTTAGTTATCACTTTTGCCTTATGGCAAGGTGCTCCATCATGCTGGAAAAGGCATTGTTCGTCACCAAACTGTTCCTGGATGGTTGGGAGAAGTTGCTCTCAGGGGATGTGTTGGTACTATTCTTTATTCATGGCTGTGTTCTTAGGCAAAATTGTGAGTGAGCCCACTTGGCTGAGAAGCAACCCCACACATGAATGGTCTCAGGATGCTTTACTGTTGGCATGACACAGGACTGACGGTAGCGCTTACCTTGTCTTCTCCAGACAAGCTTTTTTAAGGATGCCCCAAACAATCTGAAAGGTGATTCAGAGAAAATGACTTTACCCCAGACCTCAGCAGTCCAATCCCTGTACCTTTTGCAGAATATCAGTCTGTCCCTAATGTTTTTCCTGGAGAGAAGTGGTTTCTTTGCTGCCCTTCTTGACACCAGGCCATCCTCCAAAAGTCTTCGCCTCACTGTGTGTGCAGATGCACTCACACCTGCCTGCTGCCATTCCTGAGCAAGCTCTGTACTGGTGGTGCCCCAATCCCACAGCTGAATCAACATTAGGAGGCGGTCCTGGCGCTTGCTGGACTTTCTTGGGCACCCTGAAGCCTTCTTCACAACAATTGAACCGCTCTCCTTGAAGTTCTTGATGATCTGATAAATGGTTGATTTAGGTGCAATCTTACTGGCAGTAATATCCTTGCCTGTGAAGCCCTTTTTGTGCAAAGCAATGATGACGGCACGTGTTTCCTTGCATGTAACAATGGTTGACAGAGGAAGAACAATGATTCCTAGCACCACCCTCCTTTTGAAGCTTCCAGTCTGTTATTCAAACTCAATCAGCATGACAGAGTGATCTCCAGCCTTGTCCTTGTCAACACTCACACCTGTGTTAACGAGAGAATCACTGATATGTCTTTTGTGGCAGGGCTGAAATGCAGTGGAAATGTTTTTTGTGGGATTCTGAGGGACTTTGCAATTAATTGCAATTCATCTGATCACTCTTCATAACATTCTGGAGTATCTGCAAATTGCCATCATGCAAACTGAGGCAGCAGACTTTGTGAAAATTAATATTTGTGTCATTCTCAAAACTTTTGGCCACGACTACAGTAATGCACCATAAAGTTGGTTTCCAACCGCCATATAAAGTCCAAAGAAGTAAAAAAGAAGCCTGAGGAAGGAGGAGAGATGTCGAGAAAGGAATATGGTTTACCATTTTATCTGTGGATTAATTGTCTGAGTAGAGGACCTTGTGTATTTCAGGCATAATAACAACCAAATGTTTATATCCCAGGACAAATCAGCTAGCTAGCTAAATTGTCATACATGTTTAATGCTTTTCGACCTGTTCCCAAATTAATATAATTGGTTCAAAGTTCATTTTGATATTCCAACCTGCTTGTCCTGATCATGTCTGATCGTGTCCGGTTTGGTCAGCATGTAAGCTAGAAGGGTAAATAACAAAATAGTAGGGCTACACCGTACCGGTTGAACATGTCACAATAATTAAAACAAAGATGCCAAGAAAAATAGTGTTAGAGCCTACAGTTATCATTACCGCAAGTCACCCGCATGAAACATGTGCTAAGGGACTTGAAATCATGTGGAATACTCTCAGAATGCGATGTGGTTTGACGATAACGGTGACATTTTTCAAAGGCAGAGATGAGTGGCTGAGACGCGCCGACAGTGGACGCATCATTTCAGGTTACAAGTGATAAACAATTGTCATTCAATAAACTTTTGGGTGTTTTGTTAGTTTGCAGTGATTGTTAGGCAATCAGATGAAAACAGCATGAGTGGTTACGTTAATGCCACATTAAAAGTTAATACTTTTAAAATGGTAAACAAACTTTCAGACCCATAGAGATCCTATTATATTAATAGGGATTCTACATGTAATTCTATGTTTCTGCTCCCCCAAAAACTCCAAATTGGAGGACCCAAGAGTGATTAATGATGCCCAGGCCCTTCCCATCTGATCTACTGTATTTACTCTGTTATCTGGGCAGGAATGGCTCCATTAAACACTGCTGTATCCCATCTGAAAGTGGCCACTTTTGTCATGAGGTGAAAAATGATTGATTCCTTCAGAATGTGTGAAAATGGATTGGGCCCATTAGGAGCCAGCTTTTCCCACCATTGTTTGTCGGGGGCCTACAGGAAATTCAGTCTTGTACTCACTTGGCGGCAAACTTGACCATCTGCTTGCTGGCACGCTCCCCCACGGCGACCAGGGCCTGCACGTTAAACTGCTGCTGACGCAGGACCAAGAAGCACTGCTTGCCTAAAACGATGACAACAATACAATAGGCATCAGCAGGGGCCCTCTCATTTGGGCTAGCAACTCCTAACGCACTTGTCAAAACAGATGCCACGGTGGTTCTATACAATGCCATGTCACTCTCTCAGGCCAACAGGTCATACCTGTTTCAGATTCCACCTCTCACACATTAAAACACTTTTCACAGCATTTCCAGGTAACTGGCAGAACCGTGAACGGACGACCCTTTGAAGAAAGGTGTATGGAAGGAGGCTGAGAGCTAATTCCCAACCAAACACCTTGAGACTGTAAACCAGGTTTGTCAACCATCAGACACCACCCAAGTGCTTTAATGTGGTTTCCTCTGTTCATTGACTAGGGGGGGGGGGGTGCTGCAATCCCCAAGAAACAGTCACTTCATCCCAGTGTAAATCAGGATGTTAATTCTGCTCTTAAGGACATCCTTCACAGTGGAGCTGAATGAAGGTTGAGGAAAATGGATTTTGACACGGAAGTTGTCCTGGAAGGAAGCCGTCACGATATCATCATAACACGATGGTTTATTTATTAGCATATTGTTAGCACAGTTGTGTACGTGCTGGATGTTTCTAATAATTTTGGATGGAATCCGACAGTTCGCCAAGGCTCAATGAGTTCATTGTATTATAGCCTCAAGCTCTGACAAGTTTGGAAAATAACAATTTAACCCAAATTTGAAGTTCCATTTAAATAACTGAGCTAAGGTTGGAGTTTTCAAACTTTTCAAAAAGAAACTTGCATGTGCTTGTGTAAAATCTATGATAGCAAAAACATTGCACTCCACAACCCCCATCCCCTATGTCCCACATCACCTGCAAATAAAGGTAAAAACCTCAAGTCTGGTGCCATACTGTGATTTTCCAAGATTGTGCACAATTCTTTTAGCTTTTTGACATTCCATATTTGCCAACCTGAGGAGAGTTGACTGAAAAAAACAAAGCTCTTCTCTGAATAGTGACTATTTGGCCCAAGGACAGTTGGTAATCTTTTTGGTAAACCCCAAGGTTCAGTTACGGCGCCATTTAGATTAGAAGGCTGGCTGTGTCCTGAGGACTAAAGGGAAAATATGATTGGGAGCTGGACAAAGATGGAGAATCTCACCTTTAGCTCTGCTGGTGTGAATCCGGGCGCGCACCCAGATCAGCTGGCCAGCCTTCTCAGGTGTCAGCTCCTGGACACGCACCAACCCTCTGTCTGGCTCACAGGGGAAGAAAAGTGTGCCTTTCAAGAAAACTTCAAAGACCATATACCTCCTTCCCCCTTCTGCCCACACACAGTCACACAAAGAAGCTCGTGGGTTGTTCCACCAATTCGGTGCCTTTTGAGAAGTGTAACTTAGTTGTTGTTTTTTAAGTCATAAAAAGCACATATTCAACTTCACAAAAAACTAGTTTTTCCATCTCAAGTGGTTAAATAAAAACATTACTATAGTAGGCCTAAGTGCCAAATAAAGTAACGGCCATAAATACCCTCTTGACAGGGGGAATGGAAACGTGTTGTGTGCTACAAGGAGCAGCAATTGAATGTAGTTTTCCACCACAAAACTGAAGAAAAAAAGAGTAGAACCAGTTCACCTGCTTTTACACTGTGATTTGACGATTAGATGTTCAATGTTCCTTTTGAAAAACATATTTGAAAAGGAATAGTTTCACCATATTAAAACGAGAGTTCAGTTCACGTAACAGGGTGACCTTAAAATGAGGGACAGATGTAAATTAATCACATTAAATAAAATAATCATCTTTAGAAATGAGTGTCAAAGCAACAAAATAACAAGGGCTTTACAATGATGGTGAAACTTGAAGACATTTTGGGATGAAGGGATTACTTTAGCAAAGCCTTTATTCATATAAAAAAAAATGTGATCGATTAAATTATCCATGTGGTCTATATTAAAAGGACACCTAATTTAATATAACAGGCTTTTAAATGCAATATCGGTGTGCAATTTCTCCTTAAAATATCAAAGGGACGCAAAGGGCGCTCTATTCATGGAAAGACACTCATATTACAAGGAGAGCAGAAGTCATAAATATGAAACGCCCTGCGTAGAAGTCGCCCCATTCTCTGTCTTATGACAAATGGACTCCACTTTGCCCTGTGTCACTGATGCATGCTTAACTTTACATGCACCCCGATGGCAGTGAGCCACCCATTTGGTTGAACCTGATTCCACCCACATGTAAGGCAGGCTGTCTCGCGCCATCTTTCCTCATCCCTGTGGACAGGCATTCAGGTGGGAAGGCAACTTTGTTGTATGCCATTGGAGCTGAAAGAGCAGGCAGACAGGTGGACGACCCATCTGTCACATTGATCTGGGAGTTATGGCACGCCACAATCATCTTTGATATCTACGCCGTCTTTACTACTGCCACTACTGGCGCCATGTCACTGAGTCACTCCGATATGATCACGTTATCTATATTACTTAACAGTGGGGGCTGTCGAAAAATGGGGATATCCTCTGTAAAAAATATGTTGGAACAAAGAAGAGAGGAGTTAGTTGTTGACTGTACTACTGACCCAGTTTCTGCTGGGACTGTACCATCGGAGGGACACCGTACCGATCCTTGGCAAAATCCTGATGAATAAGAGAAGAGTTCATCTGCTAAGCAGTCGAATACAGTAGCTTTATAGGAAACATCACTAGAGGTGCATACATTTTGATTTTCATTTGGTATTGCGCCATATAGAAAAGGTGTAAATAAATACTTAATATCTGAAGCTAATTGAAACATGGAAGAATTGATCCTCAAGGATACTTACATCGTCATCTGTGCTTTGTTGGTCAGCAGACTGAAAAGAAGAGGCAAATCAATACAGTGGGACATAGGCCTAACATTGCATTTAAATCATGGTAAACTGCCTTGTATTGGGAACAGCAAGTGGACTGATTATCTGTGCAACGACTTCTTGGCGACCTTCATGCAAAATCTCCATACTATGAAAGTTAGCGTTAACGGTTAGGCTACCATTTCATTTCCCATGCAAATTGATATGTCTACGGTATTGGCTGGTGGAATAGAGGGAGAATGAGTGGAATGGCCATGGAAGTGGATGGATGCTTTTGCAGTTTCTAAGATTCAAGGGAGAATGTATTCCATCTGAAATATAGGTTACTTTAAGTGTTTCCCCTAAGATATTTTTCAGCAGCGGTGGTTGACACCATCTGAAATAACTGATGCGTGCCACTGCACTGTAGGGAGATGAGGAACAAGCGGTGGCTGTGCACTCATGGGTCTTACTTGTGCAACTGCTCACCCTGTTTGCAACTAATATAAGTTGTAACTATGATCTTAAAAAGGGTAGGTAGCATAAACGTAACCACATAACATACGGATTTGCATTAGTATACGCATCAAAAGTCGCAATGCAAAGTTACACCTCACTTTTACATTTTTCGAGTTATTACATAAAAACGATCCAAATTCAGAAGAAATGCCGAAAAATGCTGTTCCGGGGGAGGTGATGTAATATGGACCCGGCAAGCTAGCCTATTCCCTATAATGTAAACTCCAACAGAAATGTATAACTTCAAATTAAACCAAATCATTTGCACTCATGACTAGTCGATTAAATTTTATTTTCAGACAACTTACAAGCAAATACCTTATTAAATTTGTTGTTACAAATCAACTTGCAAGGTTGCTAGCCAACTAGCCTGCTAACGTTAGCCCTACTAGCCTGCTAATGTTAGCACTACCAGGCTGCTTACATTACATTAGCAACTTGCTGACTCATGTAGTGCTATCAACTGCTAGCTTACAGACACATTCAAGAAAGCCAAATACATTACACCATCTAACCAGTTATCAAAGAATATTAGCTATATGCAGTTGTCTTAGCCAGCCTGCTAACATGATCTATTTTGCCAACTAGCTATTAGCCTAGCCAGCCAAGCCTCACGATTATGGTCAGAACGCTAGAACCCAATTACTGGAGACCAGGTAGAACACAGCTAACACAACTAAAACAAAACCAAAGCTCAAAGCAAAGAGAAAGCAGAGACTTACAGATTGATAGCTGGGGCCACCCGAAGGGAAACATTTTTAAAGTGTGCAGGCTGAGTTAACTACCAAAGCCAGGGGGAGGCGGGCGGTTCACAGGCCTGATGGAGAGTCAGGGAAATACCAAATAGATTCCAGATGTCCGTCAGATGTCACGCTAGCACTAAGCCAAGGTGGGAAAAGTTACAAAACTCCCATAGCCTACTTCACAGACAACATGCCGAAAAGTTCACATAACAAAAAGGAGAACAGACGAGGTACAACAAATTTAGAGCAAGCAATGATTTTCTCTTTTGTTTTGAGCCCACGGGAAGAAGGCACCAGAGCCTGTCGTGCTAACGGGTTCCCACTAGATAACCAGCAAAAAAGTCTGAGGAGCATGCTGGATGGCCAGACGTGCCCAATCTGCTTCTTGTTTACATTACACTTCCTGTTATTGATGGATTGTAGCTCACGACCACCAACACTTGGTCTGGAATTAAATGACATGCTATCATGACTAGTGGCTAACGTTAGCCAGCTTGAGCTAACTACTGAGGGCCATTCCCCCCAGAAATGTCCGGGAACTTGCAGGCGCCTTGGTGGAAGAGTGGGGTAACATCTCACAGCAAGAACTGGCAAATCTGGTGCAGTCCATGAGGAGGAGATGCACTGCAGTAGACAATGCAGCTGGTGACCACACCAGATGCTGACTGTTACTTTTGATTTTGACCCCCCCTTTGTTCAGGGACACATTATTCCATTTCTGTTAGTCACATGTCTGTGGAACTTGTTCAGTTTATGTCTCAGTTGTTGAATCTTTTGTTCATACAAATATTTACACGTTAAGTTTGCTGAAAATAAACGCAGTTGACAGTGAGAGGACGTGTCTTTTTTTTGCTGAGATATATATATATATACATACATACATACATACATTTACATTGACCTCCCCCCCTTGTACACTGCTGCTACTCACCGTTTGTTTGTTACATATGCATAGTCACTTCGCCCCCACCTATATGTACAGATTACAGATTATAACTAGCCTGTACCCCTGCACATTGACTCGGTACCGGTGCCCCTTGTATATAGCCTCGTTATTCTTATTGTGTTACTTTTTATTATTACTTTTTATTTTAGCCTACTTGGTAAATATTTTCTTCTTCTTGAACTGCACTGTTGGTAAAAAGGGCTTGTATGTAAAGCATTTCACGGTAAAGAATACTTGTTGTATTCAGCACATGTGGCAAATAGAAAAGAGTAACAAAGAAAACCCTTGAATGAGTAGGTGTGTCCAAAATGGCGGCAACGATTTAGCAGCGGCGGGGCACAACTGCTAAATTAATTTAGGGGAAACACTGCTACTTCATGAAAGCATCTGAACTGAGATTGTCCCTAATGAGAGAATGACCCTGTCAACTGGGTTAGGGCAGGGATGTCCTTGTCCCATCGTGCTCTAGCGACTCCTGTGGCGGGCCGGGCGCATGCACGCTGACACGGTCGCCAGGGGTACGGTGTTTCCTCCGACACATTGGTGTGGCTGGCTTCCGGGTTAAGCAGGCATTGTGTCAAGAAAGCAGTGCGGCTTGGCTGGGTCGTGTTTTGGAGGACGCACGGCTCTCGACCTTCGCCTCTCCCGAATCCGTACGGGAGTTGCAGCAATGGGACAAGATTGTAACTACCAATTGGATACCACGAACTTGGGTAGAAAAAGGGGTAAAAAAACAACATAAACACAGTTTAACTTTCTCCCACTTGCTTACGATGCAACACTGATACCCGACTTAAGAAAATGGCTCTTTGTTTGAGTGGACAAAAACAAACCAACGACAGGAATCGCAAAACAATGCACACCCCGCCCCGCCCGATTGTGTCACGTCAATAGCACTGAGGGGCAGAGAGGCATACAAAACCCACTGACCAGTTTGGCCTGCTTCTCAGCCTTCTTAGCCGCTTTCTCCGCTTCCTTCTGCTGTTTCTTCAGGCCTTTCTTCGACGGGGCCTGGTCCGCCTCCTCCACGACCCTGCAACAGGAAGTCCAGACCAATGCAAAACATAAGTCAACTAGCTACCTACATTTTTGGGGGCTTCCTGTAGGAAGTTTTTGACCGGTGGGAAAATGTATTCCAGCCATCACCACCACCTCTGAATGTGGCTAATGACACAAGTTGATGAGCCATGTTTCTGTCCAGGCTAACAATAAACACAGCTACTGGGGGAAAATGGATCACTTCAAATTCTAGGTCAATATGATTCATACGGACTACAAGGGTGTCTAGCCTTTGTTATGACTACAGTAAGCACCAAGGAGCGGTAGGCATAGGCGATTTGTCTCCAGACTGAGATCAAAGATTCCATGAAAAATAAGAACTTTGCACTTCCTCAATAATATTACTACGCATGTTGCACATCCACAGCAGGTATTTTTCTCATCCACAACCTGTGATCGTGTCGGGTTGTGTCATTGTACTCCCTGACAGCAAGCGTCTACAGGAAATAACACTGATCAAAAAGGAGAACGGTGACATAAATAGCAATATAAACAACAATCACAACAGCAACAGATGGCGTTAAGCAATGACTTCAAAAGAAGGACCTGCCAGTGTTTTTACAATGTTTTCCCTTCCACTTGTTTCCTGTCACAAAGGACATCATAATAGGCATTAGGCAAAGGCAATCCTTCACCGAAACTCAAAATTCTTGATGTTGAATCTTGAACATTTTCAAACAATACCATTCTTATCTCCTGTAATACTATAAAAGCAACCCCTGGGAACCATACGAGTATGTCAACAGTCAGGATGAGTGAGGGCAATTAAGCACATTTACACCTATATACATATCCAGAGGCATTAACACACAATGAGGAGAGGAGAAAATGGTGGTAAGACCCCCCTGACCAGGCTGCAACTGATTTAATGGCATCTAGCATCACTGATAACATAGGTCGTTTTCACAATGACGATAGAAAAGGGACATTTGAGAGGTCCTGGAAAAGACATTGATGCTGTTTGTGTAAACTTGCGAAATGATCACGCTGCAAGTGCTAGAACAGATGTCGCGTTGGGCCATGTTTTTGAAACAGCTGAAACGTATAGCCATTTTCCTTATATTTGAGACTTGTTTAATTGAGGTTTTACCTGAAATTACACTAACAGTCTATTACATTATGAAATTGGCACAGTAGCTGCCGTCTGCCAGCTGCACTGAGCCACAGAAAACTACAGAAAACCATTTCCACCACCATTTCTTTAAAAACATGTTGATACGATCTTAAAATGTTGACATAAGCAAGTCAACATTGAGAAAAGTCAAACAACGAAAGTCAAAAATGTTGAGATATTCTACTATGTTTTTAATTTGTGATTTCAGAGTTGGCACCACAGGTACCAGAGTGGTGGGGGGGGGGGGGACATCGTTTTCCTGAGGACCAGAGTTTCTCCTGATCTGGTAGGCTAACCTAATCAGGTAAAACTCCAGGTATGACATAGTAATAATTCAGCAGTTGCAACAACAACCCCCAAAAAATGTAAGGTTAGGTAATATGGAAAATTTAAAAAAATATATGGAGAAACTCCTGGCCCTAGGGAGGATGAAAACATAAAAATCCTGTCAAACAAATCCTGAGGCGAATAAGTCTAAAAAACAGTACTTTGTCCTTCTTTTCAATGGTTTTCTGGCAATATTTTTTATTAAACCAAATCAAAATTGCCGGGGCAAATGGCAGCTCGCCACACGTTTGCCGGCGGCCCTGCTGTGCTGATCCCTGCAACGTGGATAGATGGAAATCGCCACACAATGATGCAAATTAAGAAACAACCTGTACGACCTATATGTATGTTCTTTTTGGGTGGCGGGAATGGGCTTCCATGTACAGTGCATTCGAAAAGTATTCAGACCCATTGGCTTTTTCCACATTTGTATTAAATTGTTTTTTCCCCCCTCATCTACACACAATACCTCATAATGAAAAAGCAAAAACAGGTTTTTAGAAATTGTTGCTCTCAAGCTCCGTCAGTTTGGATGGAGAGCGATGCTGCACAGCTATTTTCAGGTCTCTCAAGAGATGTTCGATCGGGTTCAAGTCCAGGCTCTGGCTGTGCCACTCAAGGACATTCAGAGACTTGTCACGAAGCCACTCCTGCATTGTCTTGGCTGCGTGCTTTGGGTTATTGTCCTGTTGAAAGGTGAACCTTCACCCCAGTCTGAAGTCCTGAGCGCTCTGCAGCAGGTTTTCATCAAGGACCTCTCTGTACTTTGCCTCAACCCCGACTAGTCTCCCAGTCCCTGCTGCTGAAAAACATCCCCACAGCATGATGCTGCCACCACCATGCTTCACCGTAGGGATGGTGCCAGGTTTTCTCCAGATGTGATGCTTGGCATTCAGGCTAAATAGTTCAATCTTGGTTTCATTAGACCAGAGAATCGTGTTTCTCATGGTCAGAGTTGTTTAGGTTCATTTTTGCCAACTCCAAGCGGGCTGTCATGTGCCTTTTACGGAGGAGTGGCTTCAGTCTGGCCACTCTACCATAAAGACCTGATTGCTGGAGTGCTGCAGAGATGGTTGTCCTTCTGGAAGGTTCTCCCTTCTTCACAGAGGAACTCCGGAGCTCTGTCAGAGTGACCATCGGGTTCTTGGTCACGTACCTGACCAAGGCCCTTCTCCCCCGATTGCTCAGTTTGGCCAGACAGCGAGCTCTAGGAAGAGTCTTGGTGGTTCCAAACTTCTTTCATTTAATAGTGATTGAGGCCACTGTGTTCTTAGGGACCTTCAATGCTGCAGAAATGTTGTTGTACCCTTCCCCAGATCTGTGCCTGGAAACAAGCCTGTCTCCGAGCTCTCCTTTGACCTCATGGCTTAGTTTTTGCTCTGACATGCACTGCCAACTGTGGGACCTTATAGACAGGTGTGTGCCTTTCCAAATCATGTTCAATCAATTGAATTTCAAAGGGTCTGAATACTTATGTAAATAAGGTATTTCTAGTTTTCAAACATTCTCAAAACCTGTTATCACTTTGTCATTATGGGGTATTGTGTGTAGATTGTTGAGGATTCTTTTTTCATCCATTTTAGAATAAGACTAACTTAACAAAATGTGGAAAAAGTCAAAGGGTCTGAATAAGTTAGCTTATAACAGTGAACCTTTTTTTGTGGGATACACATAGGGCAATGCTAGATCTTGTAGCATATTTTGGTTAAACTATCCCCAAGTCAATGGAATTGCAAGCCTCTGCATGCACAGTGCATTCTTCCATCACATGTACAGCTAATTCTCAAGATCTTGAGCCCACACTACTACACTGTCTGAGCCAAGGACTACATGCTTTCTGATAACAATACTGGGTGGGGTGAATATACTTTATATGACATTTTTTTGTTAACTAGTAAATAGTAGCCTACAGCAAAGTGTATTTAAAACATTTCCAACTTGTTAACAATTTCTGCTCGTTAGCTTTTGCTACCATGTGGGTTTCAGCTTGCTTGTGCCTGCTAACTGAGTGTTAATTCACCTGTTTCCATACGTTTCATTTTAAAACATTTATCTTACAAAGGAGTTGTTTAATTTAACTGCTTAATTATTTATCTGTACATGAAATTGTTTATTTTTTTACTCATTTTTTTCTAATCTTTACAGGAACGGGCTCTATCTGATGTGTGGAGACATTTCACTGCAGCTAATGTAGAAGGAAAAGCTGTGTACATTTGCAAATACTGTGCCAAATCATATGTGACGAATGCAACAAAGATGCAGAATCATCTGGCCAAGAGCATAAAGTTCCCTCAGGGCTCACAACAAGCAACCTCTGACAAAAGTCCCTCTACTTCTATTCGAGGTGAAAATTATGAAGAATCAGACACCTTATCGATAGCAACAGCTCATGGTCCTCCTGAAATCCGAAGTTTTTGTTGACTCAATGGAAGAACGTAGTCAGAGAAATGCTGATTAATGTCTTGCTCGAGCTGTGTATGCAACTGGTTCCCCTCTGATGCTCACAGGCAATGTGTATCGGAAGAGATTTCTGAATTTTCTTCGTCCAGCATACACCCCTCCAACCAGACATGCTTTATCTACTCATTTGCTGGATGCAGAGTTCAACAGAGTTCAAGTGAAGGTCAAGCAAATCATAGAGAAAGCAGACTGTATTGCAATCATCTCTGATGGGTGGTCAAATGTTTGTGTGCAAGGAATAATTAACTACATCATCTCCACCCCTCAACCAGTATTCTACAAGGGCACAGACACAAGGGACAACAGACACACCGGTCTCTACATTGCAGATGAGCTGAAGGCAGTCATCAATGACCTTGGACCACAGAAGGTATTTGCACTGGTGACAGACAATGCTGCAAACATGAAGGCTGCTTGGTCTAATATGGAGGGGTTCTACCCTCACATCACACCCATTGGCTGTGCTGCTCGTGTATTTAATCTGCTTCTCAAGGACATCATAGCACTGAAAACAATGGATACACTCTACAAGAGAGCCAAGGAAATGGAGGGGGGGGCAGGTAACCTAGTGGTTAGACTGTTGGACTAGTAACCAAAAGATTGCAAGATCAAATCCCCGAGCTGACAAGGTAAAAAAAAAAAAAGGTCGTTCTGCCCCTGAACAACGCAGTTATCCCACTGTTCCTAGGCCGTCATTGAAAATAATAATTTGTTCTTAACTGACTTGCCTAGTAAAATAAAATAAAATGGTTAGGTATGTGAAGGGTCATCTAGCAGCAATCTACCTCACCAAGCAAAGTGAGAAGAATAAGAGCACCACATTGAAGCTGCCCAGCAACACCAGTTGGGGTGGTGGTGTTGTCATCATGTTTGACAGACTCCTGGAGGGGAAGGAGTCTCTCCAAGAAATGGCAGACCCATCAAAAGGATACTCCTGGATGATGTATTTTGGGAGGGAGTGGTAAGCAGCCTGAAACCTATAGCAGTAGCCATTGCACGGATTGAGGGAGACAATGCCATCCTGTCTGATGTTCAGACTCTGCTTGCAGATGTAAGAGAAGAAATCCGTACTGCCCTGCCCACTTCACTGTTGCTCCAAGCAGAGGAAACTGCAGTTCTGAAATACATCCAAAAGCGTGAAGACTTCTGCCTGAAGCCCATACACACCGCAGCATACATGTTGGACTCCAAGTATGCTGGCAAGAGCATCCTGTTTGGTGCAGAGATCAACAAGGCCTATGGTGTCATCACTACCATGTCTCGCCATCTTGGCCTGGATGAGGGCAAGGTTCTTGGCAGTCCGGCGAAGTACACTTCCAAGCAAGGGCTTTGGGATGGAGATGCAATATGGCAGACATGCCAACATATCTCATTAGCCACCTGGTGGAAGGGACTTTGTGGATCTGAGGCTCTTTCCCCTGTTGCCTCCATCATCCTCCAAATCCCACCAACATCAGCCACCTCAGAGCGCAACTGGTCCTTGTTTGGGAACACACACACACACACCAAAGCACGCAACAGGCTGACCAATACAAGGCAAATGTGAGGCTTTTTGAGCCTGACCACGAGCCATCCTCAACCAGGTTGGAAAGTGACAGTGAAGATGAGGCCTCAGAGTCAAGAGGTGGACATTGAGGAGGTCCAGGGAGAAGACATGGACGCCTGAGAGGAAGACAACCAAAGCTTTAGTCTAGAAACTATCATTTTACAGATGTATGTTGAAACCATTTTTGGGAGATGCGATGGATCATTCAATATTCCCTTTCTTTTGTTGTTCAGTGAAATCATCCCATGTGAAGAGTCAACTCTTTTAATTAAAGTTAATTTCGTAACAATTTTTATTAAAAAAATTCTATTGGAAGGATTTAATAATTTGCAAATACGTCTACTTATGATAAGGTAAAATGTTTATGTTTCTGTCTCCATATATGGTAAATATATCCAATGCAAAAAACATCTACATTTAAATGGTAGTCATATTAATTCCCATATATTCCCACGGAAAGTTTCCACCTCTGAATATTCCCCAAAATGTGCAACCCTATTCCCATGCGTAGCCTCCTGGCTAGTGGCTGGCTATTGTGACATTTACGGTACTTTTGAGTTGCTAAGCAAGAAAGTCAACCGAACCTTCTAAGTGTATGTACATATTATGTAAATAGAAATTTCTTCCCGATAACTCGATTCAGTGAGAATAAGCCCATATTCCTCCAAATGAAAGACTCAGAGAGTCACTGTGACTACTTCAACATGTGCCATCATGGATAGACTATGGGTTATTTTACAGAAAACAAAGGAAGACTTGATGTGTTGAATAAGTGAAAGTAAGATCAGACATGAACTGACTGATTATGCACCCTACTAATTTCAAATTTTCATCATATATAGGCCTACTTTAACATTTCTGTCTACACTTTTTTGGGACAACTGCTGCCCCCATGACACCTGGGCCACGTTCAGTTACAAAAGCGTTACAGATATATTCATGCAATTTCTATATATATATATTTTTTTTTTTACCTTTTATTTAACTAGGCAAGTCAAATTCTTATTTACAATGACGGCCTACCCTGGCCAAACCCTAAACCGAACAACACTGGAACAATTATGCACCGCCCTATGGGACTCACAATCACGGCTGGTTGTGATACAGCGTGGAATCGAACCAGGGTCTGTCGTGACGCCTCTAGCCCCCCCCCCCCCCCCAAAGTAAAATACTGCACTGATAGGCTACTGTATAAAACATGTGGTCAACCCTCTATCTGGAGAGCTACTGGGCGTGTAGGCTTTTGATCCAACCCTGCTCAAACAGTCAGCTTATCAAGTGACTGCTGAGCAGCTGTTTTGTTGTCTTTATAAAACAATTCCCTCATTCAATTACCAGGGATCAAATGGCTAAGGTGGGCGACTTCAAAGCAAGGTAGCTAACTCAGACACGTTTCTCTGTTTTCAGGGGAGAGCTTGGCAACATAGGAGTTACTTGTCAATTAGGCAATTTTTTTACGTTTTTAGAATTATATGGCCAGTATTGAATAGACGAGAATCCCAGCTTTCCAACGGTGTCAGAATTATTTCAACACCCAATTTTGAGCACTTGAGAAGTTTTACAACCGGAGTACTCAGCATTGGTTTCAAACTGTGCACCCATATCAACTGTGTGGCGGCCATTTGCGGTTGTACACGAGTGCCGGGTGGGAAAGTTATATTTAGGACATGACATCAATACATGCCAATACGTAAATAGTTAACTAGCGAGATAGCCAATTCAAAACACATTGTGTAGTTTGGCTGGTTATCTTGTTAGTCTATTGTATATCATTATTTTATCTGCTGCTAGGTCTCTCTCGCCTCTGGCAAAAGCCCACTCACACTGCATCACCTGCCAAACACCATGACTTTTACAGCTATAACTGGGAAAATAACTCACTAGCAATGAATATCAACAAATATGCACACGCAGCTACGGTGGCTCTGATCTCAAAAACGCATCTTGCGACTGCATGATTGAAAGACCGCTCGTGCCTGTCAACGCAGGCCTAAAATAATTATACTGTGATGCGCTCTGCAGAGATTGGGAGGCCAGTGCACAACACACCGCATCCAGAGGTAACTTTGATCCAAATTGTTTTAATTGTCCAGTCGGGCAATTTAAATCTATAATCTACTCGATTGACAATTTGTTTTACTTGCCTCGGCAAGTGGACAAGCGTTAATGTATGCTATACAATGTCCAGCACTTGCTGTCAAACAGTGATCTAGACTTGTCAGTTTATTTCTGTCCCAAAATCAATTGTAATGCTTCCCCTACACTTGCCAAGCTGTTTTAAGGAAAACACTGAACTTTATGACATGGTTGTGCACTCTGACCCGAGCAGAAAACTACCACTGGTCAAACAACTGGGGGAATGTGTATGGATGGACAGGTTATGACAATTTCCCTTTTGCAGAGCCTTTACAACCACACTCAATAATGAATGGCACATGTCATTCTAACTACCTTTCTCACAAATTGGTTTTATACGATATACCGGTAGTTAGCTATTTACATAATTTAATTTTGAGTACGGAGGAATGCAAATTGCTAAACGAAAGTTCAACCACTAAATCAAGGCTTTGTTTTAACTAGCAAGCTAGCTACCTAACTAACTACTAGGTTCAGCACGCATGAAAAGCAGCTGTTACCCAGCTAAATTAAGTGGCATGTATTATTGAGCATGATGGCACCGTCAGAGAGCATTGGCATGCATGGTGGTTAGCTTGCTACTGTTAAGATACTAGCAAGTTAGCTAGCTGTCAAACTTTAGCTGTAGAAGCTAGCAGAAAGAAACGTGGACTTCACGGCTGTAGCTGCTATTCGTGACATTTTCTGTTTTAAACTGGCTAGCTAGCAAATTAGTTTACTATCTTCATGGAAAACTGATATATTAAATTGCTGATGCAATCATCTGCAAATACAACCGTCTTTAGCTAGCCAGCTAACGTTACAGTATCTAACTTTCGCGTTTAAAACATTCTGAGACACGAGAAAGCATTTCTCTTACCCTTGGACTCCATCTTTAGTCATGACAGTTATTATTCTTTTGAGATGGTTGATATCAAACGTTTCTTGACAGTTTCTTCTGAGACAGAGTCAGCTGTTCAGAGAGCATTCATAGGTGGTAGAAGACGGGCCTATTTCTCTGATGCACAGAATTTTTTTTATCTCAATCCGGCCTGAAACTAGGTCAAAGAACAATTGTTCCGCCAGAGCTGTGGAAATCTCATCCTGTCATATTTCAAATCAAGTTGTATTTGTCACATGCACCGAATACAACAGGTGTAGTAGACCTTACCGTGAAGTGCTTACTTACAAGCCCTTAACCAACAATGCAGAGTAAGAAAATATGAGCTTAAAATAACATTAACGAGGCTAAATACAGGGGGTAAATAAATCCAAGTTAAAAATGTAACACTATAAAATAACAATAAGGAGGCTATATACAGGGGGTACTGAGTCAATGTGGGGGTATGGGTTAGTCGAGGTAACTGAGGTACTATGTACATGTAGGTAGGGGTAAAGTGACTATGCATAGATAATAAACATTGAGTAGCAGCAGTGTAACAGTACTCTTCTTGCGTTGTGTACAATCAATTCTCGACACGAACTCCAACGTGTAGCACCAGTCATGGAGATTTATTCTTTAACAATGTACCTGGTAGGAACAGCACAAAATTGCACGTCATGCAATGCACGGCTCACCATCCAACTCTGCACTCACGCACGCTGGTTTGGTGCTTGTTCACTGGGACGATTCTAATGAAACATCCTCCCTCGTAAGCAAGCTACGCAAACCAGCCAATAAGATGCCATGTTGAGTAGGTGAAGGCAAGACAAAACTAAAACCAAAAACCCATTGGCTTAACAATAAAGTGGCAAGGGGAATCACCAATAAAACCCTGTTACACTCCCCCCTACTGAATTCCACTTGCAAAGAAAAATAATAAAAAATACAAAACGGCACTGTGCAAACATACCAGATACAGAGACACTCAACATATGTACAGAATAACTCAGAGGAAAAAAAAATTGATATATTTTTATACTACCTAATAGAGAAACTAAAAGGTAAAGCTGTGTATATCAAGGATGCAGACCCTGCTTTAAATCAGTCACTAAATATTCCAGTCATTAGACTATTCTCCTTGAGAATTAGAGTGAAAAGCGGTTGATCAATCCCCTTAGCCCTCATAGGTAAACATGCCTGTTACATGTTAAGTACACTCAGTGACTTTAAAACATCCAAGTAATAAAATAAACTACCATAAGAGAGTTGATCATATCCGTCACATTACCATCTTGCAACCTCTAATCATGGTCACAATGATGTAAAAGCAAAACAAATAAAAGATGCCAATACCATTGACCCTCTATTCACATATTAAACCTTCAAGAGCTAACTGTCTGCTGATTCATAATCTCAATCAGTCTTGACACTGGTTTAAATAGTCTTCCTGCCCTTGACCTAATACGACCCCGACTACCTTCAACTGCATAAGGGGTAACAGTGTTGTGTACTGTTGCAATAGTGGGACTGTCAACACAGTCCGTCTGTAACTGATCAGGTAAGGAATGGTCTGAGTTTGGTAGGTCAGTACGGATATCGTAAGTAGACTGGTCAATTAGCTCACTCACTACACTGTTACGGTCTCGGTCAGATTCTTGAAGACTCTCTGACCGAGGCAGAACTTCCAGCTGCAGTATATCTTCCACAGAATCCAAAGGTGGAATATCCTGAGCATCCAAGGATCGCACATCACCCTCCAGGCTTGTGTCACCTGTTCCTTCAGAAGGCAATTCTGACACCCACACTCTCGTTCTGTACTCAGCATCATCATCCACTGCAGTGTCCATGGCAGCTGAGACCATAAGGCTGTCATTCATGCCCTCAGACTCTGTTAATCCAGACATGTCTGTTCCCTCATCAACGGCAGCATGGGGAAGAGGAAGGAAGTTGACTGGCATTATCAGGTTGCGATGTACCGTCTTCTCCCGTCCAGTGGAGCTGTTCTGAATCTTAAAAGTGTGGCTGTCAGCATTCAACCCAGTGACAAGGTAGACAGTATCCTCCCAACGGTCAGCGAGCTTCCGCTTTCCCCGCTCCCCCTTGTTAGCCAGCAACACTCGATCACCAATCTCCACTGGTGCTCCTCTGACTCTTCTGTCATAAAGGTCAGCATGCCTCTTCAACTGCTTCGCTGCAGATGCCTGTGCTGTATTCATGGCTTCTTTCAGATCTCTCCTCAAAGACTGAACAAACTGGTCATAGTCGACAACTTCTGGGTTCTCTATGACAGAGCCAAAGACTATGTCAACAGGCAGTCTTGGCGTCCTCCCAAACATTAGCAGGAAAGGGGCAAAGCCTGTGGTCTCGTGGATTGTACAATTGTACGCAAACGTGAGGGACTTCAGCGCCTGAGGCCATCTGTGCTTTGCTCTCTTTGGCAGGGCCCGGATCATGTTTCCCAACGTCCTATTCATCCTTTCGCAGGACCCGTTCCCCATCGGATGGTACGGCGTGGTGTGAGACTTCTGAACACCTGCAACACTCAACAGTTCGGCTATTAAAGCGCTCTCGAAGTTGGCTCCCTGGTCTGAATGTATACGGCGAGGCATCCCGTAGACACAGAAATAGTTGTTCCACAACTGATGAGCTACTGACTTAGCAGACTGGTTCGGACACAAGAAGGCATGAGCCAATTTGGTAAAGTGGTCAGTAACAACGAGCACATCCAAGGACTTGTTTGAAGAATCTTCTGCAGACCAGAAGTCTATGCACACTAGTTCAAGAGGCTCAGTTGTTATTATGCTCTCAAGAGGAGCTCTCGCTTCCGGTTCAGGAGTCTTGCTCACGACGCATCTCCTGCAGCACTTCACATATGCTTTTACCTCCCTCTCCAGGCCATGCCAGAAGAACCTCTGTCTTGTCAGGTAGACTGTTCTCTGTTGGCCCTGGTGACCAGCTTCATCATGGACACCCTTCAACACCATTGCTTTCATGGAGGCTGGAACCACATACAGATACGTTTTCCTCTTTGTAACCACATTCCTTGAAACACGATACAGTACACCCATCTTCATGGTCAACTTGTCCCAACTTCTGAGAAGACACAAAACCTCAACAGTCTCATGGGAACGCTCTCTCCGGGATGGTCTTCTCCCCCTCTCCACAAAGAAGATCACTCTGCTGATCACGTTGTCATCACGCTGCTTACTCATCAGTCGGTCGTGTGGCAGAACATCGACATCGGTCTGCTCTGATGGCATAACAGCCTGTGGAAGCTGTGGCAACAGCAGTGCATGTGAGCCCACTTCATCCCCCCAGCACCTGTGTGAATGAAGAACAGCTGCAACTTCATGTCTTGATAAAGCACCAGATGGGTCAACAGTAGCCTGACAGCTAATGACCACTTCGTTGGAGTCAGAGGCTTTGTCAAAGGGGTGGCTGGACCAGCGAAACACATCTTGCACTCTGTCTGTGCGCACAGCGTCGGCTTCAGCTAGTAAGGTCTCGTACGGGACCCTTGTCAGGCGATGGAGTGCACTGGGTCGTACGAAGGGCTCTCTGCTCAAAGCATCTGCAACAACATTTATTTTTCCAGGGATGTACTTGATGTCAAACTCGTACGGTGCCAGCTTGGCGACCCATCTCTGTTCACAAGCATCAAGCTTTGCTTTGGTCAGAATGTATGTCAAGGGATTATTATCTGTCCATACCGTGAACTGCTGTCCCCGTAGCCAGTGGTGGAACTTGTCACAGATAGCCCATTTCATGGCAAAGAACTCGAGCCTGTGTGCAGGATACCTCGACTGCGCATAACTGAGGGACTTGCTCGCGAAGGCTATAGGTCTCGCTGTAGCTCCCTGTTCCTGCACCTGGGACAGCACAGCACCTAAGCCATTGCTGGACGCATCCACCGAGAGTAGAAAGGGTTTTTCGAAGTTGGGGTGGGCCAACAAAACCTGGTCCAGTAAGGCTTGCTTTAGCTGGAATAAGGCCTGTCTGCATTCTGTTGTCCAGTCGGCAGCCGTCAACTTCCTGACAGGTGAGCGTCGCTTCTTTTTCCAGCGTGGAGCCTTGTGTCCAGTAGTCAATCCAAAGAGAGGCTTTGCAATGGTCGAGCAACCTTCAATGAACTGTTGATAATACACCACCATCCCAAGGAATGACCTCAATTTCTTCTGAGATGGAATGTCAGTGCCATCTTCCATTAGATCAGCTTCTGTTACTCCTGTAATGGCCCTCACCTTCTCAGGGTCTGTAGCTACACCATCCGCACTAATGATATGCCCCAGAAACTTCACAGACCTCTGCAGAAAGTTGCATTTTTTTTGCTAGTTACATTTTTATTAGTGTGTTGATTTCCCATTGTTAAAATGGAAGGTGTTGGGAGAGGTAGGGGTTTCCTGTCATTTAATCTGTCACCATCTGTTGGTAGGGGTTCAGGCAAAATTCCAGTTGCTTCTACACCTATGCCTAAACTGGAGGGTTTTGGGAGTTTTGATGATAGTGTACCCATGGAAACGCCCAAGGATGTGTATGACAGAGTTTTGCCAAATACAGGGAGTGGGGAGGTCTCCATGGATTTCATAGCAGACATAGTACAGCAGATTGGTCATTCCATTGGGGAGAACATTGCCTCCTGTTTGGAGTCAAAGGCAATTGTTGGACATGTTGGGGACAATGTTATGGGGAATGCATGCAGCTCTAGGGGTTTGGATGTGTCAGGCCTGAACCTGGTATTGAAGTCTGATATCAGGGAACCAGTGTACTTTCGGGGGGATGGCTCTGAAAAGTGCACAGTGCATGAGTGGGAGGATATGGTCATGGTTTACATGCGTAAGAGGGGCGTATCTGTGATGGACCAAGCTGTTGAGGTTATGGGTAGGCTTATGGGAAGGGCCCGTGATGTTGTTAAAGTGGGCATCCGCAGCAACCCCGGTTCGAATCCGGGTCACTGCACCACTGTAACAGTACTCTTCTTGCGTTGTGTACAATCAATTCTCGACACGAACTCCAACGTGTAGCACCAGTCATGGAGATTTATTCTTTAACAATGTACCTGGTAGGAACAGCACAAAATTGCACGTCATGCAATGCACGGCTCACCATCCAACTCTGCACTCACGCACGCTGGTTTGGTGCTTGTTCACTGGGACGATTCTAATGAAACATCCTCCCTCGTAAGCAAGCTACGCAAACCAGCCAATAAGATGCCATGTTGAGTAGGTGAAGGCAAGACAAAACTAAAACCAAAAACCCATTGGCTTAACAATAAAGTGGCAAGGGGGAATCACCAATATAACCCTCTTACAGCAGCATAAAAAAAGGGGTCAATGTAAATAGTCCGGGTAGCCATTTGATTAACTGTTCAGCATTCTTATGGCTTGGGGGTAGAAGCTGTTAAGGAGCCTTTTGGACCTAGACTTGGTGCTCTGGTACCGCTTGCCATGCAGTAGCAGAGAGAACCGTCTGTAACTTGGGTGGCTGGAGTCTTTTAACAATTTTTAGGGCCTTCCTCTGACACTGCCTGGTATAGAGGTTCTGGATGGCAGGAAGCTTGGCCCCAGTGATGTACTGGGCCATACGCACTACCCTCCTGTAGTGCTTTGAGGTCGGATGCCGACCAGTTGCAATACCAGGTGGTGATGCAACCAGTCAGGATGCTCTCAATGGTGCAGCTGTAGAACTTTTTGAGGATCTGAGGACCCATGCCAAATCTTTTCAGTCTCTTGAGGGGGAATAAGTGTTGTCCTGCCCTCTTCACAACTGTCTTGGTGTGTTTGGACCATGATAGTTTGTTGGTAATGTGGACACCAAGTAACTTGAAGTTCTCGACCCGCTCCACTACAGCCCTGTCAATGTGAATGAGGGCGTGCTCGTTCCTCCTTTTCCTGTAGTCCACGAACAGCTCATTTGTCTTGTTCACATTGAGGGAGAGGTTGTTTTTCCTGGCACCACACTGCCAGTCTCTGACCTCCCTATAGGCTGTCTCATTGTTGTCGGTGATCAGGCCTACCAACATTGTCTCGTCGGCAAACTTATTAATGGTGTTGGGGTCGTGCTTGGTCATGCGGTTGTGGGTGAACAGGGATTATAGGAGGGGCTCCTGTGTTGAGGATCAGCGTGGTAGATGTGTTGTTGACTACCCTTACCACCTGCGGGTGGCCGGTCAGGAAGTCCAGGATCCAGTTGCAGAGGGAAGTGTTCTCACGTAGGTGTTCCTTTTATCCAGGTGGGAAAGAACAGTGTGGAGTGCAATAGAGATTGCGTCATCAGTGGATCGATTGGAGCGGTATGCAAATTGGAGTGGGTCTAGTGTTAATGGGATGATGGTGTTGATGTGAGCCATGACCAGCCTTTTAAAGCACTTCATGGCTACAGATGAGGTGTGCTACGGGTCGGTAGTCATTTAGGCAGGTTACCTTGGCGTTCTTGGACACAGGGACTATGGTGGTCTGCCTGAAACATGTAGGTATTACAGACTCGGTCAGGGAGAAGTTGAAAATGTCAGTGTAGACACTTGCCAGTTGGTCAGCGCATGCTCTGAGTACACGCCCTGGTAATCCGTCTGGTCCTGTGCCCTTATGAACGTTGACCTGTTTAAAGTTCTTACTTACATCGGCTATGGAGAGCGGGATCACACAGTCGTCTGAAACTGCTGGTGCTCTCATGCATGCTTCAGTGTTGCTTGCCTCGAAGCTCATCTGGTAGGCTTGTGTGACTGGGCAGCTCGCAGCTGGGCTTCCCTTTGTAATCTGTAATAGTTTGCAAGCCCTGCCACATCCAACGAGTGTCAGAGCCGGTGTAGTAGGATTAAATCTTAGTCCTGTATTGACGCTCTGGGCATAGCGTGATTTCTTATACGTGTGTCCAGCTCCTTGAAAGCGGCAGCTCTAGCCTTTAGCTCAGTGCGGATGTTGCCTGTAATTCATGGCTTCTGGTTGGGATATGTACGTACAGTCACTGTGTGGATGACTTCCTCAATGCACTTATTGATGAAGCCGGTGACTGATGTGGTATACTCCTCAATGCCATCGGATGAACCCCGGAACATATTCCATTCTGTGCTAGCAAAATAGTCCTGTAGCTTAGCATCTGCGTCATCTGACCACTTCCGTATTGAGCGAGTCACTGGTACTTCCTGCTTTAGTTTAGCTTGTAAGCAGGAATCAGGAGAATAGAATTATGGTCAGATTTGCCAAATGGAGGGAGAGCTTTGTATGTGTCTCTGTGAGTGTAAGATCATGCAAGATATGGACGTTTTGCTTACACTCCAATAATGTAAATGTAATATTTAAGCAATAAGGCATGAGGGGGAGTGGTATATGGTCAACATACCATGGCTAGGGGCTGTTCTTACGCACGACGCAAAGTGGAGTGCCTGGATACAGCCCTTAGCCATGGTATATTGGCAATATACTACAAACCCCTGAGGTGCCTTATTGCTATTATAAACTTGTTACCAACGTAATTAGAGCAGTAAAAATAAATGTTTTGCCATACCCGTGGTATGCGGTCTGATATACCACGGCTGTCAGCCAATCAGCATTTAGGGATCAAACCACCCAGTTTATAATTATATACTGTATATATAATATATTTGGGGCGGCAGGTAGCCTAGTGGTTGGGCCAGTAACCGAAAGGTTGCTAGATTGAATCCTAGAGCTGACAAGGTAAAAATCTGTCGTTCTGCCCCTGAATAAGGCAGTTCCTAGGCTGTCATTTTAAATAAGAATTTGTTCTTAACTAACTTGCGTGGTTAAATAAAGGTAAAAAATATACAGTACCAGTCAAAAGTTTTGACACGCCTACTCATTCAAGGGTTTTTCTTTATTATTATTATTTTCTACATTGCAGAATAATAGTGAAGACATCCAAACTATGAAATAACATATATGGAATCATGTAGTAAAAAAAAAAGTGTTTAAAAAAGTTGATTATTCAAAGTAGCCACCATTTGCCTTGATGACAACTATGACGACTATTGGCATTCTCTCAACCAGCTTCATGAGGTAGTCACCTGGAATGCTTTTCAATTAACAGGTGTGCCTTGTTAAAAGTAAATGTGTGGAATTTATTTCCTTCTTCATGCATTTGAGCCAATCAGTTGTGTTGTGACAAGGTAAGGGTGGTATAGAGAAGATAACCCTATTTGGTAAAACACCACGTCCATATTATGGCAAGAACAGCTCAAATAAGCAAAGAGAAATGACAGTCCATCATTACTTTAAGACATGAAGATCAGTCAATCCGGAAAATGGCAAGAAATTTGAATGTTTCCTAAAGTGCAGTCGGAAAAACCATCAAGCGCTCTGATGAAACTGGCTCTCATGAGGTCCGCCACAGGAAAGGAAGACCCAGAGTTACCTCTGCTGCAGAGGATAAGTTCATTAGAGTTACAAGCCTCAGAAATTGCAGCCCAAATAAATGCTTCACAGAGTTCAAGTAACAGAGACTGCGTGAATCAGGCCTCCATGGTCGAATTGCTGCAAAGAAACCACTACTAAAGGACACCAATAAGAAGAAGACACTTGCTTGGGCCAAGAAACACCAGCAATGGACATTAGACCGGTGGAAATCTGTCCTTTGGTCTGATGAGTCCAAATTTTAGATTTTTGGCTCCAACCGCTGTGTCTTTGTGAGACGCAGAGTAGGTGAACGGATGATCTCCACATGTGTGGTTCCCACCGTAAGGCATGGAGGAGGAGGTGTGGGGGTGTTTTGCTGTCTGTGATTTTTATTTATTTTTTAATTCAAGGCCCACTTAACCAGCATGGCTACCACAGCATTCTGCAGCAATACACCATCCCATTTGGTTTGCGCTTAGTGGGACAGTCATTTGTTCTTTAACAGGACAATGGCCCAACACACCTCAAGGCTGTGTAAGGGCTATTTGACCAAGAAGGAGAGTGATGGAGTGCTGCATCAGATGACCTGGCCTCCACAATCACCCGACCTCAACCCAATTGAGATGTTTTGGGATGAGTTGGACCGCAGAGTGAAGGAAAAGCAGCCAACAAGTGCTCAGCATATGTGGGAACTCCTTCAAGTCTGTTGGAAAAGCAGCATCATGTTGTGGGGGTGCTTTGCTGCAGGAGGGACTGGTGCACTTCACAAAACGGATGGCATCATGAGGAGGACAATTATGTGCAAATATGGGAAGCAACATCTGAAGACGTTAAGTCAGGAAGTTAAAGCTTGGTCGCAAATGGGTCTTCCAAATGGACAATGACCCCAAGCATACTTCCAAAGTTGTGGCAAAATGGCTTAAGGACAACGAAGTCAAGGTATTGGAGTGGCCATCACAAAGCCCTGACCTCATTCCTATAGAAAATGTGTGGGCAGAACTGAAAAAGCGTGTGTGAGCAAGGAGGCCTACAAACCTGACCCAGTTACACCAGCTCTGTCAGGAGGAATGGGCCAAAATTCACCCAACTTATTGTGGGAAGTGTGTGGAAGGCTACCCGAAATGTTTGACCCAAGTTAAACAATTTAAAGGCATATGTACCAAATACCAATTGAGTGTATGTAAACTTCTGACCCACTGGGAATGTGATGAAAGAAATAAAAGCGAATAAATCATTCTCTCTGCTATTGATCTGACATTTCACATTCTTAAAATAAAGTGGTGATCCTAACGTATTTAAGACAGGGAATTTTTACTAGGATTGAATGTCAGGAATTGTGAAAACTGAGTTTAAATGTATTTGGCTAAGGTGTATGTAAACTTCCGACTTCAACTGTATAAAGCTATATAATATCAAGGACTTCATTGAGGGTCTAACTACTTCATAATTACTTTTAGGGGTTTCAGCGATGAATTAAAACAAGCAAACATGAAGTTGAGGAAATAATAATACATAGAAAATACCTGAATTTACAGGTAATGTCAAAATGTTTTCAAAACCGTGTACGCTTTTGAAGTGCGTTTAGATTTTTGGAGGAGTTTGCACTTTTGGGACTATTCCATTTGTTCCCTTGTATTGGTCAAACTAAATCTCCAGTGTGTTGCCACGTGGACATTTTATTTTACATGAATGGCCTTTGCGACTAAATGACTTTGGCACCCTGCTCTTAAAGGCATCTAGTGGTCCATTGGGAGGGTTGAATACAGTCCGGGGGGGGGGCGTAAGTATTTTCACAGGCTGTTGGCCACAGAAGCTCCTGATGCAGGAAACAGTCTTCCTGCTGGTCACTTCCCAACCAAAACAATGTAACCGTTAATAATAGGTTACTGTCCCAGAGGAACCTTGTCTGTTTGTTTTACTTTAACCCCCAACTAATAACACTTCCATCAGGTTAATATAAAGGACATCTCTATTACCCTATGCTTTCATCTCCCATAAATGTAATCTTAGCTCAGTTAGCTGAGTCAAATATTGTAATAGATGTGATCTTTATATCTCCGTCGATCAGAACCTCTAAACAGTTGAATGCACATTGCTAATGAACCCAGGTTAGAAACAATTTCCTGTGCATGTCAACAGCTTTAGCCTTTAACCTCTCGAAATGAAAAAACATCCTATCCAAACCAGTGAATCATCACAGAACATTTTTGACTCAATGTGTTGACCATTTTCTTCCTGAAAACACATGCCTTTTGAGTTTGAAACCATTGGTATGTGTGATAAACAAGATGGATCTAAATGATTCAGTCTAAATTAGAGGATAATGATGATTATGATGATTGCGTTCAACTGAATTGTGCTTTTGTCGTACTAAACAAATAATTTCCGCATCATTTCAATATAATACATCTCTGATGCCATATCAAAAACATTGACCTTCAGATGGAGTATAAACATTAGTCTTTGATCAGTTCTATATAATCTCATATAGAGGTTTCCAAGTGGCAGTTAAGAAGCAGAAGTGGTGAGCCCAGCTGAACTCAATGGAGTGTGAATGGCCCAGTTCTCCCTCAGCTGAGTGGAACAATTAGCTCTTATGCTAATAGGTGGACCATTCCAATACATTTCCGGCAGGAAAAGCACTTCTTATTTCATCCTGTTTTATTGTGAGTAGACTGTGAGAACCTAGACTAAAAAATAACCATAAACTTATGGGGTGATTTACACCTTTTTTAAAGGTAAAGTCATGGTAATGCCTCCTAGTTGGACCCTGGTGCAATGACTGTAACCACAACAATGCAGTGAATCCCATTCAACATCTTAATTTACTACAGCATCCATTGTTGTTGGCTTCCTCCAGTCTCCAACTTGATCATCAGCCTTTCATCATTTCAAATGGATACATTCACTGTTCACATTTACCAATGGCTTACTATCAATTAATGAGTCTGTCTGCTTATTTTTTCTGTTTCACTATCCATAGGCCTACATACTGTACATGAGCCATACTCAACAAGTGGACCACGGACCGGATCTGGACCCAGAACGGGCTCAATACGGGCCCCGGGCCACAAAAAAAAAAAATTGTTATACAGTATTTGATTTGTAATAGTAGAAGCCACAAGGTGCAATGTCAAAATTTGGTAGTGCATGAGTAGTTTTCCACTTGTCATGTCATTCACTGAAAGACCTTAGAGAGATATTTATAACCTGTCAGAAATGTCCTGTTGATAAACTAGCCCATGTTAGCTGGTTAGACTAATTTACCTAGCTAGCTATCTAAATCTTGTAGTTATCAGACCAGATTAAATGCCCTGAGGCCTTGACCCCATGGGGGCACCCATTGATTTTTGTGGAGTCACTCAGGTATCATATGAACACACATAAGAAATTGCAAAATGTGTGGAATTGCAGGAAATTAGCTTATAAAATGGCACATTTTCTCTGCCCCAAGACAAATGTGTAGAATTTCAGGAAATGAGCTCTAAAACTGCAAAATGCTACCTCCGCCTACAAGAGGGGTGTTAACATTTTCGGGATACATGCATTGTGAGATGGGTGTTTGTTACTAAGCCGATAAATGACAATATCCATCCGGACCTTTTGCCACCTAGGGAATGTGTGACCGGACCTTCTTAAATAACAGTTGACCGCCCCTGCTGTACATCTTTTAAAAAAGTCCATGAAATGGAAATCATGTGTTCCCTATTGTATTATTATCACCAATATTGGATTGGAACGATGACATTGGTCAGTCAGCATCTCTATTTGTGTACTCATGCAGATAGATTGCTTTAAAATGTTATAATTAAGTTGAAACACACTGGATCATTACATAGCCACTACATTATTGGGGGAGGGGTGCAGTTTGTCTACCTAAACTAAACATACATTATTTTCTTACTCCAGAACCAGCCATATGGGTGCTCATCCTTCTGACCCGACCTCAGAGCTTTTGTAGTGCCGCGGCTGCTTAGGATATAAAAGTGCACAGATGTTCTTGCAATTACAAGACTCTCTGGTCAGTCGTCCTCCTCAGTCAGACAAGGCCCCCGGGGGACATTAGTCACTCATTTAGAGAGAAAAGGTTGAGAAGCAATGAACACCATGGCCATTACATGTAATTTATCAACATTTTATTTTAGAACACTTGAACAAAATAGCATTGACATTGAAATGATACAAACACTTATAACAAAATAGGAAATAATGATACAAAACGTTCAGTGTGAGCGACAGCAATAAATAATAACTTCTAATCACACAAGTTAAGTGCAAACAGAAAAAAGGCAAACAACTATCTACAGATATTTTAAACGAACAAATAGTATCCCTAAGCATACATGAAGTAGTATGGTATGTTAGAACAATGTATCTTCTATGATAGTCCGCAAGGAATTGCGTCTGTAGCAGGATTGATATATACAGTTGACCAGTCAATGGACATCAGGCTCTGCCTGTAGATTAAATCTTCTTTGTACATACAATTATTTTCTTGACAAGAAGAACAAAAAAAATGTAAGTGGCAACTACAAATAGAAAGAGCGTCTTTTTTATTTTTATTTTTTTTTTATTTTTTTTAGAAAGGTGTCAAAACTGTACAAAATGTAGTTTGTCCCTGAAAAAGAAAGCTTAGTTTCAACCTGAGATTTAAAAGTCAAAGGATGGTGACTTTTAACTGCACAAGACACTTGAAGACTCAGATTCAGTGGATACAGATGAAATGGGTCCTCTTTTTTTAGTCAGTACTTTATGACTTGACCTACTGCTGACAGTCAGTGCATTCCGGGCAGATTTCTTGAACTTAACGCCCAGGAAAGCATAAAGGATGGGGTTGAGACAGCAATGAAAGTATGCCAGAGCCTCTGTGATTAAGAGCCAGGTCTGCAGACTCTGCTCCAGGGCACAGCTATGGGAGATCACATTGAGCAACATTAGGGTGTCCAGAAAGATCCCCACACAGTACGGCAGCCAGCAGCTGAAGAAGCACATGATGAGGATTACGGTGGTCTTGAGAGCCTTCCTCTTCAACACTTGACCCTTGGCACCCTGGGACAGCTTGGCAATGATGATGCAGTAGCAGGTGAGGATGACCAAACCAGGCAGGACAAAGCCCACCAGAATGTGCTGGAAACGGAATGCAGCCATCCAGTAGAAGCTAGTCTTCTGGGGGTAGATGCGCTGGCAGATGGTTCTGGAGCCTCTATCCAGAGCTGTGGCAAACACTATGTCAGGCACAGTGAGAACAGCAGCAGGTAGCCATACCGCCACATAGATCCATCTGTCTGCAAGGAGCTTCCTCTTCCTGGTGGTTTGGCTGTTGGTGGCATGCACCACTGCCAGGTACCTGTCCACGCTGATGAAAGCCAGAATCAGAACACTGCTATACAGGTTGATGGTGTAGATCACATGCACAGTGGTACAGAGGAAGCCACCAAAGTACCAACTGCTGGCCGCATCCACCGCCCAGAAAGGTAGCGTGAAGACGAGTAGGAGGTCAGCCACAGAAAGATGGAGCCTGTATTTATCAGTCATCGTTTTGACCTTTTTCTGGTAGCCCATCACTGTTACTACCAGTCCATTTCCGACGATTCCAAGCAGAAAGATTATTCCATAAACTGTCGGTAAGAAGATCCTTTGAAAATCATCACCACCGACTCTGTTGCACGGCTCCTCGAAACCCAAATCCAAGTCAAAATCCCCTGAATCTTCATAGCTGGTGTTGTCAAAAAATATGTGCTGCAAAAAAGAAAAACAAAGTGTAAGATTATAATCGTTTACAATAAGTCTATTAAAAATAATTGGCTATTTGTGAACATACTTAAAACTAAGTTAGTTATGACGGAATAGTTTAGGCCTATTATAAGGCTATATTTGTGTTATTTGAGAAACATTGATAAATTACTTAGAGAAAATAAAATGCATACCAAAATTGCGGCGAATTATACAGAATAGTAAATTGATAAACATAGCCTCGTTTATTATATAGAACAATGTGTTATAGAACCTATGTCTATATTAAAGCTATAGATACAATTACAATACTTTTAAATAATGACTGAAATGGTAAACTCACTTCGACCTCGTAAAAAGTAGACATCGTGGCAACGCAGTGATGTGGGTTATCTCCGCGGGTCTGAATAACTTTAGTAACCTGAGGATTCGAATGCACCTAAATAGCCTACCCTCCTTGCGCTCCTCCCAAAGGAGGAGCCTTGGTCGCGTGTGACACAATGTCGTTTTTAGGGTTCTCACAAAAGTGGCCGACGTCACTTGAATGCGTAGACGAGGCTTTGAGAAATCTACGCAGTAGCCCTTTTGCAATATTTAAACATTGGACAGATTTTACACATGGAGTGTTGAATTAGGCATTAATTGGTATTAAAATCTCCGTGCACTTCAGTGGCGATTTTAGCATGTACATCTTGGTGGGGCAAACTCCCAAACATGTTTTTAGATGCATGCCAACAAAGCCACTACACAACACAACACTAAACAATACATTAATTAGACTATAACGGTGACAAGCGGTGCCCACAAACTGTTAGGGTCTACATAAAGCTGTCCCAACACCTTACCACTGCTACACCGTGCTAACAGCAAACAGTTCATTCAACCTCATTTAATGCCATTTTTAAAAAACATAGCTGATATGGCTGACTCGCTTAAACAAATGTGGTTTCTATTGACAATTGAGATGTACAGGGGACGTATAAGGGGACGACGAGCGGATAAGAGGCAATCGTTAATTTCGATTGAGGCATTAATGACCGAGCTAGGACGGACATAATCAATATAAATAACTATTTGTTCAGCACTTTTGAAATGTACAGCTACAGAATTAAGAACATGGGCCGTTCTTACAGTATTCTCCCTGTACACCAAGTCAGAACCATAGCATAAATAAAAGGCGGCTTTAAGCAGACAATGAAAGCACTTACAATATTTGATGATGACATTTCTCTAAAACAGCCTATAGGCTACATGTGCACCACCAAATCAGAACAGTATGCTAAATTATGAGGGGAAAAGGGACCAAATTATTTGGGTGAGGCACATGGGCTACTAACACCTTACTAGGCAACATACACTTAGTATTACTTTCTTAGCTACAGTATACATATCTCCCCGGCATATTACATCATTTCTGCAGCAGCATACAATACATTTTTGGACTCATCTTCTTGTGCTATGCTCACTTGAACAGTGGCACGGCGGTCCTTCATGGGCAAATTTTATCATCAAATGTTGTCATCAAAGTCTGGCATTCTCTGGACTTATGGTGCTTTCAAGACAACTGGGAACTCCGAAGAAAAAAAAACAAGGTTGAATCATGGCGTTAGTGATATTCAGGTCGGAGCTCTAGAAAGAGGCCCGAGTTCCTGACTTGGAATTCCGAGTTGGATGACTGCTCAAAATGGGGCTTGAATTTTCGAGCTCTCCCCGTAGATTTTGCTGTGACATAGTGTCCCCATGAGTGACAGAACACTGAGCCAATCACAGCGTAACTAGAGAACATTACCAACTCCTATGCTCCGTATTTTCCGCTGGCTGCCCCACCACCACAGAAAGCACTGAGCTAGGCTGAAACACTTGCATTTTGGAGCTGCCTTACTGAAGAAAGCCAAAAGAGACCATGTTTGTATGCAGCTTTATTAACTCAATGATAAAACATTTTTTTACATTGTTTTGATGCCAAAATAACATGCAAAACAGGCAGAAATCTAAATTCAAGCCCCTTTGGTGCCACATTAGAAGTGCCCATCCAAGAAGGCTCAAGGTCATTGGCCACAGATAAAATTGTGTCAAATCCCGTTATATCTACAGTAGCTTTGATTGGACTGATGTCAACACCATACTTTCAAAATCTTAGCAAGCAAGCTAGCAGTCATCATCATGAATCAAGTCGACAATCTACTGGCAAATATTTTTTTACATTTGGTTTTGTAGCTAAACAAGTGCGGCTCAAAACAGGTGGGGCAGAATGACGGGTCGCCACTGATGCACTTATGTACTTTTCTCACTAAATCAACTATACTCCTCCGCGACAGGTAGCCCAGCAGTTAAGTTTATTGGGCCAGTAACCTAAAGGTTGCGGGTTTGAATCCGCAAGCCGGCAAGGTGGACAAATATGCAGTCCTGCCATTGAGCAAGGGAATTAACCCCCAACAACAACTGGTTCCCGGGCGACCGATGACATGGATGTTGATTAAGGTAGCCAATCCGCACCTCTGATTCAGAGGGGTTGGATTAAATGCGGAAGACATTTCAGTTGAATGCATTGAGTTGTGCAACTGATTAGGTTTCACCTTTCTTTCATCCAGCCTGGTCTCATAGCGGCCCACAACATCATGGATAACATGGATTTGGTAGTGCTGATAGGCATTTTCTGGCATTCAATATGTTTGATAACAGTTTTTTCCACAGGTTGTCACTTTCTAAGTAGGTCTACTGTTATGTCTACACTTTCCAAGTGTTGAGTGACCCAAAGGATTTGAAATATCTCTCTCTATGTGCTCGTGCTTAGACAGGTCGTGGCACTCATTTTTCTCGCCCTTTTCTAACCAAACTACTCTCACCATCTCTTATTTCAGTTGAAGTAATCCCCGGCTAGTGTTGGGTGATGACGGGGAAGGTCACTATGATCTTTAGGTTAAAAAAAAGAGGGTTACTCGGTAACCAAATAGCTGCAGCCTGTAGCATGCAGTTATCCTCTTTGAAATCTGATATTACTGACTGATTGAATGAATCCACTAACTTGATCAGTTCAACGTATATTTGTGTTGCAATGCAAATGTTTTTATGTACCACACCAATCCCATCAGATACATAGTGCAGAGTACAGACTAGCAGTTGATGTGAATAAGAGGGGATGAAGTGGCAGTATTGTTAGGAACTCGACTCTTTTAACTAACACATTTTGGGGCTCTGTTTCCTGCAGATCCTGGACTCCTGAGGAGAGGGGCCTGAGAGCGAGAGAATGCCCACTGTAAAGGATTGGATTGGGTCCTCTTATCAAAGCCAGCCACGGGCAAACAGTTGTTTTCTGTCCCTGTGGTTGAAGTGTGTGCTGATGGATTAAATGTAGAGGCAGTGACTTACTACATGTTAAGTAAAAAAAAAATATATATATATATATATATATATTGACTCCACACACAATGATGAATAAAGATTTTTATTACAAAAGTATACCTTCAGAAAATAACATTTATTGATTTAGAATACTCTTGGGGGCCAATGATGAGTTCCAAAACAGTTTCTAGGGCTAATAGAGGGTAGATAAGACTGTTATAAACACCTTTTGTGACTTCAGTACAAATGTTTACCCAACTATTCATTGCATTTTGTGCTCACTATCCTGTTTTAGTTGATAATTCACTAATCTATGCATGGAACGAGAGAGAGAAATGACTGTGAAATACATTAGTGTTGCTCACATTGTTTCGAGTGCACGTAAGAGACATTGAAACCATTTTCGTGAAGGCCATTTAAACGAGATCAATTTGTGATGTTTTCACTCTTATTAGTTGTTTTATTGCCATGCACTATTCTTTTCGAACAATGTATAACACATTTATGTTCCAAAAGGTTATAGGAAAAAGTCTGCAGACCCCAGTGTAAGCAACGGGAGCTTGCAGATAGCATTTAACAATCAGAATACAAAAGATCTATGAGCTATTTAGAATACAAATCAGAAGGGTAAACAGCCGTAAGAGGACTCTTCAGTCGTGAATGGGTATTAAAATGAAGTAAGAATGCAGGGGAGATAAAGAGAAGAATGAGCCATGCCTTGTAGAGGTTGAGTCAACAATGGTTGTTTTCCAGTCAGAACTCATCCATGGCCCACAGCAAGTGAGCAAAGAGAACATGTTAATCATGATTGAAGCGCTCAAATATCACCTTCACTTTTTTTAATACCACATAGAAAATGAGATGCACTCTTTGTTGTTGAATCTTACTTTTGGGTTACCCCCTTAAACCCAAAATAAAGGGTTTAAGGTAGCACATATGATTTTTATCTCCCATCTGTTGGGCTCCTGAATGGTGCAGCGGTCTAAGGCAATGTATCTCAGTGCTAGAGGCGCCACTACAGACACCCTGGTTTGAATCCAGGCTGTATTACAACCGTCCGTGATTGGGAGTCCCATAGGGCGGCGCACAATTGGCCCAGCATTGGCCGGGTTTGGCCGGTGTAGGCCGTTATTGTAAATAAGAATTTGTTTTTAACTGACTTGCCTAGTTAAATAAAGTTTTCATTTATTTTATTTTTTTATCTGTAAGGAATGCCAACTTGTTTCAGCATATTTAAATGGGTGGGTCTTCAATAAAAAAATCTACATTTTATTCATTACACAAGATGGTTGGAAATGGATATTTGTCTTGAATGCATAGTAGGCCTACATACCCATTTGATTGCTACAAAAAAAATATTTGGAATGCAGTCTGGTTAACAGAGCATTTCATTTTCTCTCGGTTTATTATGTTCCCTTTGTCAACAGGTTGATTTAGCAACATAAAATATCTGTTAAAGAGTTTTGTCGATTTTAATTTTAAATTTCACAGTCCAAATCCTGATATTTGCATTGCCATACCCAAACAAAGAATCAAAGGAAGGCGAGCCCATCAATCTTCCTGTTGTCATGTGATTAAGCCTACAATAGTAAGAATTTTGAATTGTTTTGTGCATAAATCTCAGTTGCATTGTTTTTTCCAATATGTCTGAACATAAAGGTATTCTCAGTATTCATATTAGAATGCACAACACCATTATCTGAAATGATTTTAAAGGGGTAATACTGATCTTCGTCTGTGGAGTCTTGGGGGAGGGGAAGCTTTTTTGCCAGCTTGTAGGAGGTAGTCAGGTTGAGCGATCCCTCATGCTTGTTTTTGCCTGCCGCCTGTGCTTTTGTGCAAAGTTTGTCTCCTGTGAAGAGAGATGAGGTGCATTATGGGGTTGCATCAATAGAACATGACACCTATGGAGAGAGGTTCAGTTCTGGGACTTATCACTGCATGTCACCCATAAACAGTGGTGATGTAGACAATTAGTCATAAAAACAAACAGGTGTTGCTTTACATAGCTCTAAGTAGCTGGAGTTCATCAGAATTCATTCAATTCCTCATGAAATTGGCACTCTTAAAAATCTTTAAGCCTTTTCACACTGCATATTCTTAGCCCAAGGCTAGACTGGCCCTGGGATAGCTTAGCCTGTGTTCACACAAGCATTTGTTAACCATGGACTAAGTTTTTTTGCCTGGCTACCCAAGGCCTTTTCACACTGCATTGTTCTTAGCCCCAGGCTATCCTAGCCCCATGCTAGACTAGCCCTGGAATAGTTTAGCTTGTGTTCACACAACCATTTGTTAACCCTGAGCTAAGCTTTAGCCATGGGCTAAGGATTCACACTTTTATTCCAAAGCCCTTGGAAAACGTGGACAAACACAACATGCGACCAACAAGCATTTCGCTACACTCGCGTTAACATCTGCTAACCATGTGTATGTGACCAATAACATTTGATTTGATTTGATTATATCTCTGACACGTGACCAATGTTATAAGTAATGAGACATGTGTTAACACATTACCTTTTGCTTCGAGCCTAGCATTTGATTTCCAACCCTGATGGTTTGTGTAAAAATTGCCGCCTGGTTTCACTTTTGAAATTCAATTTCGCCCTACACCAGAGAATTATGTGAACGAGACAACTTTTCTGAACAAGGCGAAATCATGAAGCAATATTATTATCATGGATATATCCAATAAAATGTCAACACAAAAGCTATGAAAACAGATGAAAATTGAGCATTTGCCAGCCTGCACAGCAGCCAATGTTTTTGCAAGGATGACAGTATTACATTTTTTGTTCTCAGATGGAAGGATGAAATAGTATGAATTTGCTTATCAAACTAACGCATAGAGCACATTACAGACATCACGAGCAAATGTTAATTGACAGTGCAGCTTTGTGATTGGGACAGTGAGCATTCAAGGCATTGTTCTTGACCTTGTTTCACACTGGCTATTTTGGCACCGTGTTTCTGGGGCTAACCCCGAAATGTCAGTGCTAACCCTGCACCGGAACAGGTCCAGCTAACCCTGGGCTAAGGGTGATGCTTGCCCACTTTAGAATGTGCAAGTGTGAACACATGCTTAGCCCCAGGCTAAACTCTCCCTTAACCCTGTGCTGTGAATGGGCCAAAAGATTCTTCTTGTGTAGAAAAAGTCTTTCAGAAAGCTTCCGGAATGCATGTTTAAATACTTATGATTTAAAGAAAGCCCTAAAAATGTGAACAATAGACCCACTATAGCGACAAAGGGTGTCCTTATCTTAGGAAGGCACCTTCAGAAACTTCCTACTTGGGTGTGGGGTGGGCTTGGATTGGCTTTAGGAAAGTTCATCCAGGGGCATCATTGGTCATGATATCCTGGTTATCAGGACCGTTGCAGTATCTGAATCACCTGTCTGTCAGAGGGAAAAAAACTAATTTGTCAAGTTATGTTTTTTTATCTTCTTAAACAAACATATTAAACTGTACTTTATTCAGACAGTTGTACCACAACAAGTGGAGATAGGTAGGTGGAAGAAAAAGTAGGAAGGAAAGAGCTGGGGATTGAAGCCAGGGCTCCGGTGGGGAGAAGCATATGTGTAGTTAAAACTGGGGAGTGTTCACTGCTACACCGCAGACTCCACATGTGAAGTTCAGTCTTGTCAATTGAGCAGATTCTCCGCCACCCAAAAAATAAACAGTAAAAATCTAATCAAATGTTATTTGTCACAGGCGTCCGAATACAACAGGTGGAGACTTGCTTGCTTACGAGCCCTTCCCAACAAAGCAGTTCAAAAATAATAGTAATAATAAAATAGTAACACAAGAGGAATAAAATACACAAGAATGGAGCTATACAGGGAGTACCAGTACCAGATCAATGTGCAGAGGTATGAGGTATTTGACGTAGGTATTACATGAAGGCAGGGCAAAATGACTAGGTATTAGGATAGATTATAATACAGTGGCTTGCGAAAGTATTCACCCCCCTTGGCATTTTTCCTATTTTGCTGCCTTACAAACTGGAATTAAAATAGATTTTTGGGGGGTTTGTATAATTTGATTTAAACAACATCTTCACTTTGAAGATGCAAATTATGTTTTATTGTGAAACAAACAAGAAATAAGACAAAAAAATACGAAAACTTGAGCGTGCATAACTATTCACCCCCCAAAGTCAATACTTTGTAGAGCCACCTTTTGCAGCAATGTAACGATGTTCGTCTGAGGAAGAAGGAGTAGACCAAAGCGCAGCGTGGTACGTGTTCATGATGTTTATTAAAACCTGAACACTGGAACAAAAACAAAAGTGGAACAAAACGCAACAGTTCTGTCAGGTACTCACACAAAACAGAAAACAACTACCCACAAAACACAGGTGGGAAAAGGCTACCTAAGTATGGTTCTCAATCAGAGACAACGATAGACAGCTGCCTCTGATTGAGAACCACACCCGGCCAAACACATAGAAATAGACAACATAGAACAAAAACATAGAATGCCCACCCCAACTCACGCCCTGACCAACCAAAATAGAGACATAAAAAGGATATCTAAGGTCAGGGCGTGACAGTACCCCCCCCCCCCCCAAAGGTGCGGACTCCGGCCGCAAAACCTAAACCTATAGGGGAGGGTCTGGGTGGGCATCTATCCGCGGTGGCGGCTCTGGTGCGGGACGTGGACCCCGCTCCAGAGGCGCCACATAAGTGGGCCAAGGTGGAGCGGGGTCCACGTCCCGCACCGGACCCTCGCCGCCGAACCCGGACTGGGGAACCTTGCCGCCGACCCCGGACTGGGGAACCTCGCAGCCGACCCCGGACTGGGGAACCTCGCCGCCGACCCCGGACTGGGGAACCTCGCCGCCGACCCCGGACTGGGGAACCTCGCCGCCGACCCCGGACTGGGGAACCTCGCCGCCGACCCCGGACAGGAGGGCGACTCTGGCAGCTCCGGACAGGAGGGCGACTCTGGCAGCTCCGGACAGGAGGGCGACTCTGGCAGCTCCGGACAGGAGGGCGACTCTGGCAGCTCCGGACAGGAGGGCGACTCTGGCAGCTCCGGACAGGAGGGCGACTCTGGCAGCTCCGGACAGGAGGGAGACTCTGGCAAGTCCGGACAGGAGGGAGACTCTGGCAAGTCCGGACAGGAGGGAGACTCTGGCAAGTCCGGACAGGAGGGAGACTCTGGCAAGTCCGGACAGGAGGGAGACTCTGGCAAGTCCGGACAGGAGGGAGACTCTGGCAGCTCCGGACTGGGGATCGTCGCTGGAGGCTCCGGCCTGGGGATCGTCGCTGGAGGCTCCGGCCTGGGGATCGTCGCTGGAGGCTCCGGACTGAAGGGCGTCACTGGAGTGGAGAGACACACAGGAGGCTTCGTGCCATGGATCATCACTGGAGGCTTCTGCCATGGATCATCACTGGAGGCTTCGTGCCATGGATCATCACTGGAGGCTTCTTGCCATGGATCATCACTGGAGGCTTCTTGCCATGGATCATCAATGGAGGCTTCTTGCCATGGATCATCACTGGAGGCTTCTTGCCATGGATCATCACTGGAGGCTTCGTGCCATGGATCATCACTGGAGGCTTCGTGCCATGGATCATCACTGGAGGCTTCGTGCCATGGATCATCACTGGAGGCTTCTTACCATGGATCATCACTGGAGGCTTCGTGCCATGGATCATCACTGGAGGCTTCCCCACTGGGCCGTAGAGACGTCCTGGAGGTCTGGAGAGCAGGGCTGACACACTCTGTCCTGGCTCGATGCCCACTCTAGCCCGGCCGATGCGAGGAGCTGGGATATAGTGCACCGAGCTAAGAACGTGTACTGGAGACACCGTGCGCTCCACCGCATAACACAGTGCCTGACCAGTACGACGCCTGCCACCGTCCCGTGTCCCGGCTGCCTCTCCTGGCCACGCTGCTTGGTCCTTTGTTGGTGGGAAATTCTGTCACGGCTGTTGAAAGGAGAGGACCAAGGTGCAGCGTGGTGAGCATACATTTTCTTTATTGAATAAAAATGACGCCGAACAAAAAGAATAAACACTACAAAAACGAACCGTGAAGCTCAAAGGCTATGTGCCCTAAACAAAGTCAACTTCCCACAAAGACAGGTGCAAAAAAGGGCTACCTAAGTATGGTTCTCAATCAGAGACAACTATAGACATCTGCCTCTGATTGAGAACCACACCCGGCCAAACACAAAGAAATAGAAAACATAGAAATAAAGAAACTAGAATGCCCACCCTAGTGTACCTAGTGTACCTATGATAAAAATTACAGACCCCTACATGCTTTGTAAGTAGGAAAACCTGCAAAATCGTCAGTGTATCAAATACTTGTTCTCCCCACTGTATACACAATATATACACACTACACTGACACTGTCACACAAAACCCGGTTTTGGTCTGTAATTTTTATCATAGGTACACTTCAACTGTGAGAGACGGAATCTTTAAAAAAAAAACTGAAAATCATATTGTATGATTTTTAAGTAATTAATTTGCATTTTATTGCATGACATAAGTATTTGTGCACCTACCAACCAGTAAGAATTCCGGCTCTCACAGACCTGTTAGTTTTTCTTTAAGATGCCCTCCTGTTCTCCACTCATTACCTGTATTAACTGCACCTGTTTGAACTCGTTACCTGTATAAAAGACACCTGTCCACACACTCAATCCAACAGACTCCAACCTCTCCACAATGGCCAAGACCAGAGAGCTGTGTAAGGACATCAGGGATAAAATTGTAGACCTGCACAGGGCTGGGATGGGCTACAGGACAATAGGCAAGCAGCTTGGTGAGAAGGCAACAACTGTTGGCGCAATTATTAGAAAATGGAAGAAGTTCAAGATGACGGTCAATCACCCTTGGTCTGGGGCTCCATGCAAGATTTCACCTCGTGGGGCATCAATGATCATGAGGAAGGTGAGGGATCAGCCCAGAACTACACGGCAGGACCTGGTCAATGACTTGAAGAGAGCTGGGACCACAGTTTCAAAGAAAACCATTAGTAACACACTATGCCATCATGGATTAAAATCCTGCAGCGCACGCAAGGTCCCCCTGCTCAAGCCAGCGCATGTCCAGGCCCGTCTGAAGTTTGCCAATGAACATCTGGATGATCCAGAGGAGGAATGGGAGAAGGTCATGTGGTATGATAAGACAAAAATAGAGCTTTTTGGTCTAAACTCCACTCGCCGTGTTTGGAGGAAGAAGAAGGATGAGTACAACCCCAAGAACACCATCCCAACCGTGAAGCATGGAGGTGGAAACATCAATCTTTGGGGATGCTTTTCTGCAAAGGGGACAGGATGACTGCACCGTATTGAGGGGAGGATGGATGGGGCCATGTATCGCGAGATCTTGGCCAACAACCTCCTTTCCTTTTCCAGCACGACAACGACCCGAAACACACAGCCAGGGCAACTAAGGAGTGGCTCCGTAAATCTTTGGAGGGAGCTGAAAGTCCGTATTGCCCAGCGACAGCCACGAAACCTGAAGGATCTGGAGATGGTCTGTATGGAGGAGTGGGCCAAAATCCCTGCTGCAGTGTGTGCAAACCTGGTAAAGAACTACAGGAAACGTATGATCTCTGTAATTGCAAACAAAGGTTTCTGTACCAAATATTAAGTTCTGCTTTTCTGATGTATCAAATACTTATGTCATGCAATAAAATGCAAATTAATTACTTAAAAATCATACAATGTATGAAGTGTACCTATGATAAAAATTACAGACCCCTACATGCTTTGTAAGTAGGAAAACCTGCAAAATCGTCAGTGTATCAAATACTTGTTCTCCCCACTGTATATAGTATTGTGAGTGTGCATAGAATCAGTGCAAGAAAGGGTCAATGCAGATAGTTCGGGTAACCATTAATTAACTATTTAGAAGTCTTATGGCTTGGGGGTAGAAGCTGTCTCTGAGCCTGTTGGTCTGAGAGTTGATGCCCCAGTACCGTTTGCTGGATGACAGCAGAGTGAACAGTCTATTGCTTGGGTGGCTGGAGTCTGGAGATTTTTCGGGCTTTCCTCTGCAGTGGTGTAAAATACTTAAGTAAAAGTACTATAAAGTACTACTTAAGTCCTTTTTTTGGGTATCTGTACTTTACTTTACTATTTATATTTTAGACAACTTTTACTGTTCCTCCAATACATTCCTAAAGAAAAGAATGTACTTTTACTCCATACATTTTCCCTGACACCAAAAAGTAGGCCTACTCGTTACATTTTGAATGCTTAGCAGGACAGGAAAATTCACGCACTTATCACTTACCAATTCACGCACTTATCAAGAGAACATCCCTGTCATCCCTCAGCCTCTGGTCTAGCGGACTCATTAAACACAAATGCTTCATTTTTTATTATGTTACAGTATGCCCCTGGCTATCCTTTAATAAAAAAAAGGAAATCGTGCTGTCTGGAGGAATTTGAAACAATTTATACTTTTACCTTTTGATACTTAAGTATATTTAAAACCAAATATTTTTTACTTAAGTAGTATTTTACTTGGTGACTTTCCCTTTTACTTGAGTAATTTTCTATGAAAGTATCTTTACTTTTACTCAAGTATGACAATTGGGTACTTTTTCCACCACTGTTCCTCTGACACCGCCTGATATAGAGGTCCTGGATGGCAGGGAACTCGGCCCCAGTGATGTACTGGGTTGTCCGTGTCACCCTCTGTAGCGCTTTGCAATCGAGGAGTGGTTCATTTGCCATACCAAGCGGTGATGCAGCCAGTCAAGATGCTCTCCATGGTGCAGCTGTAGAACTTTTTCAGGATCCAAGGGCCCATGTCAAATCTTTCCAGCCTCCATAGGGGGAAGAGGCACTGTCGTTCCCTTCTCATGACTGTGCGGTTGTGTGTGGACCATGTTAAGTCCTTAGTGATGTGGACGCCAAGGAACTTGAAGCTCTCGACCTGCTCCACTACAGCCCTGTTGATGTGGATGGGGCCGTGCTCTCCCCTCTTTCTCCTGTAGTCCATGATCAGTTCCTTGGTCTGACTGACGTTGAGGAAGAGGTTGTTGTCATGGCACCACACGGCCAAGTCTCTGACCTCCCTGTAGGCTGTCTCATCGCCGTTGGTGATCAGGCCTATCACCATCGTGTCGTCAGCAAACTTGATGATGGTGTCATGCGTGGCCATGCAGTTGTGTATGAACAGGGAGTACAGGAGGGGACTAAACAGGGGGGCCCCCGTGTTGAGGGTCAGCTTGTCGGAGGTGTTGTTGCAAACCCTCAGCACCTGGGGCTGTCCTGTCAGGAAGTCCAGGGTCCAGTTACAGAATGCAGTGTGGAGTGTAATAGTGATTGCGTCATCTGTGGATCTATTGGGGCGGTATTCGAATTGGAGTGGGTCCAGGGTATCTGAGAGGATGGTGTTGATGTGAGCCATGACCAGCCTTTCAAAGCATTTCATGGTTACAGATGTGAGTGCTACGAGGCGACAGTCATTAAAACAGGTTACCTTGGCGTCCTTGGGAACAGGGACTATGGTAGTCTGCTTGAAACATGTAGGTATTACAGACTGTGTCAGGGAGAAGTAAAAAATGTCAGTGAAGACACTTGCTAGCTGGTCAGTGGATGCTCTGAGTACTCGTCCTGGCAATCCGTCGGCCTTGTGAATGATAACCTGTTGAAAGGTCTTACTCACACCGGCTATGGAGAGCGTGATCACACAGTCGTCCGGCATAGCTGGTGCTCTAATGCATGATTCAGTGTAGCTTGCATCAAAGCAAGCATAGAAGAAATTTAGCTCATCTGGTAGGCTTGAGTCACTGGGCAGCTCGCGGCTGGGTTTCCCTTTGTAATCCATGATTGCTTGTAAGCCTTGCCACATCCAACGAGCATCAGAGCCAGTGTAGTAGGATTCGATCTTAGCCCTGTATTGACTCTTTGCCTGTTTGATGGTTTATCGCAGGGCGTAGCGGGATTTCTTATAAGTGTCTGGAATAGAGTCCCGCTCGTTCAAAGCGGCAGCTCTAGCCTTTAGCTCAGTACAGATGTTGCCTGTAATCCATGGCTTCTGGTTGGAATATGTGCGTACGGTTACTGTGAGGATGACCTCGTCAATGCACTTATTAATGAAGCCTGTGACTGATGTGATAAACTCCTCAATGCCATCGAATGAATCCCAGAACATATTCCAGTCTGTGCTAGCGAAACAGTCCTGTAGCTTAGCATCCAATTGAGATTGCGTCATCTGTGGATCTGTTGGGGCAGTATGCGAATTGGAGTGGATCCAGGGTGTCTGGGATGATGGTGTTGATGTGTGTCATGACCAGCCTTTCAAAGCACTTCATAATTACAAATGTAAGGGCTACAGGGCGATAGTCATTTAGGCAGGTTTCCTTGGAGTTCTTATGTACAGGAACAACAGTGGTCAGCTTGAAACATGTTGGGATTACAGACTGGTACAAGGAGAGATTGAAAATGTCTGTGAAGACGCTTGCCAGATAGTCTGCGCATGTTTTAAGAACACTGTATTCACTGTATTCTGCTGTTTTATGAACAACACCCTTTTTGTGTAAGATCTCTACATAGAGTAATGCCACCCAAACGTGTGTAAACAAAAATAGGTTTTGGTTTCACCACCTGTTTAGGGTGAGGCCTGTCTATATAATGCTTACAAGCCAGTTCCTTGTTGCTGCTGGCTTTGGAACAGCCAGACAGACTCTTAGGCGATGTTTACAGCTCATTGGTAATAAACCTAACACACTCGGAGTAACTCATTGTTGAAAAGTATTTTATCATTGTATTTTTCTGTGCTAGCAGTTGCCTACATCAGAACAGGCAGTGAAAGTACAAGTGAAGTGATGACTGTGTCCATCCTTTACTACATGCTTATAAGCGGTCATTAGCTCTTCTCATACAGAAACATAAAGAGACCTGTATAAAGTCAGCAAACACAACGTTCTCTCTAAAGGCGGGTGAAACAGGAAGTGGGTGGTTTTAGAACATCTCTACCCTGCTGACGTGTGCCCTGACACGGGTTCACTCAGTAGTAGAAATTTGAAAAAAGGCACAAGCCAATAAAAATGTAAATGGGTGAAACTTCCCTTGGGGCTGTTGGGGAAATGCATATCCATTTGGCTCCGAGCCCAAGCACAAGCCACAAGAGTGGTTGAGAAACACAATGTTATGTTGTATAAGGGAAGGGTGTTTTTTTCTGTGTGTCCATGATAAATGCAACACGGGTTCCCTTTCCTTTGCTCCTAACGGCTAAATTGTGGTTTGCTGTGTGCAATAGCCTTAACAATAATCCAGAGAAGGCGCCAAGTCTTCTTTTTTGAGATCTCTGTGATACTGTATGTACAGTTTATACTATTTAAACAGACCTGATGCTCTAACCGTTTTGCATGTAGGCCTACACTTTTCAATGTAATCAGAAGTTTCAGTGGTTGATGCAATCATTCTAAATGTAGTTATTTTTTGTGCTCTATATGAGAACTGTTTTGTGTGTCAATGTTCAATGAAAGACATGTGATTTAGCATATCATTCAATAGCTCCCCTTCAGTCTGAATGCTCCTCCTTCAATGCTCCTCTTTCCATGGGCAGGAGGAGAGCTCTTTGCGGCATCTATTCATGACAGAAGGCACTGAAAGGGATCACCACAGGCTGCCTTTCAAGCTTTCACTGGTCTGAGAGCATCCATTTGGCTTTGGTGGCTTTTAAAGGAGAAGGATGACCCCATCCAACGTATGGGCAGGTCAGCACTACCTTGATCTACCTGGATAAGAGGAACTATGGTCCAGATGACAGTAAATAAGGTTTATAGACAACCTGAGTAGAACAAGTGATAAACCTGCTGTTAATCCAGATTGAATTCAAATCCACTGCATTTGCAATCAGTGAGATATCAACATGTGAACAATCATCACTATTGAATAAACGTATATCTTTATTATTAATTATAACTATTACAGAAAACGCCAAATGATACTTTACTTATTGAAAAGGGAAGACATATGTTTCAGTAATATATAGAGGACAAAAATAGCTTATAAACATCCAGTGAACATGGATGAAAAACATCAGACTATTACCACATAGTTTTACATTATCCCCCTAGAGTTTATGCGTCAATTTAAATGATATAACAAAAAAAAAACATCAAAATCCATCAGGTTTTTTTTGCACTGGATACGTCTCAATTCACCGCAGTGTCGCACTTCCGCATCTGTGGTGAAAGGTGGCAGAGCAAGCATCTGTCTGTAGCTTCCAAACGGTTTGACCTACAAAACTATTATGACCACTCTATGGAAAGGGAAGACTCTAACGTGTCAGGAGACTAAAGTGTCAGGAGACTCGTCTGAAGTCGGTACCATCGATGGGCCAACTTCTGTTTGGTAGTGTCCGAACTATTTGGGCTACAAATGAATGGGCTCTGCGACCCCACAAGCATCACAGGACTCATCCAAATCAAATCAAATGTATTTATATAGCCCTTCTTGCATCAGCTGATATCTCAAAGTGCTGTACAGAAACCCAGCCTAAAACCCCAAACAGCAAGCAATGCAGGTGTAGAAGCACGGTGGCTAGGAAAAACTTCCTAGAAAGGCCAAAACCTAGGAAGAGACCTAGATAGGAACCAGGCTATGAGGGGTGGCCAGTCCTCTTCTGGCTGTGCCGGGTGGAGATTATAACAGAACATGGCCAAGATGTTCAAATGTTCATAAATGACCAGCATGGTCAAATAATAATAATCACAGTAGTTGTCGAGGGTGCAACAAGTCAGCACCTCAGGAGTAAATGCCAGTTGGCTTTTCATAGCCGATCATTAAATCAAATCAAATCAAATTTTATTTGTCACATACACATGGTTAGCAGATGTTAATGCGAGTGTAGCGAAATGCTTGTGCTTCTAGTTCCGACAATGCAGTAATAACCAACGAGTAATCTAACCTAACAATTCCACAACTACTACCTTATACACACAAGTGTAAAGGGATAAAGAATATGTACATAAAGATATATGAATGAGTGATGGTACAGAACGGCATAGGCAAGATGCAGTAGATGGTATAGAGTACAGTATATACATATGAGATGAGTAATGTAGGGTATATAAACATAAAGTGGCATAGTTTAAAGTGGCTAGTGATACATGTATTACATAAAGATGGCAAGATGCAGTAGATGATATAGAGTACAGTATATACATATACATATGAGATGAGTAATGTAGGGTATGTAAACATTATATTAAGTGGCATTGTTTAAAGTGGCTAGTGATACATTTTTACATACATTTCCATCAATTCCCATTATTAAAGTGGCTGTAGTTGAGTCAGTATGTTGGCAGCGGCCACTAAATGTTAGTGGTGGCTGTTTAACAGTCTGATGGCCTTGAGATAGAAGCTGTTTTTCAGTCTCTCGGTCCCTGCTTTGATGCACCTGTACTGACCTCGCCTTCTGGATGATAGCGGGGTGAACAGGCAGTGGCTCGGGTGGTTGTAGTCCTTGATGATCTTTATGGCCTTCCTGTGACATCGGTGGTGTAGGTGTCCTGGAGGGCAGGTAGTTTGCCCCCGGTGATGCGTTGTGCAGACCTCACTACCCTCTGGAGAGCCTTACGGTTGTGGGCGGAGCAGTTGCCGTACCAGGCGGTGATACAGCCCGACAGGATGCTCTCGATTGTGCATCTGTAGAAGTTTGTGAGTGGAGAGTATCTCTACCGCTCCTGCTGTCTCTAGAGAGTTGAAAACAGCAGGTCTGGGACAGGTAGCACGTCCGGTGAACAGGTCAGGGTTCCATAGCCACAGGCAGAACAGTTGAAACTGGAGCAGCAGCACGGCCAGGTGGACTGGGGACAGCAAGGAGTCATCATGCCAGGTAGTCCTGAGGCATGGTCCTAGGGCTCAGGTCCTCCGGGAGAGAGAAAGAAAGAAAGAAAGAAAGAAAGAGAGAAAGAGAGAATTAGAGAGAGCATACTTAAATTCACACAGGACACCGGATAAGACAGGAGAAGTACTCCAGATATAACAGACTGACCCTAGCCCCCCGACACATAAACTACTGCAGCATAAATACTGGAGGCTGAGACAGGAGGAGTCAAGAGACACTGTGGCCCCATCCGATGATACCCCCGGACAGGGCCAAACAGGCAGGATATAACCCCACCCACTTTGCCAAAGCACAGCCCCCACACCACTAGAGGGATATCTTCAACCACCAACTTACCATCCTGAGACAAGGCCGAGTATAGCCCACAAAGATCTCCGCCACGGCACAACCCAAGGGGGTGCGCCAACCCAGACAGGAAGATCACGTCATTGACTCAACCCACTCAAGTGACGCACCCCTCCTAGGGACGGCATGGAAGAGCACCAGTAAGCCAGTGACTCAGCCCCTGTAATAGGGTTAGAGGCAGAGAATATCAGTGGAGAGAGGGGAAGGTAAACGGTACTGGTTTAAAAATATGAATGGAAGTATGAAGGTAGTTTTGTGCCTACCCAAAAAAAGGGTTTAAATGTGTAAAATATATATACACTACCGGTCAAAAGTTTTAGAAAACCTACTCTTTATTTGTACTATTTTCGACATTGTAGAATAATAGTGAAGACATCAAAACTATGAAATAACACATATGGAATCATGTAGTAAACAAAAAAGTGTTAAACAAATCAAAATATATTTTATATTTTATACTATTCAAAGTAGCCACCCTTTGCCTTGATGACAGCTTTTGGCATTCTCTCAACCAGCTTCACCTGGAATGCTTTTCCAACAGTCTTGAAGGAGTTCCCACATATGCTGAGCACTTGTTGGCTGCTTTTCCTTCACTCTGCGGTGCGACTCATCCCAAACCATAACAGTTTCGTTGAGGTCGGGGGATTGTGGAGGCCAGGTCATCTGATGCAGCACTTCATCACTCTCCTTCTTGGTAAAATAGCCCTTACACAGCCTGGAGGTGTGTTGCGTCATTGTCCTGTTGAAAAACAAATGATAGTTGTCACACCCTGATCTGTTTCACCTGTCTTTGTGCTTGTCTCCACAAACCTCCAGGTGTTACCCATCTTCCTCATTATCCCCAGTGTATTTGTACCTGTGTTCTCTGTTTGTCTGTTGCCAGTTCGTTTTGTTTCCCCGTGCTACTGTCTTTCTCTAGTTCCAGTTTTGACCATTCTGCCTGCCCTGAGCCTGCCTGCCATTCTGTACCTTGTCACACCACCCTGGATTACTGACCTCTGCCTGCCCTAACCCTGAGCCTGCCGTTCTGTACCTTTCGGGCTCTGCTCTGGATTACTGACCTCTGCCTGCCCTTGACATGTCGTTTGCCTGCCCCCCTGTTTTTGTAATAAACTTTTGTTATTTCGAAACTGTCTGCATCTGGGTCATTTGGGACAATAGTCCCACTAAGCGCAAACCAGATTGGATGGCGTATCGCTGCAGAATTCTGTGGTAGCCATGCTGGTTAAGTGTGCCTTGAATTCTAAATAAATCACTGACAGTGTCACCAGCAAAGCACCTCCACACCATAACACCTCCTCCTCCATGCTTTACGGTGGGAAATACACATGCGGATATCATCCATTCACCCACACCGCGTCTCACAAAGACACGGCGGTTGGAAACAAAAATCTAAAATTTGGACTCCGGACCAAAGGACAAATTTCCACCGATCTAATGTCCATTGCTTGTGTTTCTTGGCCCAAGCAAGTCTCTTCTTCTTATTGGTGTCCTTTAGTAGTGGTTTCTTTGCAGCAATTCAACCATGAAGGTCTGATTCAAGCAGTCTCCTCTGAACAGTTGATGTTGAGATCTGTCTATTACTTGAACTCGGTGAAGCATTTATTTGGGCTGCAATTTCTGAGGCTGGTAACTCTAATGAACTTGTCCTATGCAGCAGAGGTAACTCTGCCTCTTCCTTTCCCGTGACGGTCCTCATGAGACCCAGTTTTTACGACTGCACTTGAAGAAACTTTTAAAGTTTTTGAAATGTTCCGTATTGACTGACCTTCGTGTTTTAAAGTAATGATGGACTGTTGTTTCGCTTTCCTTATTTGAGCTGTTCTTGCCATAATATGGACTTGGTCTTTTACCAAATAGGGCTATCTTCTGTATACCCACCTACTTTGTCAAAACACAACTGAAGGAAAGAAATTCCACAAATTAACTTTTAAGAAGGAACACCTGTTAATTGAAATGCATTCCAGGTGACTACCTCATGAAGTGAGTAGGTGTTCTAAAACCTTAGACAGGTTGTCACGTGTGCTCCCTCTCCGGCCTCTAGGTCACCAGGCTGCTCGTTATGGTGCACACCTGTCACCATCGTTACGCGCATTATGTAACGGTCATCGTTGCATGAAGAGGAAGAATCGGACCAAAGCGCAGCGTGGTAAGTGTTCATGACTTTTATTTCAACTGAACACTAGAACAAAATACCAAAGTGCAAAACGAAACCGAAACAGTCCTGTCAGGTGCAGAAAACACTAAACAGAAAATAACTACCCACAAAACACAGGTGGGAAAAGGCTACCTAAGTATGGTTCCCAATCAGAGACAACAATAGACAGCTGTCCCTGATTGAGAACCATACCCGGCCAAAACAAAGAAATACAAAACATAGAAAAATGAACATAGAATGCCCACCCAAATCACACCCTGACCAAACCAAAATAGAGACATAAAAAGGGCGTGACACATTATGACACTCACATGGACTACATCACCTCCTTGATTACCTGCCCTATATATGTCACTCTGGGTAACTCTGTTGACATTAACCAAATTGGAACTGTGAATACTACCATGAGTACAGTTAATGTACTGCCAATAATAAATGTACCGTTCGAACTACAACTGATGAACACTTGCCAGAGAAAAGGAAGTAAATAGATTTGTAATTCTGTTAACCACCGCTACCTCAGCTGAGCGTAGTTTTCCGTCGGAGTAATCCTCTCAAGGTTCACTGTTTGTTTTATTGTTCACATTAATACTTGTTATCTAATTTGTGTTCTTTCTTTTTTAATGCAGGAGTTCGTTTTCAATTCACTCAATATCGTTAGTCTGAATGCTAGGGGTTTGAGAAATCCTACAAAAAGGAAAGCTTTATTTTTATACTGTAAACGCAGTAACGCAGATTTTGTTCTTCTTCAGGAAACTCATTCAGGTGAAAGTGATTTGAAATTTTGGAAAGCACAATGGGGAGATATGGCCTATTTCAGTCATGGATCAAATCATTCTGCTGGTGTTTTGACACTTATTCACAAGTTTAAAGGTGACATTCTAGAATCCACATCTTCACAAAACGGCAGATGGGTCATAGTAACTGTTAAACTTGACAATGCTATTTTCATAATCTGTAATGTATACGGACATAACTCACATGCTCCTTATAAGACCCTTTTTACCCAATTTACCAGGAAGGTACAGGATTTAAGCAACAAATACTCAGAGGCTTTTCTAATTATTTCAGGGGATTTTAATGAAACACCTGATGCATCTGCTGATCGTTTTCCTCCTAGAACGAGTCAAAACCCTCAAAATAGTAACATTATCATTACATTATGCAAGGATCTCTGTGTTGAGGATGCCTGGCGTTATTTCAATCCGGATGCTAAGGGTTATACCTGGTCCAACAAAACTATGTCACGTAAATCTAGAATAGATTTATTCCTAATTTCCCCTTTTTTGTTACAATTTGTTATAGATGTAGATCATCAGTTGGCTCCCTTTTCTGATCATCACTTGATTTCCCTGAATTTACAAGCTACTAAAAAATCTAAAGGTACTCGAGGATATTGGAAATTAAACAATACACTTCTTAAAGATACTGCTCTCATTGAAAACATCAAATCATTAGCTAAAGGTATTTTTGCAAGAAAAGACTTGGGTCATGGGAGTAGATGGGAATTTTTCAAATATAAAGTCAGAGTGGTAGCCATTAAACGCGCCAAAGAGCTGATGCAATTAAAGAACCATAGAGAAAAGGAGATGATGAGCAAGCTTGACAGTTTTCTAAAGAAAGATAATCTATCTGAAGAAGAGGAGTCTGTGTTCAGGTCTTTACAACTAGAATTAGAACAGACTTACACGGATCTGGCAAAGGGCGCTTTTGTAAGGTCAAGAGCAAAATGGATTGAAGAGGGGGAAAGAAACACTAGTTACTTTTTTGCACTTGAAAAGAGAAACTACAAAAGAAAATCTATAACTACACTCAAAATTAACGATGTTTTATGCAAAGATCCCATTACAATATCATCATTTGTCAATTCCTTTTATGAAAACCTTTACAGCTCTCAATTTCAGGAAGATGGTTATGAAAGCTACATTTGCCACATTCAGAATTATGTCCCTGTAATTGAGGATGATTTCCACTCAGTTTGCGATTCACCTGTGTCAATTGGAGAAATTAGAGAGGCTCTGAATTCAATGAAAAAAGGGAAATCACCTGGCCCTGATGGCCTGTCAGTTGAATTCTATAGACAGTTTTGGGAGTTGCTAGAGGACACGATTTTCAATATGTTTCAAGATTGCATTAAAAATGGGGAAATGGTCTCCACTATGAAACAGGGCCTTATTTCATTGATTCCGAAGCCTGATAAAGACCCTTCTCTAATTGACAATTGGAGACCAATTACTTTATTAAATGTTGATTACAAATTGATTGCTCTGGTTTATGCCAAAAAATTAAAGAAAGGAATAGATACCATTATAAATGAGACTCAAACAGGATTTATGAAGGGCCGTCACATAAGCTCTAACATTCGTTTAGTCTTGGACCTGATAGAGTATTCAGATGCAATTGACTCAGATGCGGTTGTCCTATTTCTGGACTTCTGTAAAGCCTTTGACACAATTGAACATGAATTTCTCTTTAGGTCTCTTAAACTTTTTGGATTTGGTGATAATTTTATTAAAGTAGTAAAATATAAATATAAATAGTTCTGTGCTACTAAACCTTAATACTTCCAAAAGATTTAGTATCAACAGAAGTGTACGACAGGGATGCCCAATTTCGCCATTTTTATTAATTTTGGTTGTGGAACTTCTATCTCTAGATATTCTGAATGATGCAAATTTGTATGGCTTAACCATTTTTAACAAAGAAATCAAAATTTCCCAACTGGCTGATGATACTACTCTTTTCTTAACCCATTTAATCCCGAATTTTTCCCAGACATGAAAATATCCAAATCAAGTGTCATTAGTAACCATTTGAAGTAATCAATCATTATTTTTTGAAATTTTAATGGAAAAGTAGGTGAAAAAGTGTGTTTTATGGTCGGTCACAATTGTGACTGGTGGGATAATGTTACGTATACTGAATTAACATATTTCTCCTATGCAGTTATCAAAGTTCTTATATATCCCAACCCAGTTATTAACACATTTAAAACTAGCAGTCTTCAGCATTGCCACTAGAATGTCCCGTCACATTCTAGTGTGACTATTTTACACATCAAAAACCATTATACGACACCGATATGAAAACTGAGAGCAAAGTTTTAAAAAAACAACCATCAACGTATTTCAACATTGTTACTTTATTGTAACATACATTGTAACATTGTTACTTTAGTACAACATGTATTGAAACAATAATATTGTAACTTTATTGTAACATTTGAACTTGTACTTTAGTGCAATATTCATTGTAACATTGTCATTGTGACATTTTAGTGCAACATTCACTAACAACTGTATAGCAGTCATGTGATTCATTCACACTGAACATAAAGGTAACATTTAGGAGAGAGGTAGCCTGTAGAATATCCATTCAAGTAGAGGCCTACACTGAACAAAATACAATTATATATATATACACTGCTCAAAAAAATAAAGGGAACACTTAAACAACACAATATAACTCCAAGTCAATCACACTTCTGTGAAATCAAACTGTCCACTTAGGAAGCAACACTGATTGACAATACATTTCACATGCTGTTGTGCAAATGGAATAGACAACAGGTGGAAATTATAGGCAATTAGCAAGACACCCCCAATAAAGGAGTGGTTTTGCAGGTGGTGACCACAGACCACTTCTCAGTTCCTATGCTTCCTGGCTGATGTTTTGGTCACTTTTGAATGCTGGCGGTGCTTTCGCTCTAGTGGTAGCATGAGACGGAGTCTACAACCCACACAAGTGGCTCAGGTAGTGCAGCTCATCCAGGATGGCACATCAATGCGAGCTGTGGCAAGAAGGTTTGCTGTGTCTGTCAGCGTAGTGTCCAGAGCATGGAGGCGCTACCAGGAGACAGGCCAGTACATCAGGAGACGTGGAGGAGGCCGTAGGAGGGCAACAACCCAGCAGCAGGACCGCTACCTCCGCCTTTGTGCAAGAAGGAGCAGGAGGAGCACTGCCAGAGCCCTGCAAAATGACCTCCAGCAGGCCACAAATGTGCATGTGTCTGCTCAAACGGTCAGAAACAGACTCCATGAGGGTGGTATGAGGGCCCGACGTCCACAGGTGGGGGTTGTGCTTACAGCCCAACACCGTGCAGGACGTTTGGCATTTGCCAGAGAACACCAAGATTGGCAAATTCGCCACTGGCGCCCTGTGCTCTTCACAGATGAAAGCAGGTTCACACTGAGCACATGTGACAGACGTGACAGTCTGGAGACGCCGTGGAGAACGTTCTGCTGCCTGCAACATCCTCCAGCATGACCGGTTTGGCGGTGGGTCAGTCATGGTGTGGGGTGGCATTTCTTTGGGGGGCCGCACAGCCCTCCATGGGCTCGCCAGAGGTAGCCTGACTGCCATTAGGTACCGAGATGAGATCCTCAGACCCCTTGTGAGACCATATGCTGGTGCGGTTGGCCCTGGGTTCCTCCTAATGCAAGACAATGCTAGACCTCATGTGGCTGGAGTGTGTCAGCAGTTCCTGCAAGAGGAAGGCATTGATGCTATGGACTGGCCCGCCCGTTCCCCAGACCTGAATCCAATTGAGCACATCTGGGACATCATGTCTCGCTCCATCCACCAACGCCACGTTGCACCACAGACTGTCCAGGAGTTGGCGGATGCTTTAGTCCAGGTCTGGGAGGAGATCCCTCAGGAGACCATCCGCCACCTCATCAGGAGCATACCCAGGCGTTGTAGGGAGGTCATACAGGCACATGGAGGCCACACACACTACTGAGCCTCATTTTGACTTGTTTTAAGGACATTACATCAAAGTTGGATCAGCCTGTAGTGTGGTTTTCCACTTTAATTTTGAGTGTGACTCCAAATCCAGACCCCCATGGGTTGATAAATTTGATTTCCATTGATAATTTTTGTGTGATTTTGTTGTCAGCACAATCAAGTATGTAAAGAAAAAAGTATTTAATAAGAATAGTTCATTCATTCAGATCTAGGATGTGTTATTTTAGTGTTCCCTTTATTTTTTTGAGCAGTGTATATCATAGAGGTAGGCTTCAGAACCAAGTGCAAGATTAGTTTGTGCATCACTATTTTGAACTGTGATCAGTCAGACCTACTGTCATACAGTCTTGAATCAATTGACCTTCTTTTACAAAAACATTTCAGTCATTTTGATTGTCTTTTTCGTCAACTTTTTTTTCTTCCTAGAGTCCGTTGTATTGCTTCTCATCACCCTTTATCGACTTTTCAATTTTTCTTTTATTGTCTTTTTCAGCCCTTTTTCATTCGGTCTTATCTCCTTTTCTACTGTCCATGGTATATCTGGAAGCACTCAATGTGCAGTGGTGCTTTGCATTTCTCACATGCATAGGTAGTACGTTTGTCACAATGACGACTTCTCTGGAACCGGTGCATCGTGTTGATTGGCCAGTGAGAAGTTTTGTCATATCTTGCCTGATCTTCAATCTCCTTCCGTGGCTCAGTGTTTTTGTGCCAAACTTTAGCATATTTGGGCTGTATACTCTGTGTTTTGGAATCACATCAGTGGCAGGCCTTTTCGATCGTTTGAACACTCAATCTTTATTTTTGACCACATGCAGCTTTTCCCTTGGCTCTTCTGGCTGACCCCTATGGCTTGTAGAGGCCCTTGGCTCTTCTGACTGGACCCTCTGGCGGGTAGAGGCCCTTGGCTCTTCATTATCAACAATGGAGGGGTGTGGGGGAGGTTGTGGATGAGGGGGGTGAGGGGTAGGTCATCATCACTGATAACGTTGTTCCTGTCATGATCTGTTTGCATATGTTCAGCATATGCATTCAACAGCCTGGCTGGCAAATGGCCTGTCCATATCTGACCCATCGCTATCACAATCACTCAGGACAGCATCTTTCTCATTTTGAGGGATAACTGCAATGTTGCATGCCTTGTCTGGGCAGTCACCTAGATCCAACATATCCAGAGCTCGACTCAAAGTGAAACTAAAAGAAAGAACAGAGAAGAAAGTTAGGTAAAACAAGAACTATGTATGTGTATAAGTATGTGTATACCTAGATGCACTGTGTTATCCCGCCGGTCACTATTGTTGCCGTCAACATGTTTACACATTCTATGACCACACTGAACAAAGTTGAGTAATTGCAAATGCATATATCAATACTAGACACCTTAAAGATGATGTGTACCAAAAATCTTTGTCCTAACTTTATGTTAACATACTTTACAAACCTTTTGTTTGGGAGCTTTGATGCAGCCATCCTCCTCTCATGGTGCAACCAGGAAGTAAACAGCTCTGGTCATGTGACAATTTACACTAAACATGTGACACTGCACATCTTTCATTGAGACCCTTTATTATTTCAATATTTCCTGGAAATGCATTGATACATCATTCAGTAACATTTTTAGAGCCGTATAACTGAATATGTTTTTTATGGTCACTATTGTGACCGATGGGATTAAATATTAAGAGACAAAGACCAGGTCGCACATGCCCTTAATGCTATAACTGCATTTTCTATTGCATCAGGATTAATACTGAATGTTTCTAAATGTGAAATCTTATGTTTATTTGACTCTGATGATAAAGAAATTGAAAATATTCCTGTAAAGGACTGTGTTAAATATTTAGGAATACATCTGTCAAAAAACCACTTAGTCAGACAACATTTGAATTTCTCACCTAAAATTAAGAGAACTAAAAATATATTTAATAATTGGCTACAAAGATCTTTCTATACTTGGGAGAGTACTTCTGTCCAAGGCAGAGGGACTGTCTCGTTTTGTGTACCCCTCATTATCGTTATGTGTAAATCCAGCTACTTGTAAAGAGATCAATAAGACCTTTCTTGACTTCATCTGGAAAAATAAGTCTCACAAACTAAAAAAAACTGTCCTTTCTATCAAAAGAGCATAAATAACACTTTCAAGATAAACTGGTTGAAAAAATGTTTGATCGATACTGATTCAATATGGTATTTCATTCCAAATAATGTGTTTAATAAATTGGGAGGTCTTCAATTTTTACTGAAATGTAAATATATTCCTGAAAGATTACCTGCTAAATTGGCTAGGTTTCACCAACAAGCTTTAATGGCCTGGAAAATATGTTTCCTGCACAATTTTTCCCCTCATAAAGCTCTTTTGTGGAATAATTCAGACATAACTGTAAGGAATAAGTCATTGTTCTACCCCAGCTGGCATGAGAGGAATATTGACTTTGTTCTTTATATTTTCGACAACAAGGGTAATATTCTCACATATGAACAATTTATAACATTGAAAGAGTTTCCAATACCTTTCAGAGAGTTTATTTCTGTGATCAAAGCCGTTCCCAGTGGTCTAACTACACTTATGAAAAGTCATCTTAATTTTGGGAATGATCACAAAGTTTATCCAGAACTCAGATTGGAAGGCGTGGGCTTATTTGAGAGATCTTGTTGTAATAAATATATAAGACAAATTCTTCATTCACAAAACCAACTTACACCGAGAGGAAAGTTTTTCTGGAACATGCTTATTCCTGACATTGTCTGGAAAAATGCATGGTTAAGGCCTTACAAATACTGTATACCAAACAAAGTTAAGGAAGTGCACTTCAAAATTTTACATAAGATATATCCATGTAATTCTATGATTTCCAAATTTTTGGGCTATTGATGATACCTGCGTTTTCTGTGAAAAAGAAGGTGAGAATCTGTCTCACTTGTTCTTTGAATGTAAATTTGTGTCAGAATTTTGGGAAAACCTTGCAAAGTACTTATTTACCATTATGAACACTGCCTATATTTTTTACATAAAATATATATGTTACTATTGCAATGATAACAAAACCACTGAAATTATTGTAATTTTTTTATTCTTGTTGCCAAATACTTTATACACAAACAAAGAGTCCAAAATTCTATACCAAAATTACCAATTTTTCTGATTGAATTTAATTATCTTATTAAAACATTAACCCTAGTGAATAACAACAATAATAACATCTTCATGAATCATTATAATAAGATCTTTTCAGAGTGAATATAATTGCACTTAAATTGTTTCTTTTTTGTATTATTTTATTTTTATTGATATTTTTTGTATGTTTGAGTATTGTTAATACCTGTGTTTGGTTTGCTAGACATGTTTGATGTAGCAATGTAAGTTGATTTTTGTATTATGAATAAAAAAATTAAAATACATTTAAAAAATAAAATAAAAATATGTCACTCCCTTTGGTTCCTTCCCCAGGTGTCATTGTTTCTATTTCATGTCTGTGTGCTGTTCGAGTTTCTTGTTTTGGATTATGGTTAGTTTATTTCTTAAAGCGCACATCGTTACACCGGTAGTGTGTATATATATATATTTCCAGATTTAAAAAAAATATCTCCTAGATTTAGAAAATACACTTCAATACCTTGTTTCTTATGATATATTTTTGGAATGCCCTTTTTGCCATTTATGAATATGTTATTCAATGTGTTTCTATGGGCTTTAGTAGTAAAGGCCAAAATCAATATCTTATCAAATCATTTTTTCATTTTTTTTGTATATACCTAAATGGGTCCTAAAATGCTAAATCAAATAACTAAATGATCCATAGTATGACCATCTTAAAACAATTTCATTTATCATCTTAGTACCCAACCTCCCCCAACGTCTTTGACACTAAGGAATTACATCAGATCCTCATTAGCTTTGTAAATGTTACGTAGGTGGAGCATTTTTAACATCCTCTCGGGCCAAGACACTTAAAGTTGCATAAAATCTGTCGCCTCTGGCATTTGCTTTCAGGCCTGATTTATAGCACCACTCAACACCTTAGGACTGATGACATTAACTATTTAACTCTGTATATGATCCTTTCAATGAGTAGATAATTGGAATATACTGTACTAAATCATGGATCTGTACAGAGGGACAAGTCCCAAACACTAGCTAAGAACAAAGTACCAATGGATGGATATCAGTCCAGCCAGAGGGACACTTTTTACTACTCTCTGGTGCCTTGAAGTCTGAAAGACGACACCGAGGGGCCTTCTTACAAATACACTGAACAAATATATCAACACAACATGTTAAGTGTTTCATGAGCTGAAATAAAAGATCCCTGAAATGTTCTATACGCACAAACACCTTATTTCTCTCGAATTGTGTGCACAAATTTGTTTACATCCCTAGTAGAGAGCATTTCTCTTTTGCCAAGATAATCCATCCACCTGACAGGTGTGGCATATCAAAAATCTGATTAAACAGCATGATCATTACACAGGTGCACCTTGTGCTGTGGAACAATAAAAGGCCACTAAAAGGTGCAGTTTTGTCACACAACACTATGCTACAGATGTCTTAAGTTTTGAGGGAGTGTGCAAATGGCATGCTGACTGCAGGAACGTCCACCAGAGCTGTTGCCAGAAAATGTAATATTAATTTCTCTACCATAAACCGCCTCCAACGTCGTTTTAGGGAATTCGGCAGTACGTCTAACCGGCCTCACAACCGCAGACCACGTGTATGGCATCGTGTGGGCGGGAGGTTTTCTGATGTCAACGTTGTGAACAGAGTGCCCCATGGTGGCAGTGGGGTTATGGTATGGGCAGGCATAAGCTACTGACAATGAACACATTTTATCAATGGCAATTTGAATGCACAGAAATAGTCTGACGAGATCCTGAGGCCCATTGTGAGGCCTTTTTTTAAGGTATCTGTATTCCCAGTCATGTGAAATCCATACATTAGCACCTAATGAATTAATTTCAATTGACTGATTTCCTTATATGAACTGTAAACAGTACAATCTTTGAAATTGTTGCATGTTGAGTTTATATTTTTGTTCAGTAAAGTTGTTTTAAATTTATTTTTCTGGTGTCTCCAGGAAAGGGTCATAGGAAGTAAAACAGGCACCTGTTAAGTTAATTCGTTTTTGCTCTCTTTTCCGGGAAGTAAGTTATAATTATGGGCCTCCAAGTGAAGCCATACTCCTAATTACAATGTGTTCAGCTGTCTTGTGCTTCCAGGGTGCCAGTTTAAATAGGTTGCCAGTTGGAGTTTGTGTTTGAGTAGGAACAAAAGCAGTTACTCAGATTTATTATTGGTAATGTTCGTTATTTTAGAAGATTTCGTGATGGGAAGGTTGACGACGGATGTGACCATTGATTTAGGTGTCCTCTGTAGAAATCAAACGATCAGAAACGCACAGGGGAATGATATAACACTTGATTGCTGTATTCCGGGGGGGGGGGGGGGGAGATCTGATTAAGGGAGTTTCCCATGAGAATATTAAAGTTGGTGGGTTTTAAAACAAAGTAACCAACACTCACTCCCCCAGTGGTATAGTTTTCTCACCGCATTGTCTCTGTGGACATATCCTAAAAGATCTCACTCTGGGCCCGAGGGCTATGTATTCTGCTGGCTTTAAGTTTATTTTCCTATAGTTTGAGGCACAATTGAATTATTTTCTTTCCAAAGACAGTTAAAGACTTAAGATCCCTTTGCTGATATGGAGTGTTTATTTTCCTTGCTTGCTTCCCTGAATCCTTTGAGGATTGTTTTTGAGTAAATAAAGATCAGGGCCCAGATTCACAAAACCTTCTTAAGAAGAAATGTCTTCTTAACTGCCATTTTTTCCCCTTAACTATAGACCTAAGAAGAAAGTTAAGCAAAGTTTATATTCCTCAAAAAGGTTATTGGAAATGTTCTTTCTCTATTTCTTATGTTTCTCCTTAAGAAAAAGTTCAGAAGAAATTTGATTCTTGGAAATAAAGTTATTGGATTTGTTCTTAATTCCAAGATAGCTAAACCCTTGTCGTGAAATCAGGGCAGTGAGAGAAAAAGCTCATGAAAGCAATTGAACACGTTTAATTTACTCACAAACTTCATCTGAAAGTTTCAGTATTGATTATTTTAAACCCAAGAACATGTTTTAGAACAGTAATCGCAGTATGAAATATGCTAACATGACTGCCATAGCTAGATAAATCGGTTGCCTAGCAATAAAATATGAAGATATTTAAGAAGTTTGTAAGAAGATATTTGAGAAGTTCAAAATAAATCGTGAAATCTTAAGATTTTGTTGAGGAATTGCACTTAAGAATTATCTCATGAACATATTTTTTCCTTCTTCAGCAGCTTCTTAATTTTTGTGTAAGAAGTGTTTTGTGAATCTGGGCCCTCGTGTAAATAATATATTTGGGTTTACCACTCATTGATCAGTGTCTACCTTGTCTCTTTTTATGGAAAGCAAACATAGCCCTTTAATGATCAGAGCTTTTTCTTTGGTGGGGTAATTGTTTGGAGGTGCAATTTGCAGAAGACAAAGCTCACTCCGTGATATTGGCAATATTTGTGTGAAATGTATTTTCTGAAGGAAAACACTTGAATGTTTGCTTTGAGCTAAGGCAGTGCCAGAGAAATTTTCAGACCACAAGCTTTTCAAAATTCTCAGCTGCAGATGCTCTGAGTTCATCTACCTTGCTGTAAGAGGTGCGTACTTCAGTTATATTTGTCAGTGGTCATGTGTTTACTTTGGTCCTCAAGAAAAGCCTTGAGTATTTGCTCTTTTTTTTTACATACAGTTGCAAGAAAAAGTAGGTGAACCCTTTGGAATTACCTGGATTTCTGCATAAATTGGTCATCAAATTTGATCTGATCTTCATCTAAGTCACAACAATAGACAAACATAGTATGCTTAAACTAATAACACACAAATTATTGTATTTTTCTTGTCTATATTGAACACATAATTTAAACATTCAGTGTTGGTTGGAAAACGTATGTGAATCCCTAAGCTAATTGGAGTCAGCTAACCTGTAGTTGATGTTGGTTAGAGCTGCCTTGCCCTATAAAACACTCACAAAATTTGAGTTTGCTATTCACAAGAAGCATTGTGAACCAATTAGCATGTGAACCATGCCTCGAACAGAAGAGTTCTCAGAAGACCTAAGATGAAGAATTGTTGACTTGCATAAAGATGGAAAGGGTTACAAAAGTATCTCTAATAGCCTTGATGTTCATCAGTCTACGGTAGGACAAATAGTCTGTAAATTGAGAAAGTTCTGCACTGTTGCTACTCTCCCTAGGAGTGGCCATCCTGCAAAGATGACTGCAAGACCACAGTGCAGAATGCTCAATGAGGTTAAGAAGAATCCTAGTGTCAGCTAAAGACTTACAGAAATCTCTGAAACATACTAATATCTCTGTTGACGAGTCTACGATACGTAAAACACTAAACAAGAATGGTGTCCATGGGAGGACACCACGGAAGAAGCCACAGCTGTCCAAAAAAAACATTGCTGCAAGTCTGAAGTTTGCCAAAGTGCACCTGGATGTTCCACAGCGCTACTGGCAAAATATTCTGTGGACAGATGAAATTACAGTTGAGTTGTTTGGAAGGAACACACAACACTACGTGTGGAGAATAAAAGGCACAGCACACCAACATCAAAACCTCATCCCAACTGTAAAGTATGGTGGAGGGAGCATCATGGTTTGGGGCTGCTTTGCTGCCTCAGGGCCTGGACAGCTTGCTATCATCGACGGAAAAATGAATTTCCAAGTTTATCAAGACATTTTGCAGGAGAATGTTAGGCTATCTGTCTGCCAATTGAAGCTCAACAGAAGTTGGGTGATGCAGCAGGACAACGACTCAAAACACAGAAGTAAATCAACAACAGAATGGCTTCAACAGAAGAAAATACACCTTCTGGAGTGGCCCAGTCATACTCCTGACCTCAACTCGATTGAGATGCTGTGGCATGACCTCAAGAGAGCAGTTCATACCAGACATCCCAAGAATATTGCTGAACTGAAACAGTTTTGTAAAGAGGAATGGTCCAAAATCCCTCCTGACTGTTGTGTCGGTCTGATCTGCAACTACAGAAAACGTTTGGTTGATGTTATTACTGCCAAAAGAGGGTCAACCAGTTATTAAATCCAATGGTTCACATACTTTTCCCACCCTGCACTGTGAATGTTTACACGGTGTGTTCAATAAAGACATGAAAACGTATAATTGTTTATGTTATTAGTTAAGCAGACTGTGTTTGTCTATTGTTGTGATCTAGATGAAGATCAGATCAAATGTTATGACCAATTTATGCAGAAATCCAGGTATTTCCAAAGGGTTCACATACTTTTTCTTGCCACTGTAGCTACTTCATACAGTATACATCTGTGTCATTCCCACAGTAGAAATATCTGTATCAAAACATACTGTCAAAACATTTGTGTGCCTGTTTTAAGCACAATGCCCCAAAGGGGTCCTGTTTGGCAATGAATTGCACAGAAATTGTACATATGTAGTTACAGCCATTTTTTTTGTTTCTTCATGAAAAAGTGGTTCATTTATATTTCACACTTATTTGTACAAAAGGGGATTGTTCAGAACAGGCTGCCCGCCAACTTACAGTTCCTCAGTGAAACCTCATCATTCAATCATCGTTCACCTCTCCAACCGAGGTCACAGACGTCGGCTTTCACTCTTCCTTCAAATCAAATCAATGTCTGATCCATCATGGAGGCCCAGGGGCTAGTAGGGATCAATCTGCAGGGTGGTGTCTGTCCACCAGCTAGCTGCTTATATTTGGGACTGAGGCACGTTTGTCTGTAGACTAATTGAATTATCAGGGGTAGTTTGCTCCGTTTGGGATGTTTCCATCTGGTGTCATATGTATCTGACGAGATTAGGTTATAGATACTGTACATCAGAACATGCAGTTGTTGCTCTGTCTAAGTGGAGCTTCTCAGTGCATATCAGGAGTCATAGTCCTTGGACATTACGAAATGAGTGACATTATGATCCCTGGGGGATCTTTAATGTACACTACATGACTAAAAGTATGTGGACACCTGCTCATCGAACATCTCATTCCAACATCATGGGCATTAATATGGACTTGCCTCCACTCTACCTGGGAAGGCTTTCCACTAGATGTTGTAACATTGCTGCAGGGACTTGCTTCCATTCAGCCACAAGAGCATTAGTGAGGTTGGGCACTGATGTTGGGGGCTTAGGTCTGGCTCGCAGTCGGCGTTCCAATTTATTTAAAAAAAGGTGTTCGATGGGGTTGAGTTCAGGGCTCTGTGCAGGCCACTCAAGTTCTTCGATAGCGATCTCAACAAACCATTTCTGTATGGACCTTGCTTTTGTGCATGGGGGCATTGTCATGCTGAAACTGGAAAGGGCCTTCCCCAAACTGTTGCTACAAAGTTGGAAGCACAGAATCATCTAGAATGTCATTGTATACTGTTGCGTTACGATTTCCCTTCACTGGAACTAAGCAACATGAGAACCATGAAAAACAGCCCCAGACCATTATTCCCCCTCCACCAAACTTTACAGTTGGCACTATCCTTTCGTACAGGTAGCGTTACCCTGGCATCCGCCAAACCCAGATTCATCCGTCGGACTGCCAGCTGGTGAAGCGTAATTCATCACTCCAGAGAACGCGTTTCCACTGCTCCAGAGTCCAATGGTGGTGAGCTTTACACCACTCCAGCCGATGCTTGGCATTGTGCATGGTGATCTTAGGCTTGTATGAAGCTGCTCAGCCATGGAAACCCATTTCATAAATCTCCCGACGTATAGTTATTGTGCTGACGTTGCTTCCAGAGGCAGTTTGGAACTCGGTAGTGAGTGTTGCAACCGAGGACAGAGGATTTTTACGCACTTCAGCACTCAACAGTCCCATTCTTTGAGCTTGTTTGGCCTACCACTTCGTGGCTGAGACGTTGTTGCTCCTAGACATTTCCACTTCACAATAACAGCGTTTATAGTTGACTGGGATAGGTCCATCAGGGAAGACATTTGATGAACTGACTTGTTGGAAAGGTGCCATCCTATGACGGTGCCACGTTGAAAGTCACTGAGTTCTTCAGTAAGGCCATTTTACTGCCAATGTTTGTCTATGGAGATTGCATGGCCGTGTGCTCGATTGTATTTACCTGTCAGCAACGGGTGTGACTGAAATAGCCAAATCCACTAATTTCAAGTGGTGTTCACATACTTTTGTGTGTATATATAGTGTATTTCAAACAACACTGTTGCTATTGTCCTCTTCTGTGACCTTTAGCTCAGTCTGTACATTAGTCTTACTCATCTAACAGTGTCTATGTTCCCTGACAGAACTACAAAAAATAGTTACTCAACTACAGACTCACCACTTTTGCCTCTCCCTCAAGACAACCATCTCTCATTTCCAAGCTATTCTCTTAGACATGATTCATTAGATTTAGTACTTTTAGTGCCGACAGGCAAATTTTCATAGTAGGCAAAATAAAGGTTGTTTCGTAAATCATGTTTTTTCTCAGGCTATTTTCTCCAAAGGCATTGTGCTGGCATATTCCCTTTGTAACTGAGAAAGTTGACTACAATAATTCACATCATAAAATGAATACATTTTGTATACAGTTTAATAGCCTAATGTTGTGTCTTCGACAACTATTTCCCTCTACGCATTTCTACTGCTGCAAAATACTATTCTAGTTGTTTAACATTGGATGAGTGTGGTAATAAATAATTCTATCCAAACACAAAGTTTGATATTCAACAGGCCAAAGATACAAAGGCCAGAGGAGCAAACAGGTGTTTTATTTCAACATGCAGTTGTGTTGGAGCATAAACACATTACAACCCTTTTGTTCTCAAATAAGCAGACGAACCCACAGTGAGTTATGCCTCAAGATGGGTGCAGACATGCAGCTTTTCTCTTTTACGGTATTCTCTTTACATAACTCCTACCAAACAGTCAACACCTGTTACGTTGACGACAGTGGTGTGCCATTGGCAGAAAGTGTGAACTCTAACTGAACCTGTCCAGCTTGCTGTTGTTGTCTGTCTGCTTCATCATCACACAACAACTCTGTCTTTACTTCCCCTGTCTGTCTGTCTGTCTGCCGAATGAGGTGTGTCCTCTGATAGATAGATGAGCCAGACGCTGAGAGCCGAGGGGGCTGCTGTGAAATCCATAGACCTCACAGATTAAGTCACTATCTCACAGACTCATCTGCCCACACCAGTCGCACTTCCCTGATCTCAGTTTGCGTGAGAACTAGAAGAACAAGAAAGACGAAGTGAGTGCTCTTGTTTCTGTGTCTGCTGCATGCACACTGCCGAGCTGACGCCGGATTGTGTCAAACGATCATAACACTGCTCCTCTTGACCTTAAAGGTATCTAAAGTGCAGATATCAAAATCCTAATACATTTGTAAACCAGTTTAAACACTACTTAAAAACATTAGTTTATCAAGATAGAGTCAGAACACATCATCAAATACATTAAGCTAAAGATATCTGTTTATTTGCATTGGATGCGTCTCAATCCACAGCATCTGCCGATGTCACACTTCCTCACCTGCGGTGAAAGGTGGCAGAGCTAGAGCGGTATTTGTCAGACCATGAGACATCCTGAAAAGGAGTCTTCTCATGAAAACGTCTGTAGCGTCCGAACGGGTTGACCACTCTATGGAAAGGGGAGACACTCACGAACACGATGGTGGTCTCTGTTTCGGTGTGGAAGAATTTGAGTGACCTGCACAGAGCCCTGACCTCAACCCCATCAAACGCCTTTGGGATGAATTGGAAGGCTGACTGCGAGCCCGGCCTAATCGCCCAACATCAGTGCCCGACCTCACTAATGCTCTTGTGGCTGAATGGAAGTAAATCTCTGCAGCAATGTTCCAACATCTAGTGGAAAGCCTTCCCAGAAGAGTGGAGGTTGTTATAGCAGCCAAGAGGGCACCAACTAATGGCCATAATTTTGGAATGAGATGTAGACGAGCAGGTGTTCACATACTTCTGGTCATGTAGTGTATGTGTACAAGAAAATACATTATTTTACTGTCTTTTTTTGCCATTTATGAATGTGCTGTTATTCAATGCGTTTCTCTGGGCTATAGCAGTAAAGGCCAAATTCAATATTTAATTGTCACGTTCCTGACCTGTTTTCTGTTTTTTGGTATGTGTTTATTGGTCAGGGCGTGAGTTTTGGGTGGGCAGTCTATGTTTTCTGTTTCTATGTTGGTTTTGGGGTTGCCTGGTATGGCTCTCAATTAGAGGCAGGTGTTTGACGTTTCCTCTGATTGAGAGTCATATTAAGGTAGGTTGTTCTCACTGTTTGTTTGTGGGTGATTGTCGTCCGTGTCTGTGTCTGTGCACCACACGGGACTGTAGCGTTCGTTTGTAATAGTCTGTTCCTGTTCGTGCGTTCTTCATGTTTTATGTAAGTTCTCTCGTTCAGGTCTGTCTACTTCGTTTTGTTGTTTTGTAAAATTATCAAGTGTTCTTCGTGTGTTTAGTTTCGTCTTGTTAAATAAAGTTCATTATGTATTCACAACCCGCTGCACGTTGGTCAAATCACTACTCCTCCTCTTCGTATGAAGAGGAGGAGGAACACCGTTACATTAATCAAATAATGTTTTCACATATATTTTCTTATAGCTAAAATTCGAAATCTAAAAGCTAAAAGATCCATAATATGATCCTCTTAAAACAATTCCATGTCAGCTCAGAACCCCCCCCCCCCCATCAGACAAATGACTGTCGTCACTAAACAATAATGTGGTAACATAATTTACTTTAAGTATTGTTTTTTGCTTGCATGCCATTATTGCTAGCTAAACTAGCCTAGACCATATTTAGAGCCTAGACCATACTTAGAGGGAGATGGCAAAGACGTCTTCTGATTGGTCTATCTGGCTTTTCTTCAGGCTTGTGATTGGATTGCAGATACTTGTGATTGGATTTCAGATAGAACCTTATAGTGCCAAGTTCGCAGATGGGTTTATGCTGATAAAACGTTCTAGTTTTTAATTTCTTTTCACTTAAAACTTACTATTTGAAAAATCTAGCTTTACAGACATGAACCATCTAAAGATAAACTATAAGTTAACTAACTCAAAAATGTCAGATAGAAACTTACACTCCAAAGTTCTCAAAAAGGTAGAGCCCATTTGGAAATGAAGGATCTGTCTTATCAGACTAACATCAGTAGTTTGTAAAAAGGTCATAACTTACCAAGGGAACACTATAAGATTGTGGTGTACAGTGGAAAGGCAGTGGTGAGTTTCACTTCCCATAAACGAACTACCAGTAAACCCAACAATCTAAGTATTGACAGCGTTAAGCCTTATAGACAGAGACACTGGATAAATATTTAACGCCTCTGAAGTCCCCCTCATTAGTGCATTCCCCTGATTTGGTCAGTGTGCATATGCAGAACCCTCTCAGAGGCAGGTGGCCTCTTCTGGGGGGGGGGGGGGGGGGGGGGGGGGGGGTGAAGTGTGCCTGGTCAGTAGTCAATGGCCAGTGCTTAGCTCAACAGGCCAAAGACACAAAGGCCAGAGGCATAATGGCGACGTCAGGGTGCTTTATGGCTCTGGACAATGCAGGACGGCACATCTGGAGCAGGGCCATACTTAGGTCCGTGTAGCAACCCTCCTACTGAGAGGCTTTACACCATTAGCTGTTCATTGGGCAGAAAAAGGGCATCTCCGAGGTTTATGTTGCTACCAGACGATTGGGGAGTGTTACGTGTCTTTGTTGGACTGAAATTATTTTAGTATTAGGAATACTCAGTAGACACACATTCGAGGCACTACAGAAATTAGACACTCAGAAAATACACACCGTTCAAGCATTTGTTTTGGACCTGTCTGGTGACAAATGGCTCTGTGATGGTAAGGGAAAGTTGACCCTGGCTGACCCTTTCAGAGATTCTTTGTTTACTCATTGTGCGTCAAGTCATTAGAGCATCTAACACGCTCTCACAGGTGCCTAACCCTAGCCCTCATAAGTACTTGAAGTGATCCGCAAATAAAGTACATAAAAGAGTTGTAAGTGTTAAGTATCTACCGAGTAGATGCTCTTCAACACTGTTACCCTAGTTCATCCATCCATACCCTGATAAGATTTAAAGCTTGGGCTAGTAAAAACAGTCCATTTTTTAAGCGCATCAATCATTTACAGATTATATTGCCCTCTAATTTGTAAAAAAAAGAAATACTGTCAGACCTCTGGTTTTGAATTAGTGATATATAACACCACAGGAAAATGTATAATAATTCAAGTGGTGGTTTAGCTCAGATTAATCACAGTAAAGTTGTGTATGCCTACTAGTTCTTAACAGTAGGACCATTGCGGTTGACATAACTACCATCATTAAAATACAATTGTTGGTAGAACAAGAACTGGAGTGGTTTTACAGTTTGTTTTTTCTCCAATTGTTATTAGTATGTGGTGAATGTTCAAAACTGTTAGTACAAAACTCCAAACTGGTAACGCTTGTAACACAGCAAGTCTTATATTCAAAACCTTTTATTGTGCTTTCATCTTTCACCACACAACCATTGATCCAAAATAAGTTTACTGTGAAATATCATGAGAACATTGATGTAATCGCCATAACATAATGATATCTTCTCAATTGAGTTGTTTAACAAACAGTTAATTTAATAATTTAAAAAAATTCAAGATACATGTTTAAAAATGGCCCTTTGAATGTAATAGACTACGGTACTGTAAATTAAAGTACATTACACTGTTTTCACATTAGGCAATACACTTGCACTACCCATCAAAACTGACCCATACATTTGTTTAAATCAAATTTCCATAATTTCTATCCCGTGTGATCAAAGGTGTGATCTTTCACAATCATTGATGCAAAAAATATATGTATTGTTCAGGTATATTTACAACATAGGTAAAACTGTAAGCAAATGAAACATAATGTTTAGCAGGCACTAGTTTGCGTCAAGCCTTGAGCATTTGGCCATAGGTTCTCAATGACGTCGCAGTAAATGTCCTCATATGTCATGCAGCTGGTGAAAAACTTTTTGGGATGGTGAATCCAAGCCTGGTGGAGTGTGGCACGCTCATGGGGATGACGATCATACACTGTCCACCCGTATTGTAATCGTGTATTGTATTTTACAGTATTGCATTGTAATTATATATTGTAGGGGTCATGGGTGGCTCAGTTACTAAGAGCATGGCACTAGCAGCACCAGGGTGGTGGGTTTTATTCCCAATGGGGTCACATACAGATATGTGTGGACTCACTGTTGTCATTTAGGATTAAAACGCCTGCTACGTAAATGGCATATATTACGCTATTACAGTACTGTTATAGCCAATGCAATTTTAGGAAAGCAATGTTTTGTGTGTGGTACTTAGTTATTTGAAAATGTGCTTGGAGTTTTGAAACAACTGCTTTTTTGATGATCTCTTTTGAATTTTGTATTAAGCCTTGCGAAAATGTTCTCCATACATGTGAAAAAAAAAAAGTCAAATACACAACTAGATCTTTCACTTAGAAGTGGAACCAACAACATTTTTATTTAAAAGGTATTTAATCAGGTGCCTCATTTCTAGTGTAGTTGACTTGGCATTTCTTTTAAACTGGGATTTCAGAGAAACACAGTGTTTTAAAAGGTTCAATGCTGTTTTTGAGTTTTATTCTTTAAGGACAATTATCTGGTTTTAGCTGAAGCAATCTGCTGTCACTATACATTCTAATTTCAGTTAAATGTATTACCTAGTAAATAAGGCTGTGAGCCTCCCTCTCGGGTCACTCTAGGGTTGGACATATGACACAGTGACCATAAATCTCTGCCCCAGCGACCCCTTGTCACTCTCTAATGCCTGTGATTGGTTAACAAAGACAGATCAGGGTCAGGCCTGGTTGTTTTTGACTTCAGTGATAAAATGACTCTGCCTGTTCGAGTTTACCTCTACCTGCTCCTAGTCACACAAACACACAAGGAACATGTGCAATACCAGTTGTTAAACAAACGGTCTATTGCATCATCGTGTGTGCCCTGTCCTGTTTTTTTGTTTGTTTGTGTATGCATCCAGATACTTCTCGCTTTCTGAACAGAAGCATCAACTACACAGAGACAACTAAATGAAAAGCTGGCAGGATAAACTGGTATTCTATGACGCCTACTCCTCTGTTGTAAAGATAATCCTGTCTGTGCATTGAGTGCTCTCCTATTCACATCAGTTGTCTCATGTAGATTACTTGGAGGGACTGACTGCTACAGCACAAGTTGTCTGTATTCTCCATTGTATCAGATGTGAATGATGTGTTAGGCCATAAAGAGAAAAGCCACCAGATGGTGCTCAGCGCATCCATACCATTTGGTTATTTATTTAGATACTGATTTAGTATTTCCATACTTTTTCTAACCTATTCCATTTAAGATATGTAATATTAGAAAACGTAATCTCTCTGATTAAATGTTTGAGTGCTAGTGTAGCTGATATTATGCATGCCTTTTTGATGAATTATTTTTTTTCATGTTAGAGTCCCACTCTCAAGAGTCCAGGCGCTGTCATAGTTGAATGTTTTACATCGGATACGATTTTGTAATGTCTTTATCACCATTTTCTATTTCTTTGAATGTCTTCAACTGAAAGTATATATCAGAAACCTTATTGGGTCATGTTACTAGAGATTTGTATACTACTTTGTAAACTCCAGAATGAAATGAGAGGAGCTCAAACCCTCAATAGAGGGAATAGGGGGGAGAGGGTCGAAATAGCATTACACTAAAGAGTAAACTCGCCCATGGATGAATGAAAGCTGCCACATCACACAGCTCCTTCATGCTCTCTCCTACGCTCATCCCTCCTGCCACTCTGTTTGGCCACAAACTCCATGCTTTCTCCTGTTTCCTTGTGATGAATACTTGGACCTCTCCCCTTGTTTTACTGGCCTCTTTTCGCCATAAATCAAGAGAGGAATTGTACCAACTCCAAGATAGAGCTCCTGTTATGCCCTGCAGCCATGACAGGCGCTCTGCACTCCAGTGACAGAGTATTCCCATGTGTATCAGTGCATGGATCCTAGGGTAGCTGCTGCCAGAAGAAACAAAAGATGGCTTGTAATGTTGTGACCAAGTGCCCAAAGGCTAATTTGTAAGAAAAAGGGGACTTTCATCCAAATATGTTTATGAGAGGACTTGGGAGGCAAATACATCAAATTGATGAGCAATATATGTCTTGACACTAAGTAATGAATTTAATTTTCTCTCTTTCTCTCTTGTTTAATGACAAATACAATGCACATCATATCCAGGCATTTACTGAGGTCCACTATGTAAGGGACAGCAGAGTTCTACTGAAGTCTACTCATCTAATATTCTAAGTGAGAATACTAGAGAAGACACTGTTGAAGGATTTCACTGTGAAACCTTTACGGATGATATCATGTAAAACAGTCTGCTGGGCAAACCACTTCCTGAATTGGGTAGAACATATTGTGCTTTGCCATGTTGTTACTTTTCCCACAACAGAACAATTGTTTGGTCTCCCATAATGCTTTGTCTATGCAATGTTAAACAACTACTTTCTACTTCAGGAATTGACATCTAATACACAGATGGATCTGATAATTGATCAAATTCTAGATTATTTTACTGAATAATTTTCCCTCTCTTTTCTCACAAACTGTGTACAATACAAAGGCTACTATCAAATCGCATCTGTTTCTATCTCCTGTTGGGCGAGGGTAGATTCAGAATAAGCTACATTCAAAAAATGTAATTTAATCTTTCACTATGTAGTTGAAAATTGATATGAATGTATGTATGGGAGGAAAGGGATGATTGCATCAAGTGTCCAAGCTCAAATTCTCAACTTCACAATAAATGTTTTTACTTGGTATAAGGGCCATCTAGTGGAAAGACAGCTGTCATTACACAATGGGTGCACCCTACAACGTTTGCTTAGTTCTTTTCCTAAATGTTAATGTCATTTTCTCAGAATGAGTCTGAAATGTGTCCAGTCTTGTGTTTTCAATGAACAATTGGGAACCAATCCGATAAAATCCCCAGAGAAAACAAAGTGTTGTTGGGACTCTCGAAACAGACACATCAAAATGTGATACTATTAAGTTACAGAGGGACAATAGGTAGTTAGTGGTGAAAAGGTTTGTGAGCAGAAAATTAGATATCAGTTGAATAAACTACCTTAATGGTTGGATTGAATAGCAGATCAGAAACTCAATAAATACAGTAGATTACAATTCAAAATGTAATTGATTTACCAGTATTTATTATTAATATGTTTTTTAGGGGGTAGATAAGCTTTAATATTGCAGGTAAATTGTGGCTTCCGTCAATGAAATTGTCTGCATAATTTCCAATCCCCTATATTTTACAATATTACATTTACATAAGTATTCAGACCCTTTACTCAGTACTTTGTTGAAGCACCTTTGGCAGCGATTATAGCCTCGAGTCTTCTTGGATATGACGCTACAAGCTTGGCACACCTGTATTTGAAGAGTTTCTCCCATTCTTCTCTGAAGATTATCTTAAGCTATGTCAGGTTGGGAAGCGTCGCTGCACAGCTATTTTCAGGTCTCTCCAGAGATGTTCGATATGGTTCAAGTCCGGGCTCTGGCTGGGCCACTCAAGGACAATCAGAGACTTGTCCCGAAGCCACTCCTGCGTTGTCTTGGCTGTGTTAGGGTTGCTGTCCTGTTGGAATGTGAACCATTGTCCCAGTCTAAGGTCCTGCGTGCTCTGGAGCAGATTTTCATCAAGGATCTCTCTGTACTTTGCTCTGTTCATCTTTCCCTTCGATCCTGACTGGTCTCCAAGTCCCTTCCACTGAAAGAAATCCCCACAGCATGATGCTGCCATCACCATGTTTCCCCGTAGGAATGGTGCCAGGTTTCCTCCAGAAGTGACGCTTGGCATTCAGGCCAAAGAGTTCAATCTTGGTTTAATCAGACCCGAGAATCTGATAGTCCTTTAGATGCCTTTATGCAAACTCCAAGCGGGCTGTCATGTGCCTTTTACTGAGGAGTGGCTTCCGTCTGGCCACTCTACCATAAAGGCCTGATTGGTGGAGTGCTACAAAGATGGTTGTCCTTCTCGAAGGTTCTCACATCTCCACTGAGGTACTCTGGAGCTCTGTCAGAGTAACCATCGGGTTCTTGGTTACCTCCCCCATTGCTCAGTTTGGCTGAGCAGCCAGCTCTAGAAAGTGTCATGGTGGTTCCAAACGTCTTCCATTTAAGAATGATGGAGGCCACTGTTCTTGGGTTCCTTCAATGCTGCAGAAATGTTTTGCTACCCTTCCCCAGATCTGTGCTTCGACACAATCATGTCTTGGAGAATTCATTCAACCTCATGGCTTGGGTTTTGCTCTGACATGCACTGTCAACTGTGGGACCTTATATAGACAGGTGTGTGCCTTTCTAAAACATATCCAATCAATTGAATTTACCACAGGTGGACTCCAATCAAGTTGTAGAAACATCTCAAGGATGATCAATAGAAACAGGATGCACCTGAGCTCAATTTTGAGTCTCATAGCAAAGGGTCTGAATACTTATGTAAATACTTATGTAAATATGTAAAAATAAATTTAAAAAATAGCAAAAATGTATACAAACCTGTTTTCACTTTGTCATTATGGGGTATTGTATGTAGATTAATGAGGGGGGAAATGATTTTATCCATTTTGGAATAAGGCAGTAACGTAACAAGATGTGGAAAAAGTCCAGGGCGGAATACTTTTCGAATGCACTGTATTTAACCCTTTTATTTTGGGTAGGCACAACTACCTCCGTACACCCATAAATGTTTTAAACGGATACCGGTTACCAGACAAGTCCTGACACTTGTGGGGTCATAGAGCAAAACAGAGAACACCATTGTGTTCTTGCGAATCTCCCCTTTCCACAGTCACATTAGTTTGTTCGGACGCTACAGATGTTTTTGTGAGAATACCGATTTTTGGGATGTCTCATGGTCTGACAAGTACCGCAGTAGCTCAGCCACCTTCCACCGCAGATGCGGAAGGCCGCCATAGGCGTATAGGGAGGATTAAGACGTAGCTCAGCAAAAAATAGGTATTTCTATCTTAAATTTAAGATTTTGATGGGGATTTTTTAATTATGTTACTTACAGTAGATTGACACACTGGTGCGTAAATAGACTAGTGGTTAATGGCAATGTGTGCCTTGTTGCAAGTGTTGTTACCAGGTTGCAGTTTATTAAGATCCACATATCAACATCATATCAACCCTGGGACTACGTGGCCCTGTGTAGTTACATGTTTGGCATTATTAACATGGTAATTCACAGACGACTTTCAGCACGTGTAATTACAAAACATATTTGTTTCATAGTGGAACAAGAAAATGTGTAATAACATGAAATAGATCATGAATAATTATACATGTGCTTGCTGGTGTGCCCACCAACAGACCTCAATTCACACTGGATGGAGAGAATGTCACCATGAGCTGCCGTCACAATTTCAAAGAGATCCCATTGTGGTGTGGTATAGTTGGACAACCAGACGGCAAGAACTCATCATGGACTCGCTTTACCCAACCAAACTTGGGGGAGATCCTTGGGTGGGACTTTGCTCAAAATTAATTGCAAATACTGCACAAGTGTTGAGACAGCAGATGCTGTTTTGCGTAAGATTAGCATGACTTTGCTTTCTTCGTTGTTGTTGCTTGAAAATTAATCATTGTTCCACTGTGAATTAGTTTTTATTTAACTAGGCAAGTCAGTTAAGAACACATTTTTATTTACAATGACGGTCTAGGAACAGTGGAACAGCCTTGTTCAGGGGTAGAATGACAGATTTTTACCATGTCAACTCGGGGATTCAATCTAGCAACACTTTTGGTTACTGGCCCAACGCTCTAAACACTAGGCTACCTGCCGCCCCAAGTGTTGATGCCATAGACTTTCACTAGGCACTGTATATTTCAAAATTGAAATAAATGTCATTGCAGTAATTTATAATTTTTAGTGTTTTTCATGATGTACTAGTAGTAGCAGTAGTGTAGTTCATTAGATTACTTTAGTTTTCAGTGATGTTCTTGGATGTGTCTCTTCAGAGGTATCTGTCACAATGAAGGATACACTAATAATTTACTTTGCTTTACAAATTGTAAATATCAGTAAACTGTGTTAAGTATGTCGGTAGAGCATGTTGTGTGCAACGCCATGGAGGGTTCGATTCACGGGACCATGTCTTGCTGAATTATGGTATTTATATTTGTTTTGTCATTGTAAGAAGCTGTTACTGTGTTTCAACGCACATACTTTTTGTTTCATAGTTGTACAATGGCACTCCACAAATAAAATGTATTCAACACTTGAAATTCTGTATTTTTGTGTGGGAGGGAGTTTACATATACAGTACATAATAAAAACTCGTTTTAAGAATAATAATAATCGTATTCTGTTACCTAAGACCTTCATAAACACAATCAAGGGATTATTTGTCCAATAGCATATATGGAATTGATTTATTGGACTGTTAGAATGTTGATGTCCAAAAGACGTGTCATTGGCTCAAAGTAGGGTCCCTTGAGACCTAGAATTTCTGGAAGTTTGCTTTAAAACTGCAACAAATGATCTCCACCCCGTGCAAATTATTCTCTCCACCCCATGGTAAAATGTATAGAATTGCAGGAAATTAACTTTAAAACATAAAATCATTGTCAAGGGACAATTTAAACATCTCCACCTTTAAAAATGATTATAGTTACATTTGACTGTTTTTGGTACAGTAGGCTTGTTATGATAGTTGTGTAAGGATCAACGCTGGTAGAGACGAGAAGCAGGTACAGGGAGGGAACATTTAATGGCAACGGACATGGAACAGGACAGGACAGCGTCTGGACATGAACACATAACATTAATGCAGACACAAGGAACAAATGGGAGCAGACAGTTATAGACGGGGCAATCAACAAAGGGAAGGAGTCCAGGTGAGTCCAATGAGCGCTGCTGCGCGTAATGATGGTGACAGGTGTGCGTAATGTGAGCAGACCAAGTAATTGGGCGTCACTCTAAAGCGGAAAGGTGGAATAAACGAGTCAGGAGTAGGTTTTCTTGATTGAACAAGTTCTCTATTGAGGGCATTTGGTCAACACAAACACTCCAACATAATCATTGAAAATCTCCCAAGGAAAAAACATACATCTTCTTCTCCAGATCAAACAGGAACATAATACGATTATCTTTAAACTACAACAAAAGTCACAGGATTGTCATCATCTTAGTGGTTCTTCATGGATAGCTCCTCAGTCTCGGTGGCCATCTTCCAGAGATAGTTTTTCCCCCTCCTCTGCGGGTTCCATACTCTCTCTTATAGGGGAAGGAGAATATCTCATTAGTACCGTCAGCTGTGCTTAATTGCCTCTGGTTACCTTGTCTCCCATGCCTTGTTGGGCTACTATCCGTGAGCCCAGCCTGCCCTCTGGTGGTCCTTCCACAGTAATGAAGGGCAGCCTGGCGCCCTGGAGCACTAGGGAGGGAGAGCAGGCGTGACAAGTTGCATATTTGGGAATATTTTGCTTATTGTGTTGACTCTCATCATTGACATGCATCCTCTATATGGAACAGCAGTCAATTTTTGGTCCTTAAATGAAACTGGTATACTTTTTTATGTATCACAATTTTCTTTAACCAATTATGGTCGTTAAGACAGGGCCGACAGACATGTTCCCTACTTTTTCCCTCTTCCATTTCTGCGGTAATGCTGCAATTAGTTGGTTGTAATTTTGGGTAGAGCAGACGTTTCCATAGAGCAGACATTTCCATATATTTTTGTAAGCTACATGTGTGACAACTCCACCAGTCCAATTTATGATAACATTTACAAACATTCTTCCTTTTTCAAATTTCAAAAAAATAATCTATTAGTATATTTGAGTTTAACCACAATATTTGTTGTATTGTTTGTTATGTTTTTTTTTTGTGGATTAAATTGAAATTGCAACCAACTTTCTATGGCTTGTTTTAAAATATCGATATTTGGTAGATGATTTCCTTTTCAAATAACTTAAAGTGAGAGGTTGTAATCTGAATAAAGGGAAAAAGGCCTTTCTTGAACATAGGGTGAGACATTCTTACTAATTTGCTAGAGAGCCAGTTCGGAATCAAATACAACTGCTTTTATGACTGAAGACTTTAGTGATAGGTCTAATGCTTTAATATGTAAGAATTTCTGCCCTCCGAATTCATATTCATTATATAAATAGGCACGTTTAATTTTGTCTGGCTTGCCGTTCCAAATAAATTATATGAGGATAAAATATTCAATTTTAAGTAACTTCGTTAGGTGTAGGCAAGATCATAAGAAAACAGATAAACTGGGATATGATTAAAGAGTTAATCAGGGTGATTTTTCCACAAATAGACAGGTATTTTCCTATCCATGGTAGCAAGATCTTATCTATTTTTGCTAACTTTCTATTAAAATGTATTGGAGTGAGAATTTATTCATTTTGGGATATGTTTACTGAGTATGTCCACATCGCCATCAGACCATTTTATTGGTAAACTACACGGTAATGTAAAAGTTGTGTTTTTTAGTGATCCAATACTAATATAGTACATTTATCATAATTTGGTTGTAATCCAGAGGTTATAAAAGTTATCTAGATCCTCTATGAGGCTGTAGAGGGATCCAAATTGTGGATTTAAAAGAAAACATTAATCATCAGCATACAATGACACCTTTATTTTTAACTTGAAGAATAATGATTTGTGTAAAGCTAATAGTTACAAGCATTGCTGATGATCCACACACGCCCACTTCCAGAAACACTCCATTCTGTTAGTTAGCTCGCTAACGTTAGCTAGGCTACGGGTTAAGATTAATGTTAAATTTAGGAGTTAGGTTAAGGGGTTAAGGTTAGGTAAAGGGTTTTCTAAAAGAGTTAAGGTTAGGGTTAGCTAACATGCTAAGTAGTTGCAAAGTAACTAAAAAGTAGTAAGTAGTTGAAAAGTCGCTAATTAGCTAAAATGCTAAAGTTGACCGTGATAAGATTTGAACTTTCAACCTTTGGGTTGCTAGACATTTTTGTTATACAACCATCCGTACACCTGTCTTTTCGCAATCATATGAAATCGAACACATCATAAGAAACGGGTTTATGTACAGAATAATAAGAAATGCTCTGAGACCAGGTTGTGTGGGAGGAAGATGACAAAACCTGTAAGGCAGGCCTATTTCGTGACGATCATCGTAAAAGAAGTCTCTGGTCGGAATTCACGAAGGCTTCAAGAGGAAACAACTGAAAAACAATCTCATGACTTGTGTACGGTGGATATTTATGTGGTGGAGCACCGAGTCGAAAGTCACATGTAAGCTTTCACAAACAGTGACGTCTCACAAACAATTATGTTTTGATAGTCAATGACTATAGTATACATTTTTTTAAATCCTGGTCTGCTACAGAAATAAAGGTAAGAAAAGCTAATGCTGCTGTAAAATGTGAATTACAAGAAGTCGGAAGTGATGGTAACACTGCTGATACTCGCTGTTTGTTTGTTTGTTTGTTTGTTACCTATGCATAGTAACTTCGCGTCCATCTACATGTACAGATTACCTCAACTAGCCTGTACCCCTGCACACTGACTCGGCACCGGTGCCCCCTGTATATAGCCTCGTTATTGTTATTCTTATTGTGTTACTTTTTATTTTGGCCTACTTGGTAAATATTTTATTCTCCTTGAACTGGCTTGTAAGTAAGCATTTCACGGTAAAGTCTACACTTGTTGAATTCGGCCCATGTGGCAAATGAAGTTTTGATTTGATACGTAAATGAAACACAATATGCAGCACAGTTTTATAATGTGTAGACTGTTCAAAAATAGCACAATCATAAACTATTACTTATCTGGACAAAAATAAGTTTAATTCTAAAAGCACTGCTCCTTCAATGACCCTCTCAGAAGTTTAATTTATTTTTGCGTTTTTAATATGCTTTTGTGTTGGCATCGTACCACAGAATGAGTCAATGGAAACAAATTCAACAGCTCGAGTTCAAATACCTGGAGCAGGTGGACTACCTTTATGATGACAGCTTCCCTATGGGTATTCGGCAGGTGCTTTCTGACTGGATTGAAAGCCAGGACTGGTGAGTGTGTCTGTATGGGTGTCTGTGAATGTGTGTTTGCACACATGTATGCATTTGGTTTGGAGTGTCAAAATATTACACTACAACACTGGAATACTGTGTCTTAATCTCAATAGGTGCATTAACTGGGCTGTGTGCAATATTTATTTTTTGATGGGTACTTTACAAATATTATCAGGTCCCACAGCTATGTCCCTGATCTCTGTTTTTAAAATGTCTGTTTGTACATAATGTTTTATATGTTCACCCGGGGAGACTGCAGCTGTAGATTATCTGTCAGCTAAATCTGGTGCAAAACATCACCTTTTTATACCCCCCCCCCCCCCCCCCCCCCCCCCCCCCCCCCCCCCCCCCTTTTCAGGGATATGGCCGCAAACCATGAGTCCATGGCGACAGTTCTCCTCAGCAATCTCCTGTCTCAGTTGGACAGGCAGTATTCTCAGGAACAGAACTTCCTACAAAGACACAACCTGAAGAACATCAACAAGCAGTTGCAGGTGCCACAACAACCTCCCTTACAATACCATACACCCAGGGCAAAAACAACCCAAAAAATAATTGGTAGCACTGGTGCTTCCAACTTAAAATTAGGCGCACAACATAACATTCAGGAGCATCAGAAAAGCGGATTTGTACATTGATTTAGGCCTTTATTGGGCCTATATGAATTCTAGCTACGTTTGAAGCACATGCTGTGCCCTAGAAACGAATAACCCTTCAAATACATTGTTTATTATAAAAAGCTAAAATGTTGATACAAATGCCTGCATGCTGAAATCCACTGTTCCGATTAGTTTACACTTAAAAACAGTTCAGTAGCGATGAGGTTTGTGCAGTAGGCAATAAGCCCAATACATTATCACTGCATATTGGCTATGCTTGAAATGCCCTGCCAATGTTGTTGGCAAGTTAGTTTTTTAATTCTTTCAAAACTTGAGGTATATGATCACACCGGTAATGGCTCCATTGTATTACTTGAGTGAGCATACATGTAAATAATTATTATTAAAAAATGTTTTACTGGACTGATAGTGCCTGCATCTGATGGTCAGGTTCAGCGGATGGGGGGAGAGAGCAGCAGAGGGTCCGCCTCTCACCATCCCTCCGCTAATAATAACAATACAAGCCTACACTCAACTACTCATTCATTGCAGTTCTGGTTGAAGTGCAAGTACAGGAAGCACATTTTATGGCTTCAAAAAGTGTTGACGGTGCTGAATAAAAATAAAAATATGAACTCACTCATAAAAACAGCAGCTATTTGCTCTATTCGTTGACGGTCTCTCTAGTCATAGTTTTAAAAGTTGAGAAATCTCACAGTATAAAGTTTGCTGTGTGCTCGAGGAAGCTGCAGACACTGTAATTTGAGCTAATTGATTGGCTAGCCGTAGGCCTGTAAGTGCAATTGATTGCTGTGTCCGGGACCGTGGTGTATGGCACTCAGTGGCAGCGGTACAGCGAAGCCTAATTGTAGCAAGAATTATCCTGGGTGATATATTTTTGTAGTCCCACTAGTACTCTCAAAATAAAATTCCAGGTGGCACAGCAAATTACTTAGGCGCATATGCGACCAAAATGGTCATACTTTAGAGCCCTGCATACACCTAACCTAGTTAAAACCCGACTGAATGCTGCGCTAAATCAGTTTGCCAGCCTACCATACACCATGCATATCCAACATTGATAAGTCTCTCCTTGAAATTGATGCATTCAAGCATTGAGGTGATTTAGTACAACCTAGGGCTGTTGCGGTGACCGTATTACCGCCACACCCCGGCGTTTACGAGGCAGTCAAATTCCACGTGACCCTTCAGTCACGGTAATTAGGCTTCTCCAACCTCTGACGCTGCTGATGGTCATTAGTAGCCTACCAAACTTGCTAACTCCCTGGTACTCAGCGCTCTAGGTACTCAGCGCTCTGTTGTCCCTCTAATCACTCTGACATCAATGCAAATGCAATGGAATATCGAATCAAACACACATGAGCGCTCATGTTGCGCAACCTTTCAATAGGCTATGCAATTGCGTGAGAACTGATTGCCTCGACTAAAAAGAGGATCCGCTTTCTATAGGCTAGGCCTACTATATTTATTTTTCAACTTTCCTAATATTAAGCACATTGCTTATATTTACAGGAGTATAGCTTACCTGGCTGGCATGAAAATAAACCACGGGGAAAAGCGTCTTCCATTCACTATTTAAGTGCATAGATGACTTATTGTTTTCTGCTGCCCCTGTTTTTTGATACAGGTGCATGATAATGGTCCATTCTAAGTCAAAACAAAATTCACAAATTTATGATTTAGTATATGTAAAGACAAGATTAAATCAAGAATAGTCTGATGGGTGACAATATTAGCCTATCACTTGTGAATGATGCCTAGCATAAGAAACAATGTAGCCTTGCTCATAGTTCTATATGTTTCAATAAGGTTTGTATCACAACTAAAGTGGCCAAATAACTTATTAAAATTAAGCACAGTTAGGCTCTACACCCCTTGTAAAGCAGATAACTGGCATACATAAGCAGCATGTGAGTTTCAAGTTTGGGGAAGATAATTTTCACCATAAAAATGCACATTTATAATAAAAGCATTACGTGCATAATTGCATATCATAATGGTGTTTTCCGCTAATGGAATATTCACGCTTATAGCATCCTACCATGTGCTTATAATGTGAAGAAATAGCCTAATAGTTTATCAACATTTTATACAACGGGTGGGTCTAATCCTGAATGCTGATTGGTTAAAAGTGCATTCTAACTGGTGTCTATTCCACAAGTTACCACCGGCTAAATCTATGAGGTTAAAATGCCTATTTACTCTTTTCCATCTGACTGCACAATCCACTGTCTCATCAGCCCAGTAAGGGAAGTTTAAAATTGATCTCCGCTATAAAAAGCATCTCGACATTATCTCACATTTCTTTTAGACTAACATTTAGTTTAATAGCGAGAGATTTGTATAAATCTTACTGTCTGTCTTTCCGACATTTAGATTTTTTATTTTTCAATATTCAAATTCGATCTCCAACTGTCCCATAGTAATGTAATGAACGTGTAGGGGTCGGGACGAGAAAGAGGCAGGCAGCGTTTCTCAGCCAGTCGAAATCATGAATCCGCTGGCATAATTTTTATGGATATATATATATATACACACACAAAGAAATGTCAATTAAAAAAAGGTGCAGCTAGTTTGCAGTCATTCCAGCTTCAGTTTGAAGTTATTGTGTTAGCTGTTGTTGGCTAGCTCCTCTGAACAACAGTGTCCTAATGAGCGAGCACATTTTCCATGCCAGGCGAAATTGTCTCATTAGCTCATTGTTATGGATGTATCCAAATAAATGTCACTAGAAAACAGCTTAAACAAATGCAGCTACGGTTATTCTGTCTGAACTGTTTGACATGACTGTAAGTTAGCCGTAGTTGGCTAGCTAGTAAGCAAGGGACAAGAACGTTGCCAGCCAGTATGGCAATGGAACATATAGAACGACTGGGTCGCATCTAGCAAATCTAGATTTGTGTCGTGACTATTTAAAAAAAAATATATATATATTTCACCTTTATTTAACCAGGTAGGCTAGTTGAGAACAAGTTCTCATTTGCAACTGCGACCTGGCCAAGATAAAGCATAGCAATTTGACACATACGACAACACAGAGTTACACATGGAATAAACAAAACATACAGTCAATAATACAGTAGAAAAATAAGTCTATATACAAGGTGAGCAAATGAGGTGAGATAAGGCAGGTAAAGGCAAAAAAAGGCCATGGTGGCGAGGTAAATACAATATAGCAAGTAAAACACTGGAATGGTAGATTTGCAGTGGAAGAATGTGCAAAGTAGAAATAATGGGGTGCAAAGGAGTAAAATAAATAAATAAATGCAGTAGGGGAAGAGGTAGTTGCTGGGGCTAATTTATAGATAGCCTATGTGCAGTAATCTGCGAGCTGCTCTGACAGCTGGTGCTTAAAGCTAGTCAGGGAGATAAGTGTTTCCAGCTTCAGAGATGTTTGCAGTTCGTTCCAATCATTGGCAGCAGAGAACTGGAAGGAAAGACGACCAAAGGAGGAATTAGCTTTGGGGGTGACCAGTGAGATATACCTGCTGGAGCGCGTGCTACGAGTGGTGCTGCTATGGTGACCAGTGAGCTGAGATAAGGCGGGGCTTTACCTAGCAGAGACTTGTAGGTAACCGGTAGCCAGTGGGTTTGGCGACGAGTATGAAGCCTCCCGGGTGGCGCAGTGGTCGAGGGCACTGCATTGCAGTGCTAGCTGCGCCACCAGAGTCTCTGGGTTCGCGCCCAGGCTCTGTCGCAGCCGGCCGCAACCGGGAGGTCCGTGGGGCGACGCACAATTGGCATAGCGTCGTCCGGGTTAGGGAGGGTTTGGCCGGTAGGGATATCCTTGTCTCAGTATGTAAATGTAATAAAATGTATGCACTCTACTGTAAGTCGCTCTGGATAAGAGCGTCTGCTAAATGACTAAAAATGTAAATGTAAATGAAGCGAGGGCCAACCAACGAGAGCGTACAGGTCGCAATGGTGGGTAGTGTATGGGGCTTTGGTGACAAAATGGATGGCACTGTGATAGACTGCATCCAGTTTGTTGAGTAGAGTGTTGGAGGCTATTTTATAGATGACATCCATGAAGTCGAGGTATCGGTAGGATGGTCAGTTTTACGAGGGTATGTTTGGCAGCATGAGTGAAGGATGCTTTGTTGCGATATAGGAAGCCGATTCTAGATTTAATTTTGGATTGGAGATGCTTAATGTGAGTCAGGAAGGAGAGTTTACAGTCTAACCAGACACCTAGGTATTTGTAGTTGTCCATGTATTCTAAGTCCGAGCCGTCCAGAGTAGTGATGCTGGACGGGCGAGCAGGTGCGGGCAATGATCGGTTGAATAGCATGCATTTAGTTTAACTTGCGTTTAAGAGCAGTTGGAGGCCACGGAAGGAGAGTTGTATGGCATTGAAGCTCGTCTGGAGGTTAGTTAACACAGTGTCCAAAGAGGGGCCAGAAGTATACTGGATGGAAGGATCTTGTGGAAGGATGAAATAGTATGAATAAATTAATCAAATTTTTAAAAAAATATCAAAATATGTTGATCATTATTTTAACATGTTGATAACCCATTGTATAAAAGTGATAATGCCCTTTATTTCTTGCAGAGAATAGAATAGGTCAACCTTTGTACTATGGGGGACAGTAGATTGACATAGGATAGTGCTTTTGCTGTTTGTTAGGCCTACTCGTCTTGTTGGCTGACGAAAAGTAAATGTGGACTCTTTTTCCAATATCTTCAATATGCATCTTGGAATTGGATAAGGACGTGAGCAGTTGCCTCCCCGATGTGTCTGTCTTCACTTGTAGCCTGCGAGAAAGACCTGATCACGTGATGGAGTGCGCAGCACTTGAGGAGAAGGGCACAACAGCCACTGGCCACAAAAGGCATGTTTTTTTTTGTTTTTTTAGGGTGCATTACGGCCACACAAAGGAGATGCCGCTGTGAAATTCTAGGCATTATCAAGTGCTTGTCAAATTGTGAATGAGAGACTGATGTAGTGTGTACAACCTGTGCAAAAAAAACAAAGCAGAGCTCATGTCTTTCTAGCACCTTTTTTCAAATCATCATGCAGACTTACAATGTATTAAAAATCTAAACATATAGCCCAACATTTGTAGGACAATTAAAGTTACATTAATAACTCTAAATTAAGCATATAAGAATACCTATTTCTTAACCGCTCAACACAGAATAGTCACATGTGCACACTCCCTCAAATCGTTTGGCGAAAACATCCTATTTTATTCAGCTTTGTTCAATTGTATTCTTCCTACTATAAAATAATGCCACGGAATTCTAAGCAAATCGTGTCTGCTAAATGAACTAGTGTAGCCAACAGCCATTTGGCATAGTCAGATCAGGACCTAACATAAGGACAACTCAGAGTATGCTATTCTGTTCTTCTGAAATAGACTACATTTTCTTATCATGCTTCTTTAGACCGGTCTAAAAGAAATGGATTTATTAGACTTTTTCAAATTTAGATGTTCCAAAGGTCAGTATCAGTGGCTTGTAGGCCAGGCCATGTGTGGAAGCCAGGAGATGCTAAATGTGTTTGTTAATTAACGGTCAATTACCGTGAGACCGACAGTTATTTGCTTGACATTCACCGGCTGACAATTTCGTGACCACCAGACCTAGTACAACCAATCCATAACTTCCTGCTAATGGGGAGTGGCACTGTGTAGTCCACGGTTAATCAACTACTATTTGAAAATGTCTGGTCACACATCCCCTAGATGGCAAAGGTCTGGATGGATATTGTTGTTTATCAGCTTAGTAACAAACTCAACCTATGCGATCCGAACTGTTCAAACCGTTCCTACCCCTCTTGTTGGCGGAGAGAACATTTTGCCGTTTTAAAGCTCATTCCCTGCAATTTTACACATTTTGCCATGTCTTATGTCTGTTATGATACCTGAGTCAATGGGGATCCTCTCGGGGTCGAAGCCCCTGGGCACGTAATCTGCCCATGATAACTACAATATTTAGATGGCTGGTTAGCCTAACTAACCCATCTAGCTAACATGGCCAGTAGTTGATAAAGTGGACATTTCTGATAGGTAAAAAATATCTAAGGTCTGTCAGTGAATGACATAACAAGAGGAAAACTGCCCATGCCCTACCAAATTTCGAAATTGATCCTTGTGCATTCTACTATTACAACTCTCAGCAGCTGTAAGTTAAAGGGATACTTCAGGATTTTGGCAATGAAGCCCTTTATCTACTTCCCCAGAGTCCGATGAACTCATGGATACCATTTTATGTTTCTGCGTGCAGTTTGAAGGAAGTTGCTGTCTAGCGTAATGGCTGGAAGTCTATGGGAACAGCTGTGCCAACGCTAGTAAGCACTGGCTCACAAAACTACCTCTAACTTACTTCATACTGGATGTAGAGACATACAAATGGTATCCATTAGTCCATCTGACTCTGGGGAAGTACACCACATTACCGAAAGTATGTGGACACCTGTTCGTCGAACACCTCATTGCAAAATCATGGGCATTAATATGGAGTTGGTCCCCCCCCCTTTGCCGCTATAACAGCCTCCACTCTTCTGGGAAGGCTTTCCAGTAGATGTTGGAACATTTGCTGTGGGGACTTGCTTCCATTCAGCCACGAGCATTAATGAGGTCGGGCACTGATGTTGGGCGATTAGGCCTGGCTCGCTGACTGCGTTCCAATTCATCCCAAAGGGGTTTTTAAGGTCAGTGCTCTGTGCAAGCCAGTCAAGTTATTGCACACCGATCTCGACAACCAGTTCGGTACGGACCTCGCTTTGTGCACGGGGGCATTGTCATGCTGAAACAAGAAAGGACCTTCTCCAATCTGTTGCCACAAAGTGGAAGGCTCAGAATCGTCTAGAACGTCAGATTTCCCTTCTGGAAAGATTTTTACACGCTTCAGCACTCTGTGGTCCCATTCTGTGAGCTTGTGGCCTAAAATTTTGCGGCTGAGCCCTTGTTGCTCCTAGACGTTGCCACTTCACAATAACAGCACTTACAGTTGACCGGGGCAGCTCTAGCAGGGCAGAAATTTGACAAACTGACCTGTTGGAAAGGTGGCATGCTACGACGGTTCCACGTTGAAAGTAATTTGAGCTCTTCAGTAAGACCATTCTACTGCCAATGTTTGTCTATGGAGATTGACATGGCTGTGTGCTTGAGTTTATACACCTGTCAGCAATGGGTGTGGCTGAAATAGCTGAATCCACTAATTTGAAGGGGTGTCTACATACTTTTGTGTATGTATAAGTATTAAAAGCCTGACTGAGTTCCAAAAAAGCAAAATTCTGGTTCCGGATCCAGAAGGTGGTCCACTAGTTGAATATGACTGGAGTAGTCTGTTAGTGTGTGTGTGTTCAGTATGGATAGGGAAGTGAAAGACAATAGATGTCTTTTTTTTGTAGCTTTAGGGATTGGCTTACACGTGTATTGGTCTTCTTCATACTGAGTATTCTTTCACTGATAAGTGTTGTCCCAGTCATAATTTGACCTCTTACCCTATTGAGGCGAATCAAAGAAACATGTTCGGAGTCTTGCTGAGCTCTCAGGACATTGACTATATTTAAGTAGTAATCTAAGTAGTATATTTCTTAGATTCTCTGAATTGTACCTTAAAACACTAACAGGAATAGAAAATGGCTGTTTGAGGTTGATGGGCATGGGGCCATATTTCTGTGTTTACACTAACTGATGTAGGAAAGACATACCTCAGCAGAACCTTGTGGTTTCCACACTTCCATTTCATGTGTGTGCAGATCGTGTTATGCTTCTCAGAGGTAGTAGAAGCACGAACATCGAGAGGTTTGACTTGAGGGTGGTGCTTGGCGATGTGCATTTTGTTGTTGTTTAGGTGTAATGTCTATGACGCACAGAGGACAGGCGGAAAATATCTCTTTCCAGACAATTTGTGCTGAGTGTTCCTTGACGGTATACAAGCACTGTTTGGGGTCTGTTCTTTTGAACTCAGTCAATTTAGGGAATTCTATGGAAATGCATTTTATGAATCAAAAAAACCCTTCCCCAATGTTTCATACCTGAATTGCATTTTGTTGTGATGGCATTGACCCACTGAATGAAGAATACATTCAACCCACTATGCAAATCTATTAGTACTGGAAATCAAGATTGCAGCACTTATGTCTCATCTAAAGCTACACTCTTAAATAAAAAAGGTTACAAAATGGTTCAGCAGTCCCCATAAGAGAATCATTGACAATACATTTTTTGTTGATTTGAGTCATTTAGCAGATGCTCTTATCCAGAGCGACTTACGGGAGCAATTTAGTGTTAAGTGCCAGATATTTCACCTAGACCGCTCGGGGATTCAAACCAGCAAAATCTTGGCTACTGGCCCAATGCTCTAAACCACTAGGCTACCTGCCTCCCCAGCCAAGTTCCAGGTAAAACCCTTTTTGCTTCTAGTTAGAACCCTCTCTGAAAACCAAAAGGATTCTTCAAAGGGTTCTCCTACGGGGACAGCCAAATAACCCTTTTTAGGTTGTAGATAGCCTTTCATACACTCGTAGAGCCAAACACTCAGCACCTATTTTTCTAAGGGGATTTCTCTTGATCAGCTAACAAAGTCAGAGGGATGATAGATGGGGGTTTTACTGTCTTTCTCTGAATACAGTAGGCTGAATTACACTGTTGAGCTGACGTTGTTTGTGCTGTAGTTGTCATTGTGATGATTTAAAGGGTATTGCGTGGGTTTTCAAGACTGAATCACCCTCCTGTCATTGGTCACAGACAAAGACTGAAAGAGAAATCAGGTTTCACATGTTCACATCAAAACTTTCCGTTTTGTCACAGATGCCTTGAGAGAATCTGCGGCATTTTGCAAAACCAGATAAAATATGGCAAGGTGTTTGAGACACGTTTTGTACAGAACTGGGTTCAGATCACAGAGACCGCTAAAGCTAACGAAAGGAACAAATTAAGGGGTACAGAGGGCAAGTCCATTCATGGTTTTGTTCGTTAGGATACACTGTAGCAAAACAAGCATTTCATATTGAATAAGTTCAGCTAATACCTCCCTGTTTCCCTCTTTCTTACATTTTGTGCCTAATGAACACGGCCCATGTAGGCCTGGTCTTTTTACAGTAAATGTCTCCTTGTTCGCACTGTCATAGTAGACTTTGGTTTTTGCTGATGGCAGACCTGATACTTGGAATTATTCTAATCAAAGACCATTTTAGACTTCCTCAAAACAATCAAACATTATTATTTAATTACTGCAGTAAAGGGGCTTGTCAACGACCCACCCGTAGGTGATTCGTTGAGAGCCCAACCAGCAGGTCTAAGCCACAGCATTTTATAGCAAAGTCCATCCTCTTGAATGTTCATGACATTTCACAGATAAGAGAATGTATACAAAGGTACATTGTGCTCTCATGCAACACACATCAAGATTTACATGGCACCAAATATCTGTCTCTAGTTCATTTACTGCTTGCTTATACAGGAATACTAATGCAACAGACACTACTAGGTCCTTTCCTTTAAAAAAACTGGACGTTGGGTCTCCCTGGCACCGACAGACAGGCACACACACTAATCATGGAATGTTGTCTTATCACCAAGCCATCGTAAATCTACTGTCAACGTTAAATCTGAGGCTTCTCTCTCTTCACACCGACACATGAGAGTTCTAAGAACTCTGTTCTGTTGCCTCTACAAATTGTTTAAAAAAAGTGAGTACTATTATAGGATTACATTCTTATATAAGAGGAATGTGATTAACATGTTGTAATTCTACGACACGGTGGAGAGCAATGACAGTACAGTGGGTTCAGGTTACTCAAGGATGTACAGTGTCTGGGAAAAACCCCTTTGAAGTTAAATACTTCCTTATTGGTCAATACACTATACATTCTAAGGAGAAAGTAGGGCAAATCTAAAAGGCTCTTCATGCTCCACAATTGCGTCACACCCTCCGTACAGAGCCTCCGGACCGTATTTCCAGATCAAACAGAGACCCACTGGGCACACCACGTCATTTCAACATGAATAATATTTGGTTGAGTCATTGATCAATGAGATTACAACCTATATTCACCCACTCAAAAAGACAGCCAAAAGTTAGTTGAATTTCCAATGTGCTATCACCATGCTTTCAACCATCTTTTTAAAAGGACAAGCAAATTCCAATGGAAAAACAATGTCAGATTTTTTGGCTTAGTTGTCACCCAAATGTCTAAAACTGGGCTTTTGCCCATTAAAAAAATAAAAAAAAGCACATCAAAGTTCAAATGGGAATACGATGTCAGATATGTTGTTTATTTATACAACAGATTGTGTTGTCCACTGTGCTTAATCTAATAGCAGAACCAAATGACCTGGATTGCAGTTGAGATTACGTTAAAAGTACATGGTGCAAGTGATCAATGCCGTTCCAGATTCTACGCATATTACAGCAATTGTGAAGATCTCCACAGACCTGCGACACTCTATGCATGCTATCGTGAACATGCACGCTTTTATATGACTACATAACATTACTTTTATTGTTTCAGTAACCTCAATATGGCCATGGATGTGCTACTCATTTTAAGGTTGAATGTTAGATGACTTAATATTATTGAATTGTGTTTGGTTTACAACGCAACCAAATATCAACATTTTAAGGAGATGTATCTACTGCTGTCCATCTGAGCAACTGGTTTAGCCCTATTCTTTAAGTTCGATTTTTGGTTGAGATGGTGATGTGAATCAAACTAATTTTCAAATTAATTTGAAAACAAACTGAAATTAAAGCTAGTCAATGGTACAGATGGCACTAGCCAAGCAGAAGATATCTCATTCAAATGTCAACCAAACACAATACAATAATATTAAGTCATCTAACGTTCAACCTTAAAATGAGTAACACATCCATGGCCATATTGAGGTTACTGAAACTATAAAAGTAATGTTATACAATTCAATATCCTACAATTTTAAATCGATCAGAGCTTGAAACACTAGGCCTATGTGTTGTAAAAACATTTTTTTTTTTTAAACAATAGCTGTTGATGACATTTAGTCCTAAATAGAATCATTGATATTTGAGTGATAAAGTATGGTCACATTTCATTTGCTCTGTTAAACCTACCCTTTGGCATGACTTCGATAGCAACAGTAAATCTACTTAGTTTTTATCTGGAGATTGCTCCACAATCATTCTCTCTATAGTGCATTGGTATTAGTCAGTGACAAAAATAGCTAAGCAAGGCTGGGTTTGATTAAAATCCTGGATGGGAGACCAAAGGGTAGCTGTAGATGGATCAATTCTCCAGTAGGAGGTGCTGCCCAGCCTCTATATATATATTGCTCAAAAAAATAAAGGGAATACTTAAACAACACAATGTAACTCCAAGTCAATCACACTTCTGTGAAATCAAACTGTCCACTTAGGAAGCAACACTGATTGACAATACATTTCACATGCTGTTGTGCAAATGGAATAGACAAAAGGTGGAAATTATAGGCAATTAGCAATGCACATTTGTGGCCTGCTGGAGGTCATTTTGCAGGGCTCTGGCAGTGCTCCTCCTTGCACAAAGGCGGAGGTAGCGGTCCTGCTGCTGGGTTGTTGCCCTCCTACGGCCTCCTCCACGTCTCCTGATGTACTGGCCTGTCTCCTGGTAGCGCCTCCATGCTCTGGACACTACGCTGACAGACACAGCAAACCCCTTCTTGCCACAGCTCGCATTGATGTGCCATCCTGGATGAGCTGCACTACCTGAGCCACTTGTGTGGGTTGTAGACTCCGTCTCATGCTACCACTAGAGTGAAAGCACCACCAGCATTCAAAAGTGACCAAAACATCAGCCAGGAAGCATAGGAACTGAGAAGTGGTCTGTGGTCACCACCTGCAGAATCACTCCTTTTTTGGGGGTGTCTTGCTAATTGCCTATAATTTCCACCTTTTGTCTATTCCATTTGCACAACAGCATGTGAAATGTATTGTCAATCAGTGTTGCTTCCTAAGTGGACAGTTTGATTTCACAGAAGTGTGATTGACTTGGAGTTACATTGTGTTGTTTAAGTGTTTCCTTTATTTTTTTGAGCAGTGTATATATATTTTTCTTCTGATAGTGGATATAACGTTAAAGATCTGACGTTGTTTTAAAGGTACAAATTCAACATATTTTATAAGGTTTGTCTATGTTGAAAATGGGTTACCATGATATAATCCTGTGGTTTTAATGTTACCCTCAAAACAACAGTAAGTTAAATACGTTGACAAATTACATTGCACTTCTACTGGGCACAAACTTGTTGAATCAACACGGTTTCAGTGGGACTGGGTTTAGCTCGCATGCAGGCAGGGGCCTGCATATGTCAAGCGGTGTAGAGAGCAGTAGCATAATATTGCAGCGAATTCAGGGTGTTAGCCCGCACCAGAACTCAAACCCAGGTCCAGCGACTGTCAACCCAACACATTAGCAGTTTCGCTAAGAGATTCAAATATTGTGTGTGTGTGTGTTTCAGATAAAATACAAAGTCTACCCTCTGCTCATGGCCAGGGTCATCTCCACTAGCCTCAGAGAGGAGCGTCGTATCATCGCGTCAGCCAACATACAGGAACAGGTCTGTCACTCTATGTCACCAGGAAACCTCCATGATTTTCCCCTCTTATCTTTCTTTCCTCAAAATACCTGGGAAAAGAGGCAGGAAGAGTTTAGACTAAAGTGCAACAGAAAGGCCTGTGTGCATACAGATGTAGCATCTTAATTTGATCACCCTGTTGCTGGAGAACTTTCCCGCAATGCAGGAAATGTTAAACTTCTAGTGTATTTGAGGTTTAAAAGGCTTCAAAAGTTTGTCATTATCCTTTACGAAAAATGTATTGACCCCATTAATTATAATCCACATAATAATTCACATCCTGTTGCTGCAGGATTATTTTCCTGCTGTAGGAAACTGGCTCAAATATAAGGTCCTACATGTGTGTGTGGTTAACCTCAATATCTTCTTGACAGGGCCCGTTGGAGAAGTCTTTGCAGAATTCCGTGGCCTTTGAGAGACAGAAGAACATGGACAACAGGGTGGCAGTGATCAGGAGTAATGTGCAGATGCTGGACCAGGCAGTGAAATGTCTAGAGGACATGCAAGATGACTTTGACTGCCGCTTCAAAACTATCCAGTCTCGAGGTCAGCTATATGGCCAATCTGAAATCAACTTCCAGCTCCTATCCCCTATGGAATCCCCTAAGATCTGAGATGATTTGATAGCGAGCATATAATATCGGATAGCTGTAAGTAATATGGCAATAGCTGTGCCTTGCCCTCTGGTGGCCTGATGTGGTGGAATTATTGAATAACTAAGGGTAAGACTTTACTTAAGCCCTGCAGGTATAATGCATTATGTGGTTATAATGCGTTGTAATACTTATCGTGAGCATATAGGCTTAAAATGTGCAATTTGGGATTTGAAAAACAACATAGGGATCACCCCACCTTTTTGTTATATTCTTCAATAATCAATGGCTATACTGCATTCATTTGAAAGTCTAAAAATGTACATACAAATCCCAGATTGCCCCTTTAAAGTGTTACCACAGTTTCCCCCCCACGCTGTCATATTAGATGTGTTTGTGTCCCTCAGATCCGGCGGACAGGAACACCGAGGGGATGAAACAGGAAGTGACCCGACTGCAGGAGATTCTCAACAACCTGGACTTTAAGAGGAAGGTGTGGGGACACTGTAACACACATACATTTAGATAAACCAGCAATCCGCTATGTTTGTCAGCTGCACCTTTTTTACTCTCTGGTTGTTACTATAAGCTTCCTGTGAAGCGTGTAAACAGTCAAAGCCCTTATCTGCGATCCCTTATCTGGGAGTGAATGTGCGTTTTATTTGAATTGGTGCCACCATTTGTCATTTATAACTGTGTTAGGTACTTATGCAATTGCTGCCTGATGCAGTTTAAGTCTATACAACTCTATGAATAGTTATCTACAGTATATAGATACGATTGTTAAAGACTTTCCTTTTTTGGGGCCTGTGACATGTGGAGAGCACCGAGGCATCAAGCACAATACTGCAAGTTTGATTTAACACTGCAAAACGGTTCAGTGAGTTACGATATCAAAGAATGTTAATTGAATTTGCTTCGGGCTTATACTACTTACATCAATTGGTGCATACACAATCATATGGATTGGCCCCAGTGGGAATCGAACCCACAACCCTGGCGTTGCTCGCACCATGCGCTTGCCAACTGAGCCACACAGCAGACCGGACCAGCATTGAGATTTTATTGTTCCGCCACAGGAGAACCTGTCTAAAATGAGTGACGTGATAAAAGAGATTGACGCTCTGATAGCCTCCCAGCTGAACCCAGAGCTGATGGAGTGGAAACGCAGGCAGCAGATCAACTGTATAGGTGGCCCACTGCTCACTGGACTGGACCAGCTCCAGAACTGGTAAAACACACATGTGCAGGAATGCATGCATGCACATATATAGTGTACACACACACTAGTAAAAGCCCTAATAAAAAAGACACTGAACACACACACACGCCCTAGTTTAAATCCCCAGTATCAGTCATTTTCAGATCAGCTTTGCTATCACTTAAGGGTTGGACAATTCCAGTCCTCAGGGGCCTGATTGGGTGTCACAGTTTTGCCCCAGCTAACACACCTGACTCCAAAATTCACCTAATCATGATCTTCAGTTTAGAATGCAATTTGATTAATCAGCTGTGTTTGCTAGGGATGGAGAAAAAGCGTGACACCAATCAGGCCCCCGAGACACTGTTCTTAACTCATAACTCTATCGTAAAATACAGTAACTTGGGACCCCTCTCTCTCACAGGTTTACTCTAACAGCCCAGAGTCTGTTCCAGACGAAACGTCAGCTGGACAAACTGGGAGATCTTATCCTGAAGGTGACCTATGCGAGCGACCCCATCTCCTTGCAGAGACCGCAGCTGGAGGAGCAGGTCAAATACCTCATCGACCACCTCATCAAAAGGTACTAACCTCAACAAAACCACACACCTCTGGTCAAATACCTACCTAATCTAACTAAATGCATATGTCAGACTACTTTAGAGTCAGCGGCACCAGTTAAAACAAAGCATAAACTGTCTGCCAGTCTCGCTTTGGTTAAATGACCACACTTGTGCCTTAAAGTGAATTTAGAAAGGCTGAACGTAAATGTAAGGCCTGCAAACTTTAAGATGCAACTACACTTGTAAATACAAAAAATTTATAAAATATCCATCACAAAATAATTATCCAAAAAACTGGACGCATAGGGAAGCATTAATGGTCTTGTTGACAGGGAAATGGACTTGACTTACACTGCTCAAAAAAATAAAGGGAACACTAAAATAACACATCCTAGATCTGAATGAATGAAACATTCTTATTAAATACTTTTTTCTTTACATAGTTGAATGTGCTGACTACAAAATCACACAAATTATCAATGGAAATCAAATTTATCAACCCATGGAGGTCTGGATTTGGAGTCACACTCAAAATTAAAGTGGAAAACCACACTACAGGCTGATCCAACTTTGATGTAATGTCCTTAAAACAAGTCAAAATGAGGCTCAGTAGTGTGTGTGGCATCCACGTGCCTGTATGACCTCCCTACAACGCCTGGGCATGCTCCTGATGAGGTGGCGGATGGTCTCCTGAGGGATCTCCTCCCAGACCTGGACTAAAGCATCCGCCAACTCCTGGACAGTCTGTGGTGCAACGTGGCGTTGGTGGATGGAGCGAGACATGTTGTCCCAGATGTGCTCAATTGGATTCAGGTCTGGGGAACGGGCGGGCCAGTCCATAGCATCAATGCCTTCCTCTTGCAGGAACTGCTGACACACTCCAGCCACATGAAGTCTAGCATTGTCTTGCATTAGAAAGAACCCAGGGCCAATCGCACCAGCATATGGTCTCACAAGGGGTCTGAGGATCTCATCTCGGTACCTAATGGCAGTCAGGCTACCTCTGGCGAGCACATGGAGGGCTGTGCGGCCCCCCAAAGAAATGCCACCCCACACCATGACTGACCCACCGCCAAACTTGTCATGCTGGAGGATGTTGCAGGCAGCAGAACGTTCTCCACGGCGTCTCCAGACTCTGTCACGTCTGTCACATGTGCGTGTGAACCTGCTTTCATCTGTGAAGAGCACAGGGCGCCAGTGGCGAATTTGCCAATCTTGGTGTTCTCTGGCAAATGCCAAACGTCCTGCACGGTGTTGGGCTGTAAGCACAACCCCCACCTTTTGGACGTCGGGCCCTCATACCACCCTCATGGAGTCTGTTTCTGACCGTTTGAGCAGACACATGCACATTTGTGGCCTGCTGGAGGTCATTTTGCAGGGCTCTGGCAGTGCTCCTCCTAATCCTCCTTGCACAAAGGCGGAGGTAGCGGTCCTGCTGGCTGGGTTGTTGCCCTCCTACGGCCTCCTCCACGTCTCCTGATGTACTGGCCTGTCTCCTGGTAGCGCCTCCATGCTCTGGACACTACGCTGACAGACACAGCAAACCTTCTTGCCACAGCTCGCATTGATGTGCCATCCTGGATGAGCTGCACTACCTGAGCCACTTGTGTGGGTTGTAGACTCCGTCTCATGCTACCCACTAGAGTGAAAGCACCGCCAGCATTCAAAAGTGACCAAAACATCAGCCAGGAAGCATAGGAACTGAGAAGTGGTCTGTGGTCACCACCTGCAGAACCACTCCTTTATTGGGGGTGTCTTGCTAATTGCCTATAATTTCCACCTTTTGTCTATTCCATTTGCACAACAGCATGTGAAATGTATTGTCAGTGTTGCTTCCTAAGTGGACAGTTTGATTTCACAGAAGTGTGATTGACTTGGAGTTACATTGTGTTGTTTAAGTGTTCCCTTTATTTTTTTGAGCAGTGTATATTGCCTCCACCCAAATCTAGGTGGTGTACACAACTGCTCCCACGCTATTGTAGTTCTCTTGTGTGCCATCTTTGTGTCATCCTTTGTGCAATGTCCACAGCTCATTTGTGGTGGAGAAGCAGCCATGGATGCCAACCCACCCCCAAAAACCTCTCATCATCAAGACCGGGGTGCAGTTCACCACCAAAGTCAGGTACAGTATGTGTATGCAACACAACTCAATTGTGATTATCAATTCATTGTGTGTGTGGGTGCATATTAAATGTGTTTTTAGTCAGTATTTCTGTTTTGATCACGTTTTATATCCAGATTGCTGGTCAAACTCCCAGAGGTGGATTATCAACTCAAAGTGAAGACGATATTTGACAAGTGAGTAAGACATCCGCAGAAGCATTTTAATCTCCATCTTTTAGCCAATGTTTGTACACTGGTGGCAATGTAACACAGAAATATGTGGCACATTCACTTTGAAGGGTGAGAGAACCAGTGGTTGCTCTTTGCAAGTTCTGTTACACATACTGTGTGTGAACATGTCACGGATATACTGTGTTCTATAAACAATGTTTCATAGACATTCATTAGCAAGCTGGCACTACATTACTGAGTAATTTTGCTATGTTCTATATTATTTTCCCCTGTGTGTAGGGACCTCCCCCCTGGCAGAGTGTGAGTATACTTGTGTGGGCTGTTCAGTGGGAATTTCCTTCTATTGTTATTTAGGCCAATATCAAGTGACGTGTGTAGGGATGAGGTAGAACAGTGACCAAAAAGAGAGATACGAGAAGCCATTTTTGATTACAAATCAGATGACCCGGTTTAAGTGATCAGAATGATCAGTTGCCTGGAATTCACCTTGAAATTGAGTTGTTTCTACCTCTGCATGCGTTTGCCATGTATCTCAGCTCAATTTGTTTGTGGGTGCTTAGTTCAGACTATTAACTATGGCTTTACCACATCCCTCTCCATTCAGACATCGTCAGTTCTTCATCCTGACTTCCACCACCAAAGTAATGGACGTGGAGGAATCATCTAATGGCTGTCTATCTGTAGAGTTCAGACACTTGGTAACCTCTCACCTTCACTGTCACCACTAACATATTCATAATAATTTAAAACTCAATCTGTTAATCCACAGGTTTAGTGGACGCTAACTAATTTGGTCCAATGGGGCTGGCTGCAGCAGCCATACTGTACGTTTGCAATGACCCTGTTATATTGCAAAAATTATTAATTATGATCGCCCTGGCCTAGCTGTACATGAAATTGTATGAATAGTTCATTTTATTATTCATTTCTGTCTATTTATCTTCAGCAGCTGAAAGAGAAGAAATATGTTAACGGTACCAAGGTGAACGAGGTGAGGGGAAATATGACAGTTGAACAATACTTTTTGTTTCTCCCTAAATGATGGTTAAGGGTCAGTGACTCAAGCCTATCAAAAGGTTACACTCTAGCGCAGTGAACTTTAGGAAAGCTTGACCTTTGAAACTTGACCTTCAGATTTTTTTGCGGTTGACACTAGTTGCCATAAACGCTGCCTATTTCTTCTTAAAATCTGATTTGAAACCTACACCTAACATTATCCACACTGCTAACCTTATGCCTTAAATTTAGCAAATATTTGTTTTTATGAATTTTTGCGATATAGCCAAATTTGACTTTTTGACTGTGGTTACTAGTGCAAACCTTTTTGTTTTCCATGTTAGCCGTTTTAGAAATGCTTTGGGGAGAAACTAAGTCTTTAAGTGACTACAAAAAATATCAATTCTGGTCAACCAGAGGTCATTTAAAGTTATTGGACACTGAGGAGAATTAAGAGTTTAATAATTCCTGATTTATTTAGAGGTCAATTACTGCCTGAGGTGATATCTTAAAAAAAAAAACACAACTCAAACGCTTCCATTAAGAAAAGGTAGTTGCTTTCTTAAAACAGTAGAGGGCGACATTACCATGGATTTAAAGTTTTCCCTCAATTTGAAGTTACATTTTTCCCCCCTCCTTTTCAGGACAATGGTGCGTTTGTGTACGTTTCGAGATGGCACCGTCATTTTATCGGAGATGAAAAACCTTAACTCTTTCTGAGTAAAAAAAAAGAACATAGATAAAAATAAACTCATTTTTGTATATTTGACCTTTTCATTCACATGACTCAACAAAACTCAGGTCAAGCCTTCCCTCACATGCTCTAAACCTTAGGATACAGGATCCTTATTTTATCCAGAAATTGACTTAATGAATACCACTATCAAACTTAGCCCTATTACTCATATACTGAAGAGAAAATAATATTACTTCATTGGAGATTGTTTTCCCAGCCTTGTTATGGAATGCTGTTCTTTGTTAAATAGGACAAATTGCTTATCCTGTTAGTTTGTCATTGAAATGTATGAAACTTTTTTGTGGGTCACTCACTGAACAAAAAAGGTTTTGTAGCCCTTGGCTATTGTATTTAATGTGTTCTGAGGAAAAGGTTTAGTAAAGTGTGTGTATTCTGCTGGTTCCAGGGTCCTCTCTCTGTGACGGAGGAGCTCCACTCCCTCAGCTTCGAGGCCCAGTTCAACATACAGGGCATTAACATCGACCTGGAGGTCAGTCAGTCTACACACTCCTTCACACATCCTGTATACGACACACACATTCTTACAATAATCCACATATAGTCCCTCACACACCACTTAGAACCCCCACATAGTCTTCCTGGCATACATTGTCAGTTATTATTAGTCCTTGTTTAATGTTAAGGAATATGTAGTTTAGGTCTTAGGAGCATGACTAGATACTTCCACACTCCATCCCCAGGGGGCAGCACCAAACGGGTCTAAATTCTGAGCCAAGCCTTTAGTGCAGGCAATCAAGGTGTTTGTCAGTCAGAGCCGTGAGGCTGCTTGTTTCTTTGGCGGACATGAGGCCTTTCGTTTGGTTTTGAGTCTGTTTGGGTGTGCCTGTCTCTAGTTTTCCCTTTTGTATGTTCATTTTCGTCACCATCTGAACATCTGAACAAATGATAAACTGCTTGGCTGGCCCGACTAAGAGGTCAAGACGGAGCTGGCCCTGAACTCTGTAGTTTTGCTGTCTCCTGGGTACATGCATTCAATACCTGGTCGCATATGCTTACTTCTCATATTAATGCACACACAGTCCGGTTACAGAACAATTAGGCAAGCCTAGGGCCCCTAGACCCAGCGAGTGTAAGGGTAGGATGTCTATTCAGTTCTGTAACAGCAAGCATATACTTTCTGTGTGCAGTCAGGTCCATAATTATTGGCCTCCTTGCAGGCTCAAGAAAATGGAAACATTTATATTTTATACTAATACAATTGCTCAGAGAAAGACTTTGTTTAACAATTAATAAACTCTGCAAAAAAAGAAACGTTCTCTTACTGTCAACTGCGCTTATTTTTAGCATACTTAACGTGTAAATATTTGTATGAACATAAGATTCAACAACTGAGACATAAACTGAACAAGTTCCACAGACATGTGACTAACAGAAATGGAATAATGTGTCCCTTAACAAAGGGGGGATCAAAAGTAACAGTCAGTATCTGGTGTGGCCACCAGCTGCATGAAGTACTGCAGTGCATCTCCTCCTCATGGACTGCACCAGATTTGCCCGTTCTTGCTGTGAGATGTTACCCCACTCTTCCACCAAGGCACCTGCAAGTTCCCGAACATTTCTGGGGGAAATGGCCCTAGCCCTCACCCTCTCATCCAACAAGTCCCAGACTTGCTCAATGGGATTGAGATTCGGGCTCTTCGCTGGCCATGGCAGAACACTGACATTCCTGTCTTGCAGGAAATCGCGCACAGAACGAGCAGTATGGCTGGTGCCATTGTCATGCTGGAGGGATGAGCCTGCAGGAAGGGTACCACATGAGGGAGGAGGATGTCTTCCCTGTAACGCACAGCGTTGAGATTGCCTGCAATGACAACAAGCTCAGTCCGATGATGCCGTGACACACCGCCCCAGACCATGACAGACCCACCTCCAAATCGATCCCGCTCCAGGGTACAGGCCTCGATGTAACGCTCATTCCTTCGACGATAAACGCGAATCCGACCATCACCCCCGGTGAGACAAAAACGTGACTCGTCAGTGAAGAGCACTTTTTGCCACTCCTGTCTGGTCCAGCGACGGTGGGTTTGTGCCCGTTGTTGCCGGTGATGTCTGGTGAGGACCTGCCTTACAACAGGCCTACAAGCCCTCAGTCCAGCCTCTCTCAGCCTATTGCGGACAGTCTGAACACTGATGGAGGGATTGTGCGTTCCTGGTGTAACTCAGGCAGTTGTTGTTGCCATCCTGTCCCACAGGTGTGATGTTCAGATGTACCGATTCTGTGCAGGTGTTACACGTGGTCTGCCACTGCGAGGACGATCAGCTGCTGTCTGTCCTGTCTCCCTGTAGCGCTGTCTTAGGCGTTTCACAGTACAGACATTGCAATTTATTGCCCTGGCCACATCTGCAGTCCTCATGCCTCCTTGCAGCATGCCTAAGGCAAGTTCACGCAGACTGTGACCTTAATTGCCTACCGTCTGTAAGCTGTTAGTGTCTTAAAGTTATTTGGATTTTTACGAATTATCTTTGAAAGACAGGGTCCTGAAAAAGGGCCGTTTCTTTTTTTTGTTGTTGCTGAGTTTACTAATTATTGGCACCCCTGTTTTCAGTACTCTAGCACTTTACCCTTGCAAGGACAACGCAGCATTTAAAAAAAACTGTTTTATGAGATTGGAGAACACATTGGGAGGGATCGTGTGTGTGTGTGTGTGTGTGTGTGTGTGTGTGTGTGTGTGTCTGCAGACCTGCTCTTTTCCTCTGGTGATCATCTCCAATGTTAGCCAGCTGCCTGGAGGCTGGGCCTCCATCATGTGGTACAACATGCTGACTGACGAACCCAGGGTGAGCTGAGGACACACACTACCTTTGTTTTAGGTGTTATTTTTTTATGCCGCTCTCTAAACTAGACTACTCACGACTGCTATTGTCATGATAATCAATGGTTTCAAGTTTGGTATTGAGTCCTTTTTTGATGAGTGGATTCATAGCGAACACTGCATTTCCCACTCTGTGTGTGTGTATATGTATGTGTGTGTATATACACTGCTCAAAAAAATAAAGGGAACACTTAAACAACACAATGTAACTCCAAGTCAATCACACTTCTGTGAAATCAAACTGTACACTTAGGAAGCAACACTGATTGACAATAAATTTCACATGCTGTTGTGCAAATGGAATAGACAAAAGGTGGAAATTATAGGCAATTAGCAAGACACCCCCAAAAAAGGAGTGATTCTGCAGGTGGTGACCACAGACCACTTCTCAGTTCCTATGCTTCCTGGCTGATGTTTTGGTCACTTTTGAATGCTGGCGGTGCTCTCACTCTAGTGGTAGCATGAGACTGAGTCTACAACCCACACAAGTGGCTCAGGTAGTGCAGTTCATCCAGGATGGCACATCAATGTGAGCTGTGGCAAAAAGGTTTGCTGTGTCTGTCAGCGTAGTGTCCAGAGCATGGAGGCGCTACCAGGAGACAGGCCAGTACATCAGGAGACGTGGAGGAGGCCGTAGGAGGGCAACAACCCAGCAGCAGGACCGCTACCTCCGCCTTTGTGCAAGGAGGTGCACTGCCAGAGCCCTGCAAAATGACCTCCAGCAGGCCACAAATGTGCATGTGTCAGCATATGGTCTCACAAGGGGTCTGAGGATCTCATCTCGGTACCTAATGGCAGTCAGGCTACCTCTGGCGAGCACATGGATGGCTGTGCGGCCCCACAAAGAAATGCCACCCCACACCATGACTGACCCATCGCCAAACCGGTCATGCTGGAGGATGTTGCAGGCAGCAGAACGTTCTCCACGGCGTCTCCAGACTCTGTCACGTCTGTCACATGTGCTCATGTGCTCAGTGTGAACCTGCTTTCATCTGTGAAGAGCACAGGGCGCCAGTGGCGAATTTGCCAATCTTGGTGTTCTCTGGCAAATGCCAAACATCCTGCACGGTGCTGGGCTGTAAGCACAACCCCCACCTGTGGACGTCGGGCCCTCATACCACCCTCATGGAGTCTGTTTCTGACCGTTTGAGCAGACACATGCACATTTGTGGCCTGCTGGAGGTCATTTTGCAGGGCTCTGGCAGTGCACCTCCTTGCACAAAGGTGGAGGTAGCGGTCCTGCTGCTGGGTTGTTGCCCTCCTACGGCCTCCTCCACGTCTCCTGATGTACTGGCCTGTCTCCTGGTAGCGCCTCCATGCTCTGGACACTACGCTGACAGACACAGCAAACCTTTTTGCCACAGCTCGCATTGATGTGCCATCCTGGATGAACTGCACTACCTGAGCCACTTGTGTGGGTTGTAGACTCCGTCTCATGCTACCACTAGAGTGAGAGCACCGCCAGCATTCAAAAGTGACCAAAACATCAGCCAGGAAGCATAGGAACTGAGAAGTGGTCTGTGGTCACCACCTGCAGAATCACTCCTTTTTTGGGGGTGTCTTGCTAATTGCCTATAATTTCCACCTTTTGTCTATTCCATTTGCACAACAGCATGTGAAATTTATTGTCAATCAGTGTTGCTTCCTAAGTGTACAGTTTGATTTCACAGAAGTGTGATTGACTTGGAGTTACATTGTGTTGTTTAAGTGTTCCCTTTTATTTTTTTGAGCAGTGTATATATACATACATATACACACACACAGTGTTGTAACTATGGGTAAAGTAGAAAAGGGAAAATAAATATGGGTTGTATTTACAACGGTTTTTGTTCTTCACTGGTTGCCCTTTTCTTGTGGCAACAGGTCACAAATCTTGCTGCTATTTCACCAAGTGGATATGGGGGTTGTTTTTGAATTCTCTCTCTAGAACCTAGACTTCTTTGCCAGTCCTCCGCGGGCCAGTTGGGGCCAGCTCTCTGAAGTGCTGAGTTGGCAGTTCTCAACTTTCACTGGGCGGGGCCTCAACAGGGAGCAGCTGTGCATGCTGGGAGAGAAACTCATGGGTACAGCAGCCTAGTTGTACACATTTCATTAGAGCATGAAACTCTTGGCATACATACACCATTCATTTGCCCAGTTCATGAGGAACGGCGCACCGTCGCAAGTATTTTCAAGTTTTACAGAACAGCAATGTGAATTATCAGAGATTTGTTTAGAATCTGACTTCCAAGTATGGAATCGTTCTATATTATCTAAGGATTGTTATTTTTGTACAATAATAGCTGAATATTCATAGTGTATGAATGTGTACTGGTTAGTTGATAATCAGAATTATATGACTAATCTTCACTGTAGGTCAGCAAGCCTCCCACAATGAATGTCAGGTATCCTGGTCCAAATTCTGCAAGGTAGGTCAAGCAGTCCTACTAATTCCTATAGTCCTACTACTGCAAGTCTTAAACACACAAGGTGGATGATGTCATGTCTTACGAACAAATACTTCCTTTATGTAGAAGCTTTCATATACATGCTGTACTGTCATTCTCGATCTTGACAGACTTTTTCATTTCAGCTCCTAGTGGAGTCCTTCTCCAAAATAATCGTCTCACTTCCTCTTAGCCTACTTCAAGTGGTCAAATTAAATTTATAGAAGTTTATGGCATCTTTCAGTAAAAAGTTGAGGGTAATTCTCATCTCTTTCCCCATTCCGTCTGCTTTTTCCAGGAGAATATTCCTGGGAAGCCTTTCAGTTTTTGGATGTGGCTGGATTTCATCCTGGAGCTCATCAAGAAGCACCTGCTCCCCATCTGGAACGACAAGTGAGACTTGTGGCCTGTCCAGAAACAACCTCTATCCCCTTCCCCTTAGGCCAGGGCTGGCGCGCTCATTAAGTAAGATTAGGTGGCCACCTAGAGCAGCAGATTGACGAGGGTGGCATTTTGCTAGCTAAACTCGCCAAGAAGACGCACTTCCAACAACGCATAACACCTCACACAATTCTGCCCCAAAACAATGAACTTTTCTCACCCATTGTCATATGGGCTATTTAGGTGAGTGCTGATTCCACCCAATGATAAGCAGCGCTTACTTTGCCAAAGGCAGGGACTCTCAAATATTTAGCTTGTCAATGCCCAGCTCGCCTAACCAGGGCGCTGTTGGAGAGATGCAGCGCTCCACCAACGAACGCTATGTAGTAGCTTTTGTGGTTTTTCTGTAGCCTAGACTGGAGAACAAATTCATGACGATGTCCTGTGACAGACACTTTTTACATCATTAAATAGCCTAAATGCACCCCATATCAATTTATTTTTATTTTTTATGTGCTTTGATGAAAATATGACTTAACATTTTAACAAACACCATATCCTAAAAACAGGACGGGGTCCAAATAAAATGTACAATATTAAACTAGACTACTCACGACTGCTAAATTGTCATGATAATCAATGATTTCACGTTGGTATTAAGTCTTTTTTTGATGAGCTGATTCATAGCCAACACTGCATTTCCCACTGTGTAAATACATCAATTATCATTGCAAATTGACTCCAGATAACTCCTGATGTAACTTGGGTAGCTGATATTCAGATCTTTTAATAGGCAAAATGTCTTGAGCTTTTGTCAGGAATCAATCAAGCCAATGCAACTACCTGTTTTACAAACGGTAGTGGTCATAGAACTGTATAGCAGGCCGACACTGTAGGCCTACACTGTTCTAGTTTTGCGGGAATCAGGAAATTAATCATTAGGTTCAGTTCCATTTGAATGGATTTAATCTATTTACTCAGGGCTTTAGAACAGTGTACTTCATTACATTAGTGGGTTTTACTGCATAATGTAACTGATGGTGTGGTTTGCTTGTGCTTCCTTCAGCTGCATCATGGGCTTTGTCAGTAAGGAGACAGAGAGGGCCTGTTTGAAGGACAAGGAGCCTGGGACATTCCTGCTGCGCTTCAGTGAGAGCCACCTGGGTGGGATCACTTTCACCTGGGTGAAGCAGTCCGACAGTGGTGAGGCCCGCTCGGTTGTCAATTACTGTGGCGACGTGAGAGATTGACTTTGAAGAGGCTATATGGAACTTTTGCATCTGCTCTTGAGCCAAAAAGGGGTCCCCTTCATGGAGATAAATATTGTCCAGAAAGGACCTCATTAGACACAAAGGGTCACACCACCCCACACCATTTCCTAAAACAAATGATTTGTGTGGTTTCATAAAATATGAATCCATTTATCTGAACCATGCGGTCAACATTGAAATCCCTAAACAATTAGCACCTAAACTTCCAGTGTCTTAAAATGTATTCTGTAAACATCCAACTCTGATTGGCTCTTTGGTTGTCTGTGTCAACAGGAGAGGCTAAATTAATCTCGGTGGAGCCATACACCAAATCACGCCTCAGCGCTCTCCCGTTCGCCAACATCATCCGGGACTACAAGGTCATCGCAGACGGAGAGGTCCCTGAGAACCCGCTCAAGTTCCTCTACCCCGACATCCCCAAAGACGAGTCCTTCAGACGACATTACAACAGTCAGCAGAGCAAAGGCAAGAAGGTTACCAAGACACGTTTATGATAGAGGGGTTTGACTTGTACTTTAGATATAGGAATTGTGACCACCTAGGTTCCAGCAACTTGTCTGTGAATGAGAGTAAGTATGTTATGGGGGTGCAACATTCTCATTGTTTTGTGGGGATGTTTACGTGTGGTGACTGGGGGAGAGGACAGGGGGCTGGTTGGTACACAACATGCAATTATCAATGGTTGTTTACTAAAATGCCTATATTCTCTTTTTGTCTTCTTGCAGTCTTTCCATATATATCATCTACATGGATCCCCATCTCCACTTTGCAGTGCGTACACAACAGTTTGTTATGATCTTCTAATTTGTGCAGACCAGACACTGCATGCAGACCTGCGCCAAAGATGTGTATTTGAAATGCACCCATTATATATTAGATATATAAAGATACTTTTGTGTATATATAGTGTGTGGAACACCCCTTCAAATTAGTGAATTTGGCTATTTTAGCCACACCTGTTGCTGACAGGTGTTTAAAATTGAGCACACAGCCATGCAATCTCCATAGACAAACATTGGTAGTAGAATGGCCTTACCGACGAGCTCAGTGACTTAACGTGGCACCGTCATAGGATGCCACCTTTCCAACAAGTCAGTTCGTCAAATTTATTCCTTGCTAGAGCTGCCACTGTAAGTGCTGTTATTGTGAAGTGGAAACGTCTAGAAGCAACAACCGCAAAGTGGTAGGCCACACAAGCTCACAGAACGGGTCCGCCGAGTGCTGAAACGCATAGCTTGTAAAAATTGACTGACTCGGTTGCAACACTCACAGAGTTCCAAACTGCCTCTGGAAGCAACGTCAGCACAGGAACTGTTCACAGGGAGCTTCATGAAATAGGTTTCCATGGCCGAGCAGCCGCACACAAGCCTAAGATCACCATGCGCAATGCCAATCGTCGGCTGGAGTGGTGTAAAGCTTGCCGCCATTGGACTCTGGAGCAATGGAAATGCGTTCTCTGAATTGATGAATTACGCTTCACCAGCTGGCAGTCTGACGGACGAATCTGAGTTTGGCGGATGCCAGGAGAATGCTGCCTGCCCCAATGCATAGTGCAAACTAAAGTTTTGTGGAGGAATAATAGTCCGGGGCTGTTTCATGGTTCGGGCTAGGCCTCTTAGTTCCAGTGAAGGGAAATCTTAACGCTACAGCATACAATGACATTCTAGACGATTCTGTGTTTCACCTTTTGTAGCAACAATTTGGGGAAGGCCCTTTCCTATTTCAGTATGACAATGCCCCCATGCACAAAGCGAGGTCCATACAGAAATGGTTTGTCAAGATCAGTGTGGAAGAACTTGACTGGCCTGCACAGAGCCCTGACCTCAACCACATCGAACAGCTTTCGGATGAATTGTAATGCCGACTGCGAGCCAGGCCTAATTGTCCAACATCAGTGCCCTACTTCACCAATGCTCTTGTGGCTAAATGGAAGCAGCAATGTTCCAACATCTAGTGTGAAGCCTTGCAAGAAGAGTTGATGCTGTTATAGCAGCAAAGGCGGGACCAACTCCATATTAATGCCCAATATTTTGGAATGAAATGTTTGAAGAGCAGGTGTCTACATACTTTTGGTAATGTAGTATATGTTAGTCAGGGGAGGACTATTCTCTGAATTTCTGAAAAATGTGAATAGTGAAACATTAGTTATCCTTTTTAGATAAAACTATACTAAATATATTCACGTCACCAAATTTATTGAAACAACGTTTTGCAATAAAGATCTACAGTAGCCTCAACAGCACGCTGTAGGGTAGCACCATGGTGTAGCCGGAGGACAGCTAGTTTCCGTCCTTCTCTAGGTACATTGACTTCAATACAAAACCTAGGAGGCTCATGGTTCTCATCCGCTTCCATAGACTTACACAGCAATTGTCAACTTCCGGAGGATGTCCTCCAACCTATCAGAGCTCTTGTAGCATGAACTGACATGATGTCCACCCAATCAAAGGATCAGCGAATAAATCTAGTACTGAAAGCATGAGCTACAGCTAGTTAGCACTACAGTGCATAAAATGTGGTGAGTAGTTGACTCAAAGACTATAGTTGAACAGTTTTGAAATGTATTTCTTAAATAAAGTGAGGCCTAGAGAGCTAGCTTTATTTCTTTAGTATTTTTTTCAGTTAGCTTGCGGATGCAGCTAGCTAGTTTAGCCTACTCACACCCGGTTGAAACAGAGGGATGTATGTTAACTAGATATGGCTATCCAACACTGAAACTCTTCCAAGTCTAGGCTTTTGGTTTTATTAATTTATTGCCATTGGGGCCCACCAGTGTAACTGCTTACTGACTGTACACTGTACTGCATGAGTTTAGTGGATTTACTAACGTGTTAGTTCTAGTAGATATGTTTCCTATGACGTTTGCTAATATGGCGACAGCCATGTACAGTAGGAAGTGTGTCGAGGTTAGCAGTTATGATAAGGATTTTTTTTTACGCCTGGTCAGACAGCTTATGTGTTGTGCACTGAAGTCCACAAGCAAAGGGAAAGATGAGAGGAGGAAAGCACATAGATGCAAGAAGGAATTATACAATGGGCAAAGTGTGCTGGCTGTATGTGGCTGCTATGAAAGTGAACTGTTCGCATGTGATCAGGGGTGTATTCATTCTGCCGATTCTGTTAAACAGACGCAAATGTAATGAAACTGCGATAAACATACCTGAATTTGTCCAATAGAAATGATTGGTTGCAACTGTTGGATTAATGATTATACCCTAGATCAGCTAGATGCCGGTAAGTGTGCAAGGCAGTATAGAATGTGTCGGTGTCACCTAGATTACTCAACAATTTCTCTCAACCTGTGCACCTATGTTGTAAACATTTTTTATTCATAGGCTCGGTTGTAGCAACCTCCATGATGGATATAGGGAAATTGATTATCACGTAGTAGCTTAAACCTATCGATGTTACATTGACCTGGATGACTAACCGTCATCCCGAGTGGCACAGTGGTCTAAGGCACTGCCTCTCATTGCTAGAGGCGTCACTACAGACACCCTGGTTCGAATCCAGGCTGTATCACAACCGGCTGTGATTGGTTTGGCCGGTGTAGGCCGTCATTGTAAATAAGAATTTGTTCTTAACTGACTTGCGTAGTTAAGTAAATCTAATATGCTGTAATAGAAATAAGGCCATGCTCATAAAACAAATGATCGTCCTCCCTCATCTTAAATGGGGCTGACCGCCACTGTTAGATATATTATTTTAAATATCATTTTTTCTCTAGTCTAAATCACTCCCGTGGCTTATGTCCCTATCGCTTTCTCTCCACTGCTGCCCCATTGCCCCGCCCCCCCAAAGACACCGCGGCTAGCTAGCCTAGTCCCATACTGTAGGCCTATCTACTGTAGCCAACTCATCCGTCATTGCAGAGACGCAATTGCGCCTCTAAGCCAGTCTCCAAATAACATTGGACTGAACCTGCTGAAAGTCAAAATAATCTTTATCTTTTAGTTGCATTGTCATCAGTTAAGCATTTGTCTGGCTTTTACTTCCCTATTGCTATACAGATGAGTTCTCCGTACTCCGAGTAACACCAGATGACCTGCAGAGTATGCCAAGTAACTCACTCCTCTACGACTTGTGTTCCACTGAGGGCCACTGGATCTGGCATTTTCTCTTGCATCTGATCACAATATATTGCTCTTCTATCCAACTGCTAGTATTGTCTTTGAGCCCACTGTCATGAATACAAACGTATAATGTTGTAAAGTAGATATTACATGCAGTGGTATATCACTTCTCATAAATAGATGTATTTAATTGTGTGTATTATGAAATGTCTTGTATTATGCTGTTGATTTCTGTTTGGCTCTGTTAGTCTAAAACGTCTCTATCAAGAACCAAGGTTTGTACAAAGAATGTTTTATTATCCTATTCTTTTTCATTAGTTTAGCTACCAATTTGATATTTTTGCACTAAGAGCCCAAGGCCTCTCGAGTAGAAAAAGGGTTTAACTACATATGATTTCCCCTATTGTCTTTACTACTGAGTAATAGTATACCTATAGATAGCCATGATCAACAATCAGAGGATGGATAAAATATTGTACTGGACAAAGCAATATTTTTCATCAGATTTTCTCTCCTTGAATAAAGATTTCTGACCTATGTGGAATAGTAATTTGTTTTTATTAATTGACTAATGACTCCTAATCAGATTGTAACCCAAGGTTAGATTACTAATTTTGCTGTCTAAAATTTAACAGGCAACCAAATTCCCAAGTAAGTATTTTGTTTTTTGTCATGCTATTCAAAAGCGCAACGTTTCCTCATATGTTGCAATATTTCCTGAACGATTCATATGGCAATTCCTGATTCTCATTTTCTCTTGGCATTTGATCTGCTACATTGTTGGCATCATGTGGCTACTGTACCTCCCTTCTATTGTAGTAAAATGGGAAAGTACCTTGGGCTGTCCATACTGTTTTGCCTTGAAGGAAGAGGTTGCTTCCTTATTTCACTGATCAGCGGATCTACAGTGGTTTCTGTCAAGTGTAAACACTAATTTACAGGCTTTACTTCGCAAGACAGTGTAGCATGATGTGTTGTAGGCCTACTTTGGGTTTACGGCTTCTTCCAATGGTTTGTGGCACAGGTGGTTATTCACCGTAAAAAAAATCTAACTACCCTTCATATGTCATTTAAACAGTAAAGTATGAAAACCCGGGGGATTATCATGAATTACACACGACGAAGGTTGTTCTCAAACGCCTGGATGCGGCACTTGGAGTGCCTAGGTTCGAGTGCCTATTAAACGGTTGCCAACATACAGTACATAAAAGAAATTGTTTGACATTGACAATCAAACCCTTTTTTTCTACTTAGCCAGAGTCAGATGAATTCATGGGTACCTTTTTGTATGTCTGCGTGCAATTTCAAAGACGTTGAAGGTCGTTAATGGAGCCATTGCTAATGCTAACTAGCGTTTGCCCATTGACAAAGTCTACAGGAGCAGCTAGCGTGCTAAAGTGAATAGTTTGGGAAAAAGCCAGTAGTTCAGAGATTCTGAAGTTGCTAGCCAAGCGGACTGGTGGTCCATTTTTAAGCAACAACAAAAAAAGGTTGATATGCAGGCTGGACAACTAAAGTTAACACACAATCACATCAAGTAGCTGAAATTAGGTGTGCATTTTAAGTTGTTTTACCTTTTTTTCTATTTCTTTGGATATATCTCCATAATAATGATGAATTCGCCTGGCTCAGAGAAGCTGTCAGTCTTGTCTGGACACATTAATACAACGGGTGAGTCTATTCCTGGATGCTGTTTGGTTAAAACCACATTCCAACAATTATCTATTTCACAACCCACTACTGTTGTGAAATAACAGAACTCAATTCTGCATAGGTCAAGGGGGCAGGCAGCAAGGTTCAGAGTTAGAGGACTCATCGTGGATATGACCCAATTTAGCATGGACATTGCCATTGAGGGCTTTCACCATTTTAAAGTAGTCAACTGAATGGAGATTCTTATGGGTTGGGAGCGATCAGCCAATGATCAGAGCATTGTCTTCAAATTGGGTTAACTATGGTTTTTAAATTACTTTAAAATACTGTGTATCACCACATTCTAGTGGTCACAATAAGTCAATGACACAATTTGGTTCAGGACTCCAGCACTGCAAGTGGCAGTAAATCACCAATATTAGCTTTGCTTTTTTTCAAACACAAAATAAGAAAATGTAATACTTCAAAATGGAGATGGCCTCAATGACACTGTACGTGCTGTCACAGATGCCATAGTGCGTTGTTCATTCAAATGGAATTGCCTGGGGACAAGGAATTTTTTATTTATTGTGAATAACTCGAGGCTATCAACCAATCAGCATCCAAGATCCAAATGTACAGTTTTATAATGACTGTAGCTTAATGGGACAAAGGACATTCTGATATTGTAATTGATTGACTGTCTGCATTGTACCATAATCTTGGCATTCATGTTTCTTAATTATCTCTCTTGTAGGCCTATGTTTGATCTTGTAGGCTTCGTCCTAATATTTAAATATTTCTTAACTCCATTCTTTTACTTTTCGATGTGTGTGTATTGTTGTGAATTGTTTGATATTACTGCACTGTTGGAGCTAGGAACACAAGCATTTCGCTACACCCCAGTAACATCTGCTAAATATGTTTATGTGACCAATACAATTTGACTTGATTTTGATGGTTTTGCATACGTGATCGAGCTTCTGTGTATGTGTGTAGGGGCAAGGGGCCAAGCTTTTTTCCCCTTGACTTGAGGGATAAAGTTTTATTGTATATATTTCAGAAAGTGATCAATATAAGAAACAACTCAATATAAAAATAGGCAGACTAAATCATGATTTATGTGGTTGGCCTATTAAGAGACAAAGTGCATTCGAAAAGTATTCAGACCCCTTGAATTTTTCCACATTTTATGTTAGTCTTATTCTAAAATGTATTAAATAAATTAAAAAAAAATCCTCATCAATCTACACACAGTACCCCATAATGACAATTTTTGGAAATGTATTAAAAATAGAAAACAAACACCTTATTTACATAAGTATTCAGACCCTTTGCTATGAGACTTGAACATGAACTCAAGTGCATCCTGTTTCTATTGATCAGCCTTGAGATGTTTCTACAACTTGATTGGAATTCACATGTGGTAAATTCAATTGACTGGATATGTCTATATAAGGTCCCACAGTTGATAGTGCATGTTAGAGCATAAACCAAGCCATTAGGTCGAAGGAATTGTCTGTAGAGCTCAGAGGCAGGGTTGTGTCGAGGCACAGATCTGGGGAAGGTTACCAAAAAATTTCTGCAGCATTGAAGGTCCCCAATAACACAGTGGCCTCCATCATTCTTAAATGGAAGAAGTTTGGAACCACCAAGACTCTCCTTAGAGCTGGCCACTCAGCAAAACTGAGCAATCGGGGGAGAAGGGAAAGAGAAAGGGGGATACCTAGTCAGTCAACTGAATGCCTTCAACTGAAATGTGTCTTCCGCATTTAAACCAAACCCTCTGAATCAGAGAAAGACCTTGGTCAGGGCGGTGACCAAGAACTCGATGGTCACTGACAGAGCGCCAGAGTTCCTTTGGAGATGGGAGAACCTACCAGGACAACCTCTGCAGCACTCCACCAATCAGGCCTTTATGGTAGAGTGGCCAGACGGAAGCCACTCCTAAGTGAAAGGCACATGACAGCCCGCCTGGAGGACCTCAGACTAGGATGATTGTACAATTTACCACAGGACAACGACACTAAGCACACTGCCAAGACAATGCAGGAATAGCTTCGGGACAAGTCTCTGAATGTCCTTGAGTGGCCCACCCAGAGCCCGGACTTGAACCCGATCAAACATCTCTGGAGAGACCTGAAAATAGCTGTGCAGTGACGCTCCCCATCCAACCTGACAGAGCTTGAGAGGATCTGCAGAGAAGAATGGGAGAAACTCCCCAAATACAGGTGTGCCAAGCTTGTTGCATCATACCCAAGAATACTTGAGGCTGTAATCGCTGCCAAAGGTGCTTCAACAAAGTACTGAGTAAAGGGTCTGAATACTTATGTAAATGTTATATTTCAGTTTTTTGTTTTTAATAAATTTGCTAACATTTCTACAAACCTGTTTTTGCTTTGTCATTACGGGGTATTGTGTATAGATTGATGAGTGGGGAAAAAACAATTTAATCGATTTTAGAATAAGGCTGTTACAAAATGAGGAAAATGTCAAGTGGTCTGAATACTTTCCGAATGCACTGTACGTTCCTGAAAAAAAATACTGACTTGGAATTTGAGCAGGTTAAGTTCAGGCTGTTTCCTATCAGTGGAACTGCACCATCTACTTTCGCTTTCTCGGAAACCACGTGGTTTCTACACTGCCGTTCCATCATGTTCTGCCACTCCCGCCGACAGAACCTGCAGAGCACTTGCAAAGATAAATGAAGATACGACCACGACTGTTGAACTTTGCCAAGCAGTTGTAATACATGCAGTATAGTCAGCAAGACAGCTTTTTGAGTTATGAATTAGCTTTTTAAAATGTTGAACATTCCATTGCAGTACAGGATGAACTACCCCAAAAAGATGTGACATTACTTTCAATGCTTTTTCTCAAGAATATGTTAGGTTTCTATTTACGGTGTGAATGAGTTGCGTTTTAGTTTCTGATTTCATGCTGATGAGGGAGGTTGCCCGATAGAAAGAACAGCGCCAAAACGCGCACTGGACTTTGATTGGTTCTCTACTGAACCTATGCAAAAGCTTGGCTGCGATAGGCTATACAGAATTAAAAAGCCTACCTAAATGTTCACATGCTTTCTGAAGCACAGGGCTGGGGATGTTAGTCGAGGAACCTTTTCCCATATATCTTGACTTCACCTTTTTGTGCCGTTTTCAACGTTAATCAAGGTAGGTACAGCTTACTGTACCTGGTAGTTACTGTAATCAATACATAGCAGGGAAAATACGCCCAAAAAAGCAATTGTGCATGCAGCGAATTTTGTGTCATATATTATTGAAACGGTAAAATATTGTACATATTTCAAATGATTGTCACAAAATAGATTGTCTGTTCATAGAATTTGGTTTTGTAAGGAAAAATATAATTTCTGCCATTTTCTTCTAATGATTTTTTTGAATAATTTTAATTTGAAAATTGTATTAGGTTTCACTGGCAGCTACTGGCACATATATTTTTGCATAGCGTCACTTGTGCGGATTAATTTGACAAAAGTGATTAGGCCACCTAATAATTGCATACTGAGTCAATGCATGTGCAATAACTACAAGTGTGGTACAGTAGATGACCATATTTGTATCATGTTTTTATTTTATTTTTGTCTTACAATGCTGTTTTCAGAACGTATTTGCTTGAACCGTTATCATAATCGTAGAAAGACACTTCAGTTGATCTTGCAACGCTTCAAAGATGCAGGTTTAGAAAAATCACATCACCACAACCATAGCTGTTGACTGAATATAATTTGCTTCAATCAATCAGCATGTGATAATGGTTGTATATTCTTCATTTGGAACAGGAAACTCGAATTAGAAATATATCTTGATAAGAGACACAGGATACTCAATGGTTCAATGCGTAATCTAATCTATTGATGAAAGAAAACAACTGTTCATCAGTGCAGGAAAGGCAGCAGTATTGTCCCTGGACATCACTTGTAACCAGTGATGGAAAAAGTATCCAATTGTCATACTTGAGTAAAAGTAAAGATACCTTAATAGAAAATGACTCAAGTAAAAGTCACACAGTAAAATACTACTTGAGTAAAAGTCTAAAAGAATTTGGTTTTTAGATATACTTAAGTATCAAAAGTAATAGTATAAATCATTTCACATTCCTTATATCAGTTCTTACCAAACTTTTTATAGTCCCGTACCCCTTCAAACATCCAACCTCCAGCTGCGTACCCCCTCTAGCACCAGGGTCAGCGCACTCTCAAATTTGTTTTTTTGCCATCATTGTAAGCCTACCACGCACACACTACACGGTACATTTATTAAACATAAGAATGAGTGTGAGTTTTTGTCACGACCCAGCTCGTAGGAAGTGACAAAGAGCTCTTATGGGACCAGGGCACAAATAATAATATAATAATAATTAATAATTTTGCTCTTTATATAACCATCTTGCATATAAAACCTTATTTGTTCATCGAAAATTGTGAATAACTTACCACAGGTTAATGAGAAGTGTGTGCTTGAAAGGATGCACATAACTCTACAATGTTGGGTTGTATTGGAGAGTCAGTCTTAAATCATTTTCCACACAGTCTGTGCCTGTATTTAGTTTTCATGCTAGTGAGGCCGAGAATCCACTCTCACATACAGTTGAAGTCGGAAGTCTACATACACTTTGGTTGGAGTCATTAAAACTCGTTTTTCAACCACTCCACAAATTTCTTGTTAACAAACTATAGTTTTGGCAAGTCGGTTAGGACATCTACTTTGTGCATGACACAAGTCATTTTTCCGTCAATTGTTTACAGACAGATTTCTTCACTTAGAATTTACTGTATCACAATTCAAGTGGGTCAGCAGTTTACATACACTAAGTTGACTGTGCCTTTAAACAGCTTGGAAAATTCCAGAAAATATTGTCATGGCTTTAAAAGCATCGGATAGGCTAAATTACATAATTTGAGTCAATTGTAGGTGTACCTGTGGATGTATTTGAAGGCCTACCTTCAAACTCAGTGCCTCTTTGTGTGACATCATGGGAAAATCAAAAGAAATCAGCCAAGACCTCAGAAAAAAATTGTAGACCTCCACAAGTTTGGTTCATCCTTGGGAGCAATTTCCAAACGCCTGAATGTACCACGTTCATCTGTACAAACAATAGTACGCAAGTATAAACACCATGAGACCACGCAGTCATCATACCGCTCAGGAAGGAGACGCGTTCTGTCTCCTAGAGATGAACGTACTTTGGTGCGAAAAGTGCAAATCAATCCCAGAACAACAGCAAAGGACCTTGTGAAGATGCTGGAGGAAACCGGTACAAAAGTATCTATATCCACAGTAAAACGAGTCCTATATCGACATAACCTGAAAGGCCGCTCAGCAAGGAAGAAGCCACTGCTCCAAAACCGCCATTAAAAAGCCAGACTACGGTTTGCGACTGCACATGGGGACAAAGATGGTACTTTTTGGAGAAATGTCCTCTGGTCTGATGAAACAAAAATAGAACTGTTTGACCATAATGACCATCATTATGTTTGGATTAAAAAGAGGGAGGCTTGCAAACCGAAGAACACCATCCCAACCGTGAAGCACGGGGGTGGCAGCATCATGTTGTGAGGGTGCTTTGCTGCAGGAGGGCCTGGTGGACTTCACAAAATAGATGGTTTCATGAGGGAGGGAAATTATGTGGATATATTGAAGCAACATCTCAAGACATGAGTCAGGAAGTTAAAGCTTGGTCGCAAATGGGTCTTCCAAATGGACAATGACTCCATGCATACTTCCAAAGTTGTGGCAAAATGGCTTAATGACAACAAAGTCAAGGTATTGGAGTGGCCATCACAAAGCCCTGACTTCAATCCCATTGAAAATTTGTGAGCAGAACTGAAAAAGTGTGAGCGAGCAAGTAGGCCTACAAACCTGACTCAGTTACACAAGCTCTGTCAGGAGGAATGGGCCAAAAGTCACCCAACTTATTGTGGGAAGCTTGTGGAAGCCTACCGGAAATGTTTGACCCAAGTTAAACAATTTAAAGGCAATGCTACCAAATACTAATTGAGTGTATGTAAACTTCTGCCCCACTGGGAATGTGATGAAATAAATAAAAGCTGAAATAAATCATTCTCTCTACTATTATTCTGACATTTCACATTCTTAAAATAAAGTGGCGATCCTAACTGACCTAAGACAGGGAATTTTTACTAGGATTAAATGTCAGGAATTGTGAAAACTGAGTTTAAATGTATTTGGCTGAGGTGTATGTAAACCTCCGACTTCAACTGTAGGTACGTGGTTGCAAAGGGCGTCAGTGTCTTAACCGAGTAATTTGCCAAGGCAAGAAACTCTGAGCACAGCCCTATCCAGTAATCTGGCAGTGGCTCTGATTTAAATTACAATTTCACAGAACCGCTTGTTGCAATTTTGTCTCTCTTGTTCAGATATTGTTGAGTGGACTGGCGGCAGGGCATGAAAGGGATAACGAATCCAGTTGTTGTGTGTCGTCCGTTTTGGGAAAGTACCTTCGTAATTGCGCACACAGTTCACTCAGGTGCTTCACTATATCACATTTGACATTGCCCGTAAGCTTGAGTTCATTTGCACACAAAAAATCATACAATGTTGGAAAGACCTGTGTGTTGTCCTTGTTAATGCAGACAGAAAAGAGATCCAACTTCTTAATCATAGCCTCAATTTTGTCCCGCACATTGAATATAGTTGCGGAGAGTCCCTGTAATCCTAGATACAGATCATTCAGGCGAGAAAAAACATCACCCAGATCGGCCAGTTGTGTGAGAAACTCGTCATCATGCAAGCGGTCAGACAAGTGAAAATTATGGTCAGTAAAGAAAACTTAAATCTCGTCTCTCAATTCAAAAAAACGTGTCAATACTTTGCCCCTTGATAACCAGGGCACTTCTGTATGTTGTAAAAGCGTTACATGGTTGCTGCCCATATCATTAAATAATGTAGAAAATACACTCGAGTTCAGGGGCCTTGCTTTAACAAAGTTAACCATTTTCACTATAGTGTCCAAAATGTCTTTCAAGCTGTCAGGCATTTCCTTGGCAGCAAGAGCCCCTCGGTGGATGCTGCGCCAAGTGGCGTCAGGAGCAACTGCTTGCACGCGCGTTACCACTCCACCATGTCTCCCTGTCATGGCTTTTGCGCCATCAGTACAGATACCAACACATCTTGACCACCAACGTCCATTTGATGTCACAAAGCTGTCCAGTACTTTAAAAATATCCTCTCATGTTGTCCTGGTTTCCAGTGGTTTGCAGAAGAGGATGTCTTCCTTAATTGACCCCCCCATAAACGTAACAGACATATACCAGGAGCTGTGCCAGGCCCGCCACGTCTGTTGACTCATCCAGCTATAACATATATAGTTCACTGGCTTGTATGTGAAGCAGTAATTGTTTCAAAACATATCCTGCCATGTCACTAATGCGTCGTGAAACAGTGTTGTTTGATGAAGTCATTGTCTGTATAGTTTTTTGGGCCTTTTCCCCCAGCATTGTCCCAGCCATATCCGCGGCAGCAGGAAGAATTAAGTCCTCCACAATAGTATGGGGCATGCCTGTCCTATCCACTCGGTAGCTCAACATATAAGACGCCCCTTCTAGCCCCTTCTTATTAATGGTATCTGTTGCGTTTATATATGTCTTACTACTCGAATGTCATCTTTATTCTCGCTCAAAAAACTCCTGTGGCTTATTTTTCAAATTGTCATGTTTCGTTTCAAAATGTCTGCGCAAGAGTGAAGGTTTCCGGCGAGAGAGTAACGGTTAATGTGATTGGATGTTAATTATTTCACTAGGCTACCTGTATTTGACATTGTGTTGTTATTTCGCTGAACACTAGATGGTTGAATTTTATTTTTGGCAGTGAAACGAGGCTACTTAGGCGAGAGAAAAAACCTCACCCAAATGTATAGCCCCGTTGGAAAATATAAATGTACTGTTTGAAAATGTGAAGAATTAAAAAAATATATATATATAGACTGCTCAAAAAAATAAAGGGAACACTTAAACAACACAATGTAACTCCAAGTCAATCACACTTCTGTGAAATCAAACTGTCCACTTAGGAAGCAACACTGATTGACAATAAATTTCACATGCTGTTGTGCAAATGGAATAGACAACAGGTGGAAATTATAGGCAATTAACAAGACACCCCCAATAAAGGAGTGGTTCTGCAGGTGGTGACCACAGACCACTTCTCAGTTCCTATGCTTCCTGGCTGATGTTTTGGTCAGTTTTGAATACTGGCGGTGCTTTCACTCTAGTGGTAGCATGAGACGGAGTCTACAACCCACACAAGTGGCTCAGGTAGTGCAGCTCATCCAGGATGGCACATCAATGCGAGCTGTGGCAAGAAGGTTTGCTGTGTCTGTCAGCGTAGTGTCCAGAGCATGGAGGCGCTACCAGGAGACAGGCCAGTACATCAGGAGACGTGGAGGAGGCCTTAGGAGGGCAACAACCCAGCAGCAGGACCGCTACCTCCGCCTTTGTGCAAGGAGGAGCACTGCCAGAGCCCTGCAAAATGACCTCCAGCAGGCCACAAATGTGCATGTGTCTGCTCAAACGGTCAGAAACAGACTCCATGAGGGTGGTATGAGGGCCCGACGTCCACAGGTGGGGGTTGTGCTTACAGCCCAACACCGTGCAGGACATTTGGCATTTGCCAGAGAACACCAAGATTGGCAAATTCGCCACTGGCGCCCTGTGCTCTTCACAGATGAAAGCAAGTTCACACTGAGCACATGTGACAGACGTGACAGAGTCTGGAGACGCCGTGGAGAACGTTCTGCTGCCTGCAACATCCTCCAGCATGACCGGTTTGGCGGTGGGTCAGTCATGGTGTGGGGTGGCATTTCTTTGGGGGGCCGCACAGCCCTCCATGTGCTCGCCAGAGGTAGCCTGACTGCCATTAGGTACCGAGATGAGATCCTCAGACCCCTTGTGAGACCATATGCTGGTGCGGTTGGCCCTGGGTTCCTCCTAATGCAAGACAATGCTAGACCTCATGTGGCTGGAGTGTGTCAGCAGTTCCTGCAAGAGGAAGGCATTGATGCTATGGACTGGCCCGCCCGTTCCCCAGAACTGAATCCAATTGAGCACATCTGGGACATCATGTCTCGCTCCATCCACCAACGCCACGTTGCACCACAGACTGTCCAGGAGTTGGCGGATGCTTTAGTCCAGGTCTGGGAGGAGATCCCTCAGGAGACCATCCGCCACCTCATCAGGAGCATGCCCAGGCATTGTAGGGAGGTCATACAGGCACGTGGAGGCCACACACACTACTGAGCCTCATTTTGACTTGTTTTAAGGACATTACATCAAAGTTGGATCAGCCTGTAGTGTGGTTTTCCACTTTAATTTTGAGTGTAACTCCAAATCCAGACCTCCATGGGTTGATAAATTTGATTTCCATTGATAATTTTTGTGTGATTTTGTTGTCAGCACATTCAACTATGTAAAGAAAAAAGTATTTAATAAGAATATTTCATTCATTCAGATCTAGGATGTGTTATTTTAGTGTTCCCTTTATTTTTTTGAGCAGTGTATATTATTATTTTTTAAATGTGAGTCACATGTTTATTTGGCGTACGCCCAACGGCATTGTGGGAATACCTGCCTTATGTTAAGCAAACCAGACGGCCCACATTTTTATTTTTTATTTATTTATTTGGAGTAAAAAGAAAAAGTTGTCAAAAATATAAATAGTAAGGTAAAGTACAGATACCCCCAAAAACTTCTTAAGTTGTACTTTAAAGTATTTTTTACTTAAGTACCTTACACCACGGCTTATTAAGTTGTGACACTGTAGGAAAGTGAAATGCACTTCAATTGAATTCCAGTCTAGCTACTTTTAAAGCTTGTTTAAACTATATCCCTTCACGGAGTTACACAGAACGCCGTAAAAAGATCATGGAAAACAGTTCAGCCATTATCACATAAGGCAACATTGGTGTTACCCAGCAGTACTATAGAGCAGCTGACTCTCTTCCTCAACCCTTCAAAAACTAAAGAAGCTTATAGTTGACTGTATGTGCCTATGGAATGGTACAGGGGGAAACAATGATTGTCATGTCTCTGTACCTGGTTCCTAGATGGCCCAGTGGTTCCAGCTGCAGAAATTAGACTCCAAGTACCTGGAGCAGGTGGACCAGCTGTATGATGATACTTTCCCTATGGAGATCCGCCAGTACCTCAGTGCCTGGATAGAGAGCCATGACTGGTGAGTGAGCAGCAGTGGCTGACTAGGTCTGTCATTTACACAGTCAGTATGTGTAGATGTGTTCAAAGGCTGTGTACTGTTCTCATAATTTAATGTGCTGCTGTTTGTTGATCTAGGTAAGGGATGGGCAACTGGCGGCCCGTGGATCAATCCCCCCCCCCCAAAAAAAGATGTAAACTTACTGTTGAGAGTTAGAAAAGTATAAAATGCACAAGGTGCAATTTCAAAATTTGTTTGTGTAAAAGCAGATTCTCTTGTTATTTCTGTCACTGACAGTCATTCAATTAGCCATGTCAGCAAAACATTTTTTAGATTGGTAAATTAGCTTGCCTATGGCAATATATGTAGAATTTAACGAGTGCGCTGAGATACGGGAAGCAAGTACAGGGAGTGAGTGTTTTAATAAGTAAACAAAAAAAAAACACAAACAACACACCGACATGAAACAGAGTCAATAACACCTGAGGAAAGAACCAAGGGGAGTGACAGCTATAGGGAAGATAATCAAGGAGGTGATGGAGTCCAGGTGAGTGTCATGAGGCGCTGGTGCGCAAGACGATGGTAACAGGTGTGCGGAATAATCAACAGCCTGATGACCTAGAGGTCAGAGAGGGAGTATACGTGACATAGAATTGCAGGAAATGCATGGGTAGATGAAAGCCTGCGCCAACTACTGTAATAAGAAAACTGAAAGTAAAAGTAAGAGATGTATCAAGGTTGACACTTTCGTTGTTGTTGATGTACAGTTTGTCAAACTCTTCACCTTCTAAGATACTGTGTCTCCGTGGTCTGGTTGCTATCATTTTAAATGATAACAATAGATTTCAAAATCCCGCCCCTTTTGGTTGACGCCCTGCAGGGACACGGTGGCAACCAGCGTTTCCCTGGCGACGGTCCGTTTCCATGACCTATTGGGCCAGGTGGACGACCAGTACAGCCGCTTCGCCCTGGAGAACAACTTCCTGTTGCAACACAATGTACGCAAGATTAAACGCAAACTGCAGGTAAGGCCAGGGTGGAATGTGCTATTAATTTGTAAGGATTGACCTGAATTTACAAGGTATAAACACTCAGGCATTGGCTATTGAGTATTAATCCATTAAACTGGTGCTTCGATTCTAAGACTGCTGCTCTGGAGATGCTGTTTTATTGTCAGATCAGGGCCAATCAGGATCGAGGGTATCAACAATGTTTCAAGCTGATGTAATGACACAAATTACACTACATGACCAAAAGTTTTTTTTAAATTTTAACATTTATTATGATTTTTTTTTAAAGAATATACCTTTATTATTATTCCCCGCAATCCCTACCACCGATCCCCCAATTAGAGTAAACTAATAAACACTTCTGCTTTTACCTTCAATTTATACATCTTATACACATTTTACAGACACAGTCTACTTTACAATAGTTCTCTCTTGTTTGTTCTTAGTCCTTCCTCTATTTCTGATGTCCATCCAGTTTGATTTCTATTTGTAACTGTGCTATTTCATAAAAGTTCCGAACCTATATACATTTTACAGATCCCGTATGTTTTACATTGTTTATCTTGTTATTAGTCCCACCCTTCAGCTTCATTCAACCCCTCCCATCTATCTCTCAACATCATCCATTTCGGATTTCTATTTTCCATATATTTTTCAACTGTGCTGTGATGCTTCACAAAATAATTGAACCTTCCTATTCTCATAGCTTCTACAGATTGTAGATTAAAAATAAACATTTTTGCTAAAATAATTATTATATTATTGATTGATTGACTATGGCTTTTGAAATCACCCAGTATTGCTATCTGTAGCGTTAGTTCTAGGCAAATGTTGCAATTCTTCAGCTCTTCCTGGACCTGTGACCAAAAACGAGCTACATATGGACAATACCAAAATAAATGATCTAATGACTCTGCCTCCTCACAGCAGAATCTGCAGAGCTGGGAAGATTGTATCCCCCATATATATAACATTCTATTAGTTGCAAGAATTTTGTATAGTAATTTAAATTGAAAAATTCGAAGTTTTGAATCCGGCGTTGTTTTGCGTATCAATTCATAAACCATGTGCCATGGAATGTGTACATCGAAAATCTCTTCCCAACTATTTTGCAATTTATATGGCACAGCTGTCAGTTTTTTGGTCCTTAAATTAAATTGGTATATGTTTTTATTTATCACACTTTTCTTGAACCATTTATGTTCTTTAATACAGGGCCGACATACAAGTTCCTTACTTTTTTCCCCTTCTACTTGCCTCTTCCATTTTTGTGGTAATTAATTGGTTGTAATTTTGGGTAGAGCAGACATTTCCATATGTCTGTGTTAGCTGCATGTGTGACAACTCCACCAGTCCTATTTATGATATTATTCACAAAAATTATACCTTTTTTAAACATTTCTTCGATAAATGTTTTTTTTTATCAATTAGTATATTTGAATTTAACCACAATATTTGTTGTACTATTTGTTCCGTCCTTTCAGGTGGAATAAACTGAAATTGCAACCAACTTTCTAAGGCTTGTTTAAAAACTAAAGATATTTTGGAGATTATTTCCTTTTCAAACTACCGAAAGTGAGCAGGTGTAATCTGAATAAAGGGAAAAAGGCCCTTCTTGAACATAGGATGAGACATTCGTACCAATTTACTAGAGAACCAGTTTGGATTTAAGTATAACTTTTGTATGACTGATGTCTTTAGTGAGAGGTCTAATGCTTTAATATTTAATAATTTCTGCCCTCCGAATTCATATTCGTTATATAAATAGGCCCTTTTAATTTTATCTGGCTCGCCGTTCCAAATAAAATTGAATATTTTTTGTTCATATAATTTAAAAAGCAGGTCACTAGGTGTAGGCAAAACCATAAGCAAATAGGTAAACTGTGATATGACTAAAGAGTTAATCAGGGTGATTTTTCCACAAATAGACAGGTATTTTCCTTTCCATGGTAGCAAGATCTTATCTATTTTTGCTAACTTTCTATAAAAATGTATTGGAGTGAGATCATTTCTTTCTTTTGGGATTTGTATACCGAGTATGTCCACATCTCCGTCAGACCATTTAATTGGTAAACTACACGATAATGTAAAATGTGCATTTTTTTTAGTGATTCAATACGTAATATGGTACATTTATCATAATTTCGTTTTAATCCAGAGAGGATAGCAAAAGTATCTAGATCCTCTAAGAGGCCGTGGAGAGACTCTAATTGTGGTTTTAAAAGAAAACATGAATCAACAGCGTACAATGACACCTTAGTTTTTAAGCCACGGATTTCTAATCCCTTAATATTATTGTTTGATCTAATCTTAACAGCTAACATTTCGATGGCAATAATAAATAGATATGCCGATAGTGGACAACCTTGTTTTACTCCTCTAGATAGTTTAAAACTTTCTGAGATGTAGCCATTATTTACTATTTTACACCTAGGGTTACTATACATAACTTTAACCCATTTTATAAGAGATTCCCCAAAATTGAAATATTCTAGACATTTATATATAAACTCCAGTCGTAGTTTATCAAAAGCCTTTTCAATATAAGCTATGAAAATCAGGCCTGGTGTCCCCGATATTTGATAGTATTCTATTGTTTCCAGTACTTGTCTTATATTATCTCCAATGTATTGTCCATGTAAAACACCTGTCTGATTAGGATGAATAATATCTGACAATACTTTTTTAATTCTATGCGCCAAGCATTTTGCTAGGATTTTTGCATCACAACACTGAAGTGTAAGAGGTCTCCAATTGGACCTCTTACACTTGGGTCCTGTTACACATGGACTGGATCTTTATATATACCACTTGGGTCCTGTTTCAGTAATAATGATATCAGACCTTCTTGTTGCGTGTCTGATAATTTACCATTTATATAGGAGTGGTTAAAACAAGCTGATAATGGTCCTTTGAGTATATCAAAAAAAGTTTTGTATACTTCCACTGGTATGCCATCCAGCCCTGGAGTTTTCCCATCCTTAAAGGTCCCAATTGCATCAAGCAGTTCCTCCTTTTTAATTTGGCCTTCACATGAGTCTTTCTGTACAGATGTTAATTTTACATTATTATTAGGAAGAAAATCCATACAATTAGTTTCAGTTAGTGGAGATGGAGGAGCCTGAAACAAAAACATATTCTTAAAGTACTTTACTTCCTCTTTCAAAATATCATTTGGTGAATCATGCGTGACTCCATCATTTGTAACAAGTTTTAATACATTTTTTTTGGTAGCATTTCTATATTGAAGATTGAAAAAGAATTTGGTGCATTTTTCCCCATTTTTCATCCAGTTCGCTTTATTTTTATAATATATTATACTGGATCTTTCTTGAATAAGTTCCTCCATTTCTTTTTGTTTTTCCTCTAACTTATTCTGTGCCTCTATGGTACCGTTTTTATTGCTATCTAACTGTACTGTTAGTCCTTCAATTTTCTTTGTTAATATGAACTCTTTTGATCTAAATTGCTTTTGTTTTATAGATGAGTACTGAATTGCATGGCCTCTAAAGGCACACTTAAAAGTGTGTACATGACCAAAAGCTTGTGGACACCTGCTCGTCGAACAACTCATTAAAAAATCATAGACATTAATATGGAATTGGTCCACCCCTTTGCTGCAATAACCTCCTCCACTCTTCCGGGAAGGCTTTCCACTAGATGTTGGAACATTGCTTCGGGGACTTGCTTCCATTCAGCCACGAGCATTAGTGAGGTCGGGCATTGATGTTGGGCAATTAGGCCTGGCTTGTAGTCGGCGTTCCAATTCATCTCAACGGTGTTCAATGTAGTTGAGGTCAGGGCTCTGCAGGCCTGTCAAGTTCTTCCACACCGATCTCAACAAACCATTTCTGTATGGACCTCGCTTTGTGCACGGGGGCATTATCATGCTGAAATAGGAAAGGGCCTTCCCCAAACTGTTGCCACAATGTTGGAAGCACAAAATTATCTAGAATGTCATTGTATGCTGTAGTGTTAAGATTTCCCTTCACTGGAACTAAAGGGATTAGCCCGAACTATAATAAACAGCCCCAAACCATAATTCCTCCACCAAACTTTACAGTTGGCACTATGCATTAGGGCAGGTAGCGTTCTCCTTGCATCTACCAAACCCAGATTTGTCCGTCGGACTGCCAGATGGTGAAGCGTGATTCATCACTCCAGAGAACGTGTTTCCACTGCTCCAGAGTCCAATGGCGGCGAGCTTTACACCACTCCAGCCGACGATTGGCATTGCGCATGGTGATCTTAGGCTAGTGTGCGGCTGCTCGGCCATTTCATGAAGTGCCCGACGAACAGTTCTTGTGCTTCCAGAGGCAGTTTGGAATTTGGTAGTGAGTGTTGCAACCGAGGACATATGATTCTATGCGCTACTCACTTCAACACTCGGCAGTCCCGTTCTGTGAGCTTGTGTGGCCTACCACTTTGCGGCTGAGCCGTTGTTGCTCCGATACGTTTCCACTTCACAATAGCAGCACTTACAGTTGACCAGGGCAGACATTTAACAAACTGACTTGTTGGAAAGGTGGCATCCTATGACGGTGCCACGTTGAAAGTCACTGAGCTCTTCAGTAAATCCATTCTACTGCCAATGTTACCTATGGAGATTGCATGGCTGTGTACTCGATTTTATACACCTGTCAGCAACGGGTGTGGCTGAAATAGCCGAATCCACTAATTTGAAGGGGTGTCCACATACACAAAAGTATCTTGAGGTTCTTTAAGCTAATCAATAACCATTGAATTGTTTGAGTTTTCAAACAGGATACTGGCTATCCAGTCCTTTGTTACATAAGCCTTTGTTTTAGCAAGCTTAAAGCCGCTATATGTACGTTTTTGGGCGACCCAACCAAATTCACATAGAAATGTGAGGTATAGATATGTCATTCTCATTGAAAGCAAGTCTTAAGAAGTGGTAGAGCCGTTCTATGTGCGCTCTTTCTATGCTTCTCATTTATACGTTTAGTTTTAGCTTTTTCGGATTTGTATCCCAGCTTCAAACAGCTGAAAATACAATATTTTTGGTTATTGAAATGATATTTCACAATGATTATCTATACTTACTTGTTTTGCCACAAACTGAAATTAGAATTTTAGCAACCAGGAAACAGTGGCACAATTTCTGCATATTGCACCTATAATGTTTTATCTGGTTTGCAGGACATTTCCTCTTAATAAATTACATTTCCAAGAGGTAGCAGTTAGCAAGTATGTGAAAAAGAACAGTGGTCCTGGAACCTTGAGGAACACCCATTCGACTTTTAAAGTTGATTAACTGTCTTCCTAGGACCACTTTCAGGAGGACCCTTTGCATATGGCCATGACTATATGTAAATGTCTGAAAGAGGAGAAGAAAATCCTGGCCTCCGTCTTAAAAAAAGAGGTGAGACACTGATCTTGCCATTTTCATACTGCCTTATGGAAATGTGGGAGCATAGTCTGTCGCAGTGTGTGTACTGAATTGTGATTATGACGCATTCTTTTGTGTTTCCGAGAAAAGTTGTTATTGCATGGACAATTTAGCCATGAACTGATTTTTCAGCAAATTTCTTAGCAGCATATATATATACACTGCTCAAAAAAATAAAGGGAACACTTAAACAACACAATGTAACTCCAAGTCAATCACACTTCTGTGAAATCAAACTGTCCAATTAGGAAGCAACACTGATTGACAATAAATTTCACATGCTGTTGTGCAAATGGAATAGACAAAAGGTGGAAATTATAGGCAATTAGCAAGACACCCCCAAAAAAGGAATGGTTCTGCAGGTGGTGACCACAGACAACTTCTCAGTTCCTATGCTTCCTGGCTGATGTTTTGGTCACTTTTGAATGCTGGCGGTGCTCTCACTCTAGTGGTAGCATGAGACGGAGTCTACAACCCACACAAGTGGCTCAGGTAGTGCAGTTCATCCAGGATGGCACATCAATGCGAGCTGTGGCAAAAATGTTTGCTGTGTCTGTCAGCGTAGTGTCCAGAGCATGGAGGCGCTACCAGGAGACAGGCCAGTACATCAGGAGACGTGGAGGAGGCCGTAGGAGGGCAACAACCCAGCTGCAGGACCGCTACCTACGCCTTTGTGCCAGGAGGTGCACTGCCAGAGCCCTGCAAAATGACCTCCAGCAGGCCACAAATGTGCATGTGTCTGCTCAAACGGTCAGAAACAGACTCCATGAGGGTGGTATGAGGGCCCGACGTCCACAGGTGGGGGTTGTGCTTACAGCCCAGCACCGTGCAGGACGTTTGGCATTTGCCAGAGAACACCAAGATTGGCAAATTCGCCACTGGCGCCCTGTGCTCTTCACAGATGAAAGCAGGTTCACACTGAGCACATGAGCACATGTGACAGACGTGACAGAGTCTGGAGACGCCGTGGAGAACGTTCTGCTGCCTGCAACATCCTCCAGCATGACCGGTTTGGCGGTGGGTCAGTCATGGTGTGGGGTGGCATTTTTTTGTGGGGCCACACAGCCCTCTATGTGCTCGCCAGAGGTAGCCTGACTGCCATTAGGTACCGAGATGAGATCCTCAGACCCCTTGTGAGACCATATGCTGACACATGCACATTTGTGGCCTGCTGGAGGTCATTTTGCAGGGCTCTGGCAGTGCACCTCCTTGCACAAAGGCGGAGGTAGCGGTCCTGCTGCTGGGTTGTTGCCCCCCTACGGCCTCCTCCACGTCTCCTGATGTACTGGCCTGTCTCCTGGTAGCGCCTCCATGCTCTGGACACTACGCTGACAGACACAGCAAACCTTTTTGCCACAGCTCGCATTGATGTGCCATCCTGGATGAACTGCACTACCTGAGCCACTTGTGTGGGTTGTAGACTAAGTCACATGCTACCACTAGAGTGAGAGCACCGCCAGCATTCAAAAGTGACCAAAACATCAGCCAGGAAGCATAGGAACTGAGAAGTTGTCTGTGGTCACCACCTGCAGAACCATTCCTTTTTTGGGGGTGTCTTGCTAATTGCCTATAATTTCCACCTTTTGTCTATTCCATTTGCACAACAGCATGTGAAATGTATTGTCAATCAGTGTTGCTTCCTAAGTGGACAGTTTGATTTCATAGAAGTGTGATTGACTTGGAGTTACATTGTGTTGTTTAAGTGTTCCCTTTATTTTTTTGAGCAGTGTATATATATATATATATACAGTATATACTGTATATTAAAAAAGTGTTAAACAGCCTCTGATATGATGTATTTTATCTTCAATCATTGCTGCAACAGAAGTAGCATTTCAGAGTGTGAAAGAAGAACATATTGTCTGTAACTGTTTTTGACAGGAAACCGTTGGGTCCGCACAAAACAACGTGATGTTGGAGAAACAGAAAGAGTTGGACAACAAAGTCAAAAACCTGAGGAACCAAGTACAGGTGCGCTCATTTGGCCATTACCAGGTGATATTGGTTGTGTTTTTTTTGTCATGCAGTCTACTACGGCATTGTCTATATGAAAATAGCCAGTTGAACAGTCTGGAAGAGTAGGACAGAAAATGTTTTTCACAAACATCATCGATGTCCATGAAAAACCAATAGTGTGACTTCTGCCCTCTTCAGGATGCAGAGCAGGAAATGAAGTCACTGGAGGACATACAGGATGAACATGACTTTAAGAAGAAGACCCTGCTGAGCCGAGGTACTGTAGGAGTTATAGCCTCTGAGCCTGGTCCTAGTCTATTTCAACAGCCTGGGTCTGGTACACGAGACTAGACTGGTCCTAGATCTGTTAATGCTATATGTCAAGGTTCCCCAACTGGCGACCCACGGGTGGTTTTATTTGGTCCCCCAAGTTATATTGAGCCTCCCAAAAATATATAGAGTGCTTTTGGATTTTTTTGTTACGTCACAGCCTTATTCTCAAATTGATTAAATCGTTTTTTTCCCCCTCAGCAATCTATACACAATACCCCATAATGACAAAGCAAAAAGAGGTTTTTAGACATTTTTTAAAATTTATTACAAATAAAAAATTGAAATATTACATTTACGTAAGTATTCAGACCCTTTACTCAGTACTTTGTTGAAGCACCTTTAGCAGCGATTACAGCCTCAAGTCTTCTTGGGTACATTCTTTTCTGCAGATCCTCTCAATCTCTGTCAGGTTTAATGGGGAGCGTCGCTGCACAGCTATTTTCAGAACTCTCCAGAGATGTTCGATTGGGTTCTGGCTGGGCCACTCAAGGACATTCAGAGACTTTCCCTGAAGCCACTCCTGCGTTGTCTTGGCTGTGTGCTTAGGATCATTGTCAGCATCATCCCCACAGCATGATGCTGCCAACACCATGCTTCACCGTAGGGATGGTGCCAGGTTTCCTCCAGATGTGACGCTTGGCATTCAGGCCAAAGAGTTCAATCTTGGTTTCATCAGACCAGAGAAACTTGTTTCTCATGGTCTGAGAGTCTTTAAGTGCCAAATTTAAGTGCCTTTTGGGACTCCAAGCGGGCTGTCGTGCCTTTTACTGTGGAGTGGCTTCCGTCTGGCCACTCTACCATAAAGACCTGATTGGTGGAGTGCTTTAGAGATGGTTGTCCTTCTGGAAGTTTCTCCCATCTCCACAGAGGAAATCTGGCGCTCTGTCAGAGTGACCATCGGGTTCTTGGTCATCTCCCTAACCAAGGTCCTTCTCCCCCGATTGCTCAGTTTGGCCGGGCAGCCAACTCTAGGAAGAGTCTTTGTTGTTTCTAAACTTCTTCCATTTAAGAATAATGGAGGCCAATAGTGTTCTTGGGGACCTTCAAATGCAGACATTTTCTGGTACCCTTCCCCAAATTGGTGCCTCGACACAATCCTGTCTCGGAGCTCTATGGACAATTCCTTCGACCTCATGGCTTGGATTTTGCTCTGACATGCACTGTCAACTGTGGGACCTTATATAGACATGTTCAATTTACCACAGGTGGACTTCAGTCAAGTTGTAGAAACATCTCAAGGATGATAAATGGAAACAGGATGCACCTGAGCTCAGTTTTCGAGTCTCATAGCAAAGGGTCTGAATACTTATGTAAATAAGATATTTCTGTTTATTATTTTTAATACTTTGGCTAAAATCTCAAAACTTTTCGCTTTGTCATTATGGGCTATTGTGTGTACAAATCTGAGGAATTATTTATTTATTTAATCCATTTTAGAATAAGGTTGTAAAATAAAAAAAGGAAAATGTCAAGGGGTCTGAATACTTTCGAAGGCACTTATATATATATATATATGTATATGTATATCTGTATATATATATATGTATATCTATATATATATATATATATATATATATATATATATATATATATATATATATAATGAATTAAAAACATATTGGACATGAAAGACTAAAAACACCAGGATATCCTCTCCAAGTGATTTTGGAAATCTTTTCCCAAGTTTTCCTATGCATAGTAGAGAAACACGTGATCGTATACAAATGTAAGCAAGGTTTGAAATGATTGTTTTAGTCTAATATTATATCTGTTTGGGCTTCTTGCGGTCATCATCTAGTTGATGATCCCTGGTCTATGCTTTAGCCAATGTGAAGGTACTGAAATAACAACTTACTCCTACTGTACTAAAAACTACTTTCCGGACTGAAATAGCTGTGCTGTAAAATTCCAGATCTTTCTTTTTAATATCATATTGGGAATGCTTAACGCTATATCAGTTGTGACTCTATGTATTTGTTAGTGGAACAAGAGGTGAATGGGATGACACCGGTGGTACAGAAAGAGATCCGTGAAGAGGAGATGGTCATCAGAGCGATGTTCATCAACCTCAACAAAACCAGAGAGGTGCGTGTGTATGCATCCGTGTGTGTGTGTACGCTGTATGGTTAGCTTGTGGTGTATGATTAGCTTGTGGTGTTTGTTTTCTCCTGACCTGCAGGTGGTGGTGCATCAGATAGATGACATCCTGAACTTGGCCGGGCAGATCCAGTACACCCTGGTGACGGAGGAGATACCTGAGTGGAAGCACAGACAGCAGATTGCGTGTATCGGTGGTCCACCTAATGCCTGTCTAGACCAGCTACAAACCTGGTCAGCCCAGCCTCCTGTCCACCTTAGCTCCTGCCCCTGCCACTACACATAACCTTAGACACTGTTCAGATACTTTCAACCATAACCCTGTGTGTGTGGGGGGTGGGGGGGGTGTGTGCAGGTTCACTGCGGTGGCAGAGGGCTTACAGCAGGTACGACAGCAGCTGAAGAAGCTTCAGGAGCTGGAACAGAAGTACACGTACGAGAACGACCCCATCACTCAGTGCAAAAGCACTCTGGAGGAACGCGCTCTCGTCCTGTTCAAGACCCTCATTGTCAAGTGAGACCCCGCTCTGTCACCTATATCTATGTTCTTGTAGCGATCACATACACATTAGGGTTTAACCAGTAGACCGGGACTTACCGACCAAGCTCCTTCCCGATTCCCAAGAAAAATATTGACGGGTCCCGTGAACCAATGCTAAACACATTTTATGCAGCACTAATGCAAAATATGCTTTGCGAATAGCTGCATGAATGAACCGGACAAATCAATATCTGGCTTCATTCGTAGTCTACATTAGACCAGTCTTCACATCGCTAGCAGCCGACCATATTTTGCCTACTCAATGTAAAGTCCCCAATAGAAAACATCCCTTCTATAAATTGCATTGCTGACTATCAATAGTAGGCTATACACGCAACCTCTCGACACAGTTACTGAAGGCTATCTCCATCTCACATTCACAAATCTACAAGCTATCTTTGTGGCACTGGCAGAGTCTCAAAATATAAACTGCAGCTACTCACTGTTATCAAAATGTCTGGTACATTGTGTCCACGAATGTGCTCGAGGAAATAGACATTTGCAACATTGATCCATGATGTTACAATAACAAAATGAGTACATGTGTGCTATCCTTGTTGCTGAATCGCCACTACTAGGCCTATTTGCATGTCTGTTTAGCGGAGAATCGGATATGTTGTTCCCTGTGATTAAAGTCACCACAATACCATGACCTTACGAAATCTCCTTGATAGCCAGGTGCAAGGGGATGGGAAAGGGCCAACCAGCTGGCTGACATGTAAAACCAATGACATTTTCACTAGGCTGTCGGCTAATAACCTCATCATTTTTTTGCTATGTCTCCTGGGCTTCATAACCACGTCTTTATAACAATTCAATAATGATGAGACTGGTGACATGAATGTGTTCAAAAATGTATCTAGAACGTGTTCGGTCTCAACACATGCAACCCCCATGATGCTCCGTGACACAACCCCAATACACCACATCTCCTCCTTTCCAACTTAAATTGTCCCCATTATGAACAACAGTCCTGAGAAGGTGACTGTGAGCCCCTAGGTGACGACTGCTGGGTCAGGGTGTCACCCAGTAACAGTTCTGGACCACTCACGACTGGTGGTTCTGTCGGTGTGGCTTTACTCAACAGTAACTGATATGTGTGCCTTTTCCAGATGACGTCCTCTGCAGTCTAGACAGTGTAGGACACAGGACCAGTCGGAGCAATGACTGTAGCAGGAACCCACTTTTGTCCGTCGAGGTAGTTCTTAGCTAAGACAGTCTCCAGGATTAAAAGCTCTGCCCTTTGCTCTCAGTTCATAACGTTTGAGATGACTGTACTGTTGACGTCGCACTGCCTCCTTTGAGTTCGGAGGTTTGAGTAGGTCGAAGCTTGTGCGTAACTCTCTCTTCTTGAGTAGCGATGCAGGCGAAGTTGAGGTACGTTGCGAACCTTCTGACACGAGGAGCATGTTTTTGCTTTCTCCTCAATGCTTCCATCCAATCCAGGCCACCAGAAGTAGCTTTGTGCAATTTCCTTCATGCGAGCCATTCCACAATGACCCGAGTGTAGCTGTTGCAACATTGGTATCCTCCAACACTGGTATCCTCCAACACTGGTATCCTCCTCCAATTATGCTCGTCAGCGAACAATGATCTGTAAGAAGGGTGAACTTCCTCCTGTACAGATACTGGTGAAACTGACGCACTCATGAGGGTTTCTCGTTCTATCTGTGCGTAGTTACTTTTTGCATTGTTCAATGTTCTCAATACGAAAGCGACCGGCTTCTCTTCACCTGAAGGCATGATATGGGACACAACTGCTCCCTCACCATATGGGTTTAGCATCACAAGCTGGTTGGATGGGCAATGACGGGTCGAAGTGTGTCAGTGCTTCAGATTTCAATAGTGTTTCCTTGGTTTTCATAAATGTTCCTCACATTGTTCTGTCCATTTCCATGTTTTGTCCTGACAAAACAACTGATGCAGCAGTTTCAGCTTCATTGCTTAGATTGGGATAAAGCGTCCGTAGAAATTCAGTAACCCCAGGAAAAAACATTGGCTCATGTTCTTAGGAACTGGGGTGTCCAAAATATCCTTGACCTTGGATGGATCCTTGTGAAGGCCTGTGGCGTCGATGACCTTTCCAACGCCTTCAACTGATGATTTGAATGCACATTTGACCGTACGAACTCACAGGCTGTAGTCCTTCAATCTCTGCAAGGTCGCATCCAAGTTCTGGAGGTAGTCCTCTTCGTCTTTCCCAGTAACGAGGATGTCTTCCAGGTAGTATTGTACTCCTGGCAATCCACTCAAGATCTGGTCCATCTCCCTCTGGAACAGTGCTGGCACACTTGAGATTCCAAACGGTAGATGACAGTACCTGAAGACCCCCTTATGTGTCACGACGATCAGCAGTTCCTTTTGACTTTTCACCCACGTGCATCTTGAAATCGACCTCTGCGAAGTCTACTTATGCTGAACTTTTGACTTCCAGCTAAACCCGCAAAAATGTTGTCAATGTGTGGTAGCGGATACTGCTCAGCAGACAACACAGGGTTAACTGTGACTTTGAAGTCTCCCATATATCCTGATTCCACCATTATTTTTAAAGGCATACCTCGGGATTGTGGCAATAAGGCCCTTTATCTACTTCCCCAGAGTCAGATTAACTTGTGGATACCATTTTTATGTCTCTATGTCCAGTATGAAGGAAGTTGGAGGTAGTTTCGCGAGCTAGTGCTAGTTAGCGTTAACGCAATGACTGGAAGTCTATGGTTATCTGCTATCATGCTCATTTATTCTAAAGTTTGTCTTCACAGTTTAATAAATGTCCTTTCCTTTACTCACTGTATATTCCTCCCTTTTATCATGTTGTTTTCCCACTCCAACGTCAGTCTCAAATCCTTTTCTGACATCCCATGACAATGCTATCTCGACTATGCACTTGCCCCTGTTAGCAATACACTGTGCAGCATGGGAAATAACATTTTTAAATAAGTAAAAAAACGACTTCTTCCAGACAGAATAGTTCCCATAGGTTCAGATTTACACGTCGCCAATCTTTTATGTATTGTGGGTTTCATAACCACGTCTTTATAACAATTCAGTAATTTTAAGACGGGAGACCGGAGTCAATTCAACCATTTATCTAGAACATGCTCAGTCTCAACACATACAATCCCCATAATGCTCTGCGGCACAACTACAATACACCTACATTTTAGGCCTAGATTTAAACTAGGTTAAATTAACAAATTGTGTTGTGTGGTGACTTTTTGACAGAACTTTGAGTTGATTCAATTGTGACTAATACAAAACAAGAAACCATGAAATTCCTCTCCAAATTTATAAATTAAAAAAATCACTGGTATTATATGATTTTAAATAGCTTTTCCGGTTTGAACGGGAATATTACCGGGATGGTTGCAATTTTCTCAGAAATATAAATGTGTCGATTTTCGGGAAAATATGAAACCCTAATACACATGTTTAGTAAGTTTCTTTGGACAAAAGCGTCTGCTAAGTGGCATTATTATCTATCATTATTATGTAGCAGAGTTGGTTCAGTGAACTACGCTCGCATGAAAGGTAACCATGCCTGAGATTTGGGGTGTGATCATTAGTCCAAACCGTTACAAACGGAAAACGTTTTGCTGTAAAAACTAGAGTTTCTGCTGGACAAATTCAGGTAGGTTCCTCCCTGTTTGGTTCCGTTTGCTTCTGTTTGGTTCCTAATACATCCCAGAAGACATGAGTTAGCTCCCAGAGTTAATGTCTAGACTAGGCTTTAGTGGAGTGCCATAGGAGTGTGACTATCAGATGATTGAGAGTATGTTTCTGTGGTGTCTGTCTTTCAGTTCTATCGTGGTGGAGAGACAGCCCTGTATGCCCACTCACCCCCAAAGACCTCTGGTGCTGAAGACTGGGGTGCAGTTCACTGTCAAAATCAGGTGGGGGCACCAGTGACACACACACTCCAAACTCAATGTGCAATACTGTATTGATTAGTTTGTAGAATCAGCTGGGTTATATGTTTTCAGGTATGCTGAATGTCCCCTTTAGGACCCACATAGTGGTACAGGAGTTCCCACAAGGTGGGCATGTTGCCTTTGGACTCCAGAGTGGACCAACTTAAACTTAATCATGTGTTTGACATCTTAAATGATCATGCCCCAGGTTACATGGAAAAACCACATTGATATGGTATATAACCAACACAGTCACAATACCAGAGCTAGTGTTATGTCTTGTAAAATCCCCAGAGTAAACAGTACTGTGAGGAGCATGTTTTTCTATACCAGGCATTTGTCTATGGAACAGCCTTCCCCTGGAGATCAAGCAAAGAAAAAGTAAAAATAGCTTTTAAAAAGCAGGCAAAGGTTTGTTCTTTTGGACAAGGTTGTCTACGTAAGGGAAACCACTCCACTGCCCCTTGGGCCCCCTACTGCTGGTCAAGCGTATTTATTTGAAGGATCAATACGATGTGCAATTAATAGATTGTTTTAATGTGAAATGAATATGGTTGATTTATTATTTGTTTAATTTTCGGGAGAAGTGCAGTGGAATAGTGGCAATTTTTAGGATGTCAATATAAATGAATGTATTTATGGTTATTTTGTCTTGTCTTTTAATCATTATATGTGTTATTGTTTTTACCATCGAGGGCCACTTTGGGAACAAGCATTTCTACTTTCAAGTGATATCCTCTGGGTCCACATTGTGCATTTAGTTGTATATGTCAAAATAAATTCAATCCAATTCAATAGCAGGGCTGGAGCAAAAGCCTGCAAACCTGAACAACCTTATTTTAACAATGTTATCCCCAGACTGCTGGTGAAGCTTCAGGAGTTCAACTACCAGTTCAAAGTCAAAGCTCTGTTTGACAAGTAAGTGAATGTGTGTGTGTTATAGAAGTGACCTGCCCTGAGAGTATACTTGATTCTGTAACCTTTTACCTCGAAGGCCCTGTATTAAGATGACACCGCACGTTCAGAATTAATTAATTATATTTTATCAATGACAAGAGTCAAAGCTTGAGTCATTGATGTGGGTTGTCTTTCTTTAGGGACGTGACTGAGAGGAATACAGTGAGAGGGTAGGAATCCATTTGCTCTTCATTTTACAACCTATACCTGAAAAAGCCTCGAAGTGATTACATTTCCTCTAAATTGATGTCATTGTCCAGGTTCCGGAAATTCAACATCTTTGGAACTAATTCTAAGGTTATGAACATGGAGGAGTCCAATGGAAGCTTGGCAGCAGAATTCAGACACCTGGTATGAATTGATACAACGTAGTTGTGTCATATCCTGTATTTAATAATTGTATTATTTGTCAGGGACCATGTACAACATGCCATTGCACCAGATTTAGCTAGATGGCTCGTTTTCATCTGTAGTCCCTGGGCAGAAAACAATCAACATCAATATGTAATTACAATGCTTCAATATAACACACTAATATATACAGTGTGTATATATAACAATCTAAATATGCAACAATAAACAATATAATTGTAATATTACATAACAGTTTAAATGTCCCTTGGTCCTACAGTAGCTGGCATCTTAAGAGTCAGAATGTCTTAATGTTCACATGACTGGTTTGCCTTTAGCCACATTTTCAGGTTTGCCTTGAAGCTTTCAAAGGTACTGCACTCGGTCACACTGGTTGGCAGGGTGCTCCATAATCCAGACGCTTTGACTGAAAAAAATTGTCTGGCCAAATTGTTAGTCTGTTACGAACTCTCCTAAGAGAGTGAGTTGTGGTAAGCGTTTCTTGCCTTGGGGTCAGGCGACTCGGTTTGGAGTCCCCTAATACTGTACCTACCACTGGTCACAGCGATATACACTGAGTGTACAAAACATTAAGAACACCTTTTTAATATTGAGATGCCTCCCCCCGCCCTTTTGCCCTCAGAACAGACTCAATTCGTCTGGGTATGGACTCTACAGGGTGTCGAAAGCATTCCACAGGGATGATGGCCCATGTTGACTCCAATGCTTCCCACAGTTGTGTCAAGTTGGCTGGATGTCCTTTGGGCGTTGGACCATTCTAGATACACACGAGAAAATGTTGAGCGTGAAAAATTCAGCAGCGTTGCAGTTCTTGACACAAACCGGTGCGCCTGGCACCTACTACCATATCCCGTTCAAAGGCACTTAACACTTTTGTCTTGCCCATTCACCTTCCATTTACCCTCTGAATGGCACATACACACAATCCATGGCTCAATTGTCTCAAGGCTTAAAAATACTTCTTTAACCTGTCTCCTCCTAATTCATCTACACTGATTTGAAGTGGATTTAACAAGTGACATCAATAAGGGATCATCGCTTTCACCTGTATTCACCAGGTCAGTCGATGTAATGGAAAGAACAGGTGTTCATAATGTTTTGTACACTCAGTGTACAGTATACTGTAAATGTCATACCGATATTTGTGTGCTGCAGGTGGCATCTCAACTCCAATTATTTTCTTCCCCAGCAACTAAAGGAGCAAAAGGTTACAGGCAACAGAACAAACGACGTAAGGAAATGTAACAATTATTTTCATTTGAATCATTATACGTGTGGTAATGCTGTATCTAAGCTAAGCTACAGTCTTAAATAGCTTATCATCGTTGTCAAAAGAAAACCTGTGTGTGTGTGTCCACTCAGGGTCCTCTCATAGTGACAGAGGAGCTCCACTCCATCAGCTTTGAGACACAACTCACTCAGCCAGGACTCCAGGTCAACCTGGAGGTGAGAACAACAGTCTAGTTTGTGGAGCATGGTATACAGTCATGGTAGCAATGTTTCTAAGTAGTACATACCAAGGTACCTTACTGTCTACTGATGTCCCTTTTCCCTTGTGTGTGTGTGTGTGTGTGTGTGTGTGTGTGTGTGTGTGTGTGTGTGTGTGTGTGTGTGTGTGTGTGTGTGTGTGTGTGTGTGTGTGTGTGTGTGTGTGTGTGTGTGTGTGTGTGTGTGTGTGCCCAGACGACGTCCCTGCCCATTGTGGTCATCTCCAACATTAGCCAGCTGCCCAGCGCCTGGGCCTCTGTCATGTGGTACAACATGCTGACCAGTGAGTCCAAGGTACCCAACCCCTCACCTCACAAAATATTTCCTTTCCTGCTTTCTTCCGTCATGTGATCCATGGGCTGCCAATTTCTGAAGAGCTGCTGGATGTGCAGGCGTTTGTTCCAACCCAGCTCAGCTGATCATCTCTGTCCCTCTCTTTCCTCCTTCAGAATCTGTCGTTCTTCCTGAGCCCTCCCCAGGCCACCTGGAGCCAGTTGTCGAAGGTGCTGAGTTGGCAGTTCTCCTCCATAACCAAGCGAGGCCTCAACGACGAGCAGCTGGGCATGCTGGGAGACAAGCTCCTGGGTGAGTCTGGGAGAGGGAGTTCGTATTGTGACTAGGAGTGGTTTTGTGCCACGACACAGCCACCGCAAAGCCGTCTGTGATATAAAGGAGCGCTAGTTGGTTAGGCATACAGTTGAAGTCGGAAGTTTACATACACTTAGGTTGGAGTCATTAAAACTCGTTTTTCAACCACTCCACAAATTTCTTGTTAACAAACTATAGTTTTGGCAAGTCGGGTAGGACATCTACTTAGTGCATGACACAAGTAATTTTTGCAACAATTGTTTACAGACAGATTATTTCACTTATAATTCACTGTATCACAATTCCAGTGGGTCAGAAGTTTACATACACTAAGTTGATTGTGCCTTTAAACAGCTTGGAAAATTCCAGAAAATGATGTCAGGGCTTTAGAAGCTTCTGATAGGCTAATTGACATCATTTGAGTCAATTGTAGGTGTACCTGTGGATGTATTTCAAGGCCTACCTTCCAACTCAGTGCCTCTTTGCATGACATCATGGGAAAATCAAAAGAAATCAGCTAAGACCTCAGAAAGAAATTGTAGGCCTCCACAAGTCTGGTTCATCCTTGGGAGCAATTTCCAAACGCCTGAAGGTACCACGTTCATCTGTACAAACAATAGTACGCAAGTATAAACACCATGGGACCACGCAGCCGTCATACCGCTCAGGAAGGAGACACGTTCTGTCTCCTAGAGATGAACGTACTTTGGTGCGAAAAGTGCGAATCAATCCCAGAACAACAGCCAAGGACCTTGTGAAGATGCTGGAGGAAACCGGTACAAAAGTATCTATATCCGAATCCTATATCGACATAACCTGAAGGGCCGCTCAGCAAGGAAGAAGCCACTGCTCCAAAACCTCCATTAAAAAGCCAGACTACGGTTTGCAACTGCACATGGGGACAAAGATCATACTTTTTGGAGAAATGTCCTCTGGTCTGATGAAACAAAAATAGAACTGTTTGGCCATAATGACTATCGTTATGTCAGGAGGAAAAAGGGGGAGGCTTGCAAACCTAAGAACACCATCCCAACCGTGAAGCACGGGGGTGGCAGGATCATGTTGTGAGGGTGCTTTGCTGCAGGAGGGCCTGGTGCACTTCACAAAATAGATGGCATCATGAGAGAGGAAAATTATGTGGATATATTGAAGCAACATCTCAAGACATCAGTCAGGAAGTTAAAGCTTGGTCGCAAATGGGTCTTCCAAATGTAGAATGACCCCAAGCATACTTCCAAAGTTGTGGCAAAATGGCTTAAGGACAACAAAGTCAAGGTATTGGCGTGGCCATCACAAAGCCCTGACCTCAATCCCATAGAAAATTTGTGGGCGGAACTGAAAAAGCGTGTGTGAGCAACGAGGCTTACAAACCTGACTCAGTTACACCAGCTCTGTCAGGAGGAATGGGCCAAAATTCACCCAACTTATTGTGGGAAGCTTGTGGAAGGCTACCCGAAATGTTTGACCCAAGTTAAACAATTTAAAGGCAATACTACCAAATACTAATTTAGTGTATGTAAACTTCTGCCCCACTGGGAATGTGACTAAAGAAATAAAAGCTGAAATAAATCGTTATCTCTGCTATTATTCTGACCTTTCACATTCTTAAAATAAAGTGGTGATCCTAACTGACCTAAGACAGGGAATTTTTACTAGGATTGACTGTCAGGAATTGTGAAAAACTGAGTTTTAAATGTATTTGGCTGAGGTGTATGTAAACTTCTGACTTCAATTGTAGGTGAGTGTGCCAATAGTTTTTATTGACACTTATGTCTGGCAAGTGAGTTTAGGTGGCCAATTGATTTAGCTATGTCATCTTAGATAATGGCTAACAATGCAATTGTTGCTTAAGATCTATTCACCATATAAAAAAGTAACATCAACATTCCTCACTTCCCTCCTCAACTCATCTCTGACCACTGGCTGCGTCCCCTCTGACTTCAAAATGACACGATTCGTTCCCCTCAAGAAACCAACACTCGACCCCCCCCCCCCCCCCGACGTAAAAAAAACTATAGACCTGTATCCCTTCTTTCTTTTCTTTCCCAAACACTTTAGTGTGCTGTCTCTGATCAACTCTCTCAGATCAATCTTCTTTACCCTAACCAGTCAGGTTTCAAGACGGGTCACTCAACCGAGACAGCTCTTCTCTTTGTCACGGAGGCTCTCCGCACTGGCAAAGCTGACTCGTTCTCATCCTCCTAGATCTATCCGCTGTCCCATGAACCATCCGATCCTCCTCTCCACCCTTTCAGGGCTGGGCGTCTCAGGCTCTGCACACTATTGGATTGCATCCTACCTGTCAGGCAGCTCCTACCAGGTGACATGGAGAGGATCTGTGTCTGCACCACGTACTCTCACTACTGGTGTCCCCCAGGGGTCGGTTCTAGGCCCTCTCCTCTTCTCCTATACACCAAGTCACTCAGCTCCGTCATATCATTGCTATGCGGATGACACTCCACTACTTTTCTCCCCCCCTTCTGACACCCAGGTGGCGACACGCATCTCTGCGTGCCTGACAGATCTCAGCTTGGATGTTGGCCCACCACCTCAATCGCAACCTAATCCAGGCAATTGTCATCTCCTGCCATCAAACCCCTGCAACTTATCCAGAACGCTGCAGCCCGCCTGGTTTTCAACCTTCCCAAGTTCTCCAATGTCACCCCGCTCCTTCGCACACTCCGATGCCTTCCAGTCGACACTGGTATCCACTACAAGACCATGGTGCTTGCCTATGGCGCAGCAAAAGGAACTGCCCTCCTTACTTTCAGGCTATTCTCAAACCCTTCACCCCAACACGAGCACTCCGTTCTGCCACCTCTGGTCTCTTGGCCCTCCTGCTCAGCCCAGTCCAAGCTCCGGCCCCTGTGACCCACCGAGCTAACTTAAGATGAATGCGCTAACTGTAAGTCGCTCTGGATAAGAGCGTCTGCTAAATGACAAAAAATGTCAAGTGTTATGACATGTGTCCATGTAATGCTCATAAGTGTAAGCTAAGGTCATTCCATTAAAGTGAACCAATAATACTAGGACGCTCCTGTGACAGGTCGAGAGGCTGTAGGAAATCCTAATCGGCTCATCCCCTGGACCAAATTCTGCAAGGTGAGCATCACACCTTAAGTTTGGCGTTTTTGCCAACCCCTGTGTGTTTTACTATGAGCTGTGTAGTAAGTGCGTCTTTGCCTGAGCAGAATGTGAATGAGAGGAGCTTTCCCTTCTGGCTGTGGATCGATGGAATCCTGGACCTGATCAAGAGACACCTCCTGTGTTTGTGGAATGACGGGTAAGAGCTTTGATTTTCACATCGTCTGAATACGTCTAGAGTACCTCAGCAACACACCGCTCAAACTCGCATTTCTTCAGTATGCCTTTCTGAAGCCTAGGTCTACATTGCGTTTTGTGAAAAGTGACTTTATTGTGCAATAATCCATTGAATCTCTGGGATGTAGGTGTATCATGGGCTTTGTCAGTAAGGAGAGAGAGAAGGCCCTGCTGAAGGACAAGGAGCCTGGGACTTTCCTGCTGCGTTTCAGCGAGAGCAGCCGGGAGGGAGCCGTCACCTTTACCTGGGTGGAGCACTCCAATGACGGTGTGTGTTTGTAGCTATTCTGTAACATTTATTTAACCTATATTTAAGTAGGCAAGTCAGTTAAGAACGAAATCTTATTTACAATGATGGCCTATACATACATACCCATGCACAGACAGACAAAACATGTGTTTGCTCTTTCTTTTACACGTTATGAATGTGTGTCCGTCTATCTCTCCTTGTAGATGGGTTTCCGTTTGTATTATTTGACCAGGTAATCTGACTGCGAACACATTGGCTTATCACATTCTGTGTGTTCATTTATGTATAACTATGAACATGCAGATGTCCATTTCCACACGGTGGAGCCCTACACTAAGAAGGAGCTGGCCGCCGTCTCCTTCCCTGACATCCTCCACAACTACAAGGTGATGGCTGCCAAGAACATCCCTGAGAACCCTCTGGTCTACCTCTACCCCAGGATCCCCAAAGACAGCGCCTTAGCACGCTACTACAGCCGCCCCACAGAAGGTAACTAACACTCGACCGCAGCCCAAACGTATATATTTTGAGGAAAGATTGAGTAGTTAAAAAGGTCAAAATGGTGTTGTGGACTTCCAATTCCAGTCAAAGCTATTTATACACAATATTCACTGCATACTGAGGCATACTTTTTCATATTTTGTTGTGCCACAATTTTTCCCATTTGAAATACTGGCCACTGGTAATGTCTTGGTTCTGATTTATGATCCCTAAACGTGTATAACCTTCGACCTTCCCAGCCGCTGAGCCAATGGAGTTGGAGAGTGAGTCTGATGCTGGCTACGTTAAGAGGGAGCTTATCTCTATGTCTGAATTGTAAGTGTGATTGTTGTTATGAAACACCTTCTAGTGTTTTCATATAGGCTTTCATTGGTTTTAGATCACACACACATACCCACCTAGCCCAAAGTACAATGAAAGGTCAAATGAAGGTGTAAATAAATAATGATAACACCAAGGTACAGTAAATGCCAAATTACCTCTAGATTTGAGTTTTATTGATTTGAGTTATTCACGTCTAAAGTTGATATTTTCTGCTGGTTGGGTTTCTCCTCAGCCACTCCAGACTACAGGACACCATGATGCCCATGAGTCCTGAAGCTGACCACGATTATTAACCCTGCTGAGATTGATACTGTGGTAGGTTTCAGCCAGACAGCACCAGCCGCACACATATTAGAGACGCTGGGAAGATCTCAATTGCATACTCTCTCCTCAAAACCCATTGGATGAGAAAGCCAGAGGTCCCAACTCCCTGACCTTCTCCTCCAATGGGTTTTGAGAAGGAGACAATGAGAAAGAGTATGCAATTGTTGTGGTAGGTTTCAATAAGGGCAACACCAGCCGGCTATGGTAGGTTTCAACCAGACAGCAGAGCCGCACACTGAGTGTGGTAGGCTAGAGCCAGACAGAACACATGTCTAATCATCCTAAAACAGCTGGACTAGCATCATAGCTATAGCATGTATTTCCAAACCTTTCATGCAAGGGTAGGGATAATCCATGCATTTTTACAATGTGACAGTACACACTCAATGCAATCACAAAAGTGCAGCATTCCACTATTGAGATGCAGCCCATTACTGTCCTTGATTCTGGTATTTCTCATGTCCCTCTCCCTACAGATGTGCAAAGCTTTCCCAAACTAACCTGCCCTCTTCAGGCAGCGCCCCTTGGAAAACGTGTTACCCCCCTGCACCGAACTGATCTGAAGACATCCCAGAAAAAGGATGTTGATTAAGTTGAGATTTGTTGGGTTTCCTTTGTAAATACAACTAAAACTGTATACATATGTAGTGTCATTTTAATGTACATGCATGAGATTTTGGGGCTTCAACTCCAGCTGTTTGTATTAAGGAATGTCATTCTGTGTGACAGGATAATATTTTGTGAATGCATATGTAGTGTGTAATAACTTAAGGTGAAATGGTTAAGCTGTTATACAGTGAGCTTCAAAAGTATTGGGACATTTGACACATTTTTGTTGTTTTGGCTCTGTACTCCAGCACCATGGGTTTGAAATGATACCATGAGATTAAAGTTCAGTCTGTCAGCTTTAATTTGAGGGTATTTTCATACATATCGAGGGAACCGTTTAGAAATTACAGCTCTTTTTGCACATAGTCCCTTCATTTTAGGGGACCAAAAGTTAATGTGACAAATTCCCTTACGTGAATTTAAGTAGTCAAGTTTAGAATTTGGTCCCATAATCCTAGCACGCAATGATTCCAAGCTTGTGACTCTTCACACTTGTATGCGTTTGCTGTTTGTTTTGGTTGTTTGATTATTTTGTGCCCAATAGAAATGAATGGTAAATGTTTGGACTTCACTGTTTAATTTAAGGACAAAGAAGAGGGCTCACACATGCCTGAATAGCTTTGATTTATTTAACCTTGTTTATTAAAATAAATATATCATATGTGTGTATATATTCCACTGCCAGGAGCAATCGCACATTTGCACATCAAGTATGCCCTAAAATATGAACAGAAAAGGACATTCGTGTTTAGCAATACATTCAGAACTGTCTTTAGTTGGAACTTTAGACTGGTCTGCAACTACTGGTGACACCTGACTTGAACCATCTGTCCATATGATCTACAGGGGTTCAAACTCCGGTCTCCTGCAAGCCTCAATATTGTGTTCGCCCTCTGAGCTAAAGCCTAGGCAGCTGACAAGTTATCAGGTCACAGGCAAGGTTACCTTTCACTGAATCACCAATCCATTACAACAGGCATAGTATAACAATAGCAAAACCAATGTCTGATTTTGAGACCTTCTCCTGTATGTCACGGATACGACAGTGTTATGGTGATTGGTTGGAGGGTTCAAGTCTTGTGTTTCCCAGACTACTGGGAGTGGTGAATGAGGTTGAATTTCTGTGGCAACATGTTCTGTTATCGTTCTCATTCTTTGGCTTTCATTTGAACATTTTCCTATACACAATGTCACCGTCTCAGACAGATCTGGGGAGTTGCTGAAAACCGGTCACGTTGCCTTACAGAGACCAACAAGTAGTGGTAGAGATGTAATGTACATAGAGGACAGGGTTTTCCAATCCACTTGATACTCCATCTGTGTATTCATTATCTATCTGGAATAGAACGTTGCGTAAGGTTATTCTCCATTGTGTCAATGAAGCTGTTCTTTATGCTACATAGGTCTTATGGGGAAAAATACTACCACTGTTGTTCATTTATAATTTGATCTATTGTACAGTATTGCTTCATGCGGTCTTAACATTCACGTTAACAATTTAAAAGATAAACACGGGTTGTAAATTGATTGCAAGTGGTTACGTTTTTGGTATCGCTCATGTCATACTGTGCGTCATTCAACTGGATGGATTTGACATTCATATTGGACCTCATGAGTGGCTATGCACAAAACTGACACACTAAATCAACCAACTGTTTTTGCACCTGTCAATAATACAGGATACAATGCTACTGTGCATATTCAAGTAGCAAAGCATAACATACAAATACAATAAGTAATTCAGGACTTTCCATTCATCTTAGACTCTTTGGAAATTAAATGGAATATGACTATGCTATAATTCTAATCCTGAATTAAGCCTTGTTTATATTGTGTGATAGGGTCCTTTACACACCAGCTGATTTTAACTACTACTGTGGGAAAATTGATTCCTGGCCACAGGCACACGCTTCTTCATAAAATATGACATCTAAGAGGATTTTTTTTGACAATATTCATGTCAACTGCCATATGTTTATGTATTTAACACGTTAGCCCACTCTTTTACACAAACATGTCCAATTGGTTTCCTCCTTTCAGAAAAGTGCTTCCGATGAAGAGTGGGTAGATGGTTTACTTGTAGGCTTTAGTCCTGTTGTATTGGTTTGATAGAAAATATTCTGTATGACATCAGACAAGTGATGGCAGACTAGTGTTTTATCATGGGGACACAGGTACTCCCCTGTTCTGTCGGCAGTTCCTGATTTACCTACCTCCTCTCTATAAACAGACAACCGCCTGTGTTGTGCGCATTACATACAGTATTTAGCTATAGGGAAGTACAATTCCACTGTTATAAATGAGAAAATACAGAAAAAGAACAGACAACAAAAAATATATACAAATAAAAGAGGGTCTTGAGTTCATCCCAAACAAAGTCAAGTACAGAAAAATGATATTGAAATGAAAGCTGAAGGGCATATAGTTCCTATGCAGTAGGGTTGATAAAAGTCAAGACAAGTTTGACCCGGACTAGTGGAAGCATAGGATGTCTGGTAACATCTGGCATCCTTTACATGTGACTAAGAAGGCTACAGGACCATATAGTGCCTCTACCCTAGTGGTGGCCCATCGTGTCCTACCGTTTATTTTAACTGTCCAACCAGGCATTAAAAGAAGCACTGTAGCTGGAATGGTACAGAGTGACATTAGTGCCAACATAAATGTCATTTCAGATTCAACATCATATCACTCCATAGAGAGTGCCTGATTTGGCCAAAGATTACTGGACATTGTGGCCGTCCAGGAAGAAGACCAAACTGCATGATGATCTATTACATTAAATTACAGTAAGTATTGGTCCTTGATATCATGAAATTAATTAACTTTCAACAGTAGATAAATATACAATTTACATGTAGGAGAATATGTATAATAATATCACTTTATATTGTACACCATTGTCACAAAGATTCAATCAGATTGTGCACTTCGATTTGGGACCCTAACACACCACACATACTTGGTGATGGAAGAGAGACGAAAGATACAGCAAAAGTAAGCAACACGGTCGCAAAAGGAGCAAAGCGCACGACGAAGGTAAAGCAAAAAAAGCTTACGGTAAAACAAGGGAGTATAAAAAAATATATTAAAAAAACACACGTTCAATCAAACACACAGTTCAGAAATACGACGTCATACAAAGTCGACAAAAGTCACTCCAAAAAGCGCATCCCACCACAAAAACAGCAGTCTAGTATAGTAGAGATGATATAAAAGCAGCGTGGTGCCACCTGCTGGCTGGCGAGGCTACACTACAGCAGCCCGTCTAGGTTGTTCTCCGTCGTCTCCTTGACCTTCTTCTTGGGGACCTCTTGTGGGTTGTACTTGTTTTGATAGTCCTGGAGGATGGTGACCACGTCGTGATGGCCAAAGTGCAAGGCCTCCTCCATTGGAGTGTTGTCCCACCTATAGGGAAGATAACGAGCGTGACTGACTGGGGTTAGACTGGCCTACAAAGGCATAGTTCTGGGAGCTAACACTAGTTGTTGTGAAAATGACAGGGTACAAACAAAAGTGTTATTTTGGAGTGGGAGTACACTTGTATTGTAGACTGTACATTGCAGACGCTTACTATCACTCAAGTATATGATACTGTCTCTCGTCCACCCACAAAAAAAACACACCTAAACACACACACAAGAAAGGCAGACAGACAAGTTTCTGTGGGCTTACCTATCCTTGGGAACAGGGTTCACCTTGCACGCCTCTAAGAGGAAGCGCACCACCTCTGCATGTCCTGAAAGTAGAGCAGATGGCGGAGTTACGTAAGAAACAAAAAACACACACACACGCACTCTCTCACACACACTGCAGCAAAGACGTCACACACTACGCAGTGCAGCTGCCGAGGGACAGCAAATGAACCCCTACGAAACAGAGGGGGCTGAGTCTGCCAATCCTTCCCAGAGGACCCTGACATACACACACACACACACACACACACACACACACACACACACACACACACACACACACACACACACACACACACACACACACACACACACACACACACACACACACACACACACACACACACACACACACACAATTTGTCCCCGTGTGTGACAGGAAAGGGAGGCTGTGAGACGCACCTTCTGCTGCTGCAACATGTAGAGCCGTCCTGGAGTCATAGTCCCTCTGCTCCATGTCCATGGAGGAGAGGGCAAACCTACCGACAGAAAGGTCAGCAGTGTCACAGAGATCGAAGATAACGGGCAGAGAAAGAAGACAGAAGTAATTCAGAGATACAAAAGAAGACAGATCATTATGAACAAAGGTATAATTACTCAAGTATTCTGAATTTAACATGATTTTTTTTTTTTTTTAAACAGTCCTTCTCAATCCGTGTTTGTCAGTGTGTGTGTCATCTGTGTGTAAGAGAGCTGCGTACTGTACCTCCTTAGTGCCGAGACGTCTCCGGTGTAGGCGGCAAACAGGAGATTGATGACAGACTTGACCTGGAGAGAAGGAGGAAGGCAGTTTGTGGAAACAGGCAAACACACACACACACACGCATGGGGTGGGGGATATGTGCCCTACCACAGCCCTTCACCAGCTAAAAGAGAAGCGGAATCTGCCAAACATCAATCAGGACTTCTGGATCCCAATCAACTCCTTACAAAAAAAAAACATGGCAATGGCAGTATTATTAATTATGTAGAATGTAATGCAATGTAAGACTTGCCAGAAGTACTTTTTACCCCCTTATGCCAAAGCACCTCTCATTGTGACTGACTGAATAGCATCTATTCATTCTTTTGAGAAACGGCAGCATGAAAATAGGCTACATCCTATATCATAAGCCTTAAGACATTGAAAACAGATCATATGACCTGTTAACTTTAGTGTTGTCAAAACATGACTCACGGCTCCTTATCTTATTAACTGGGTGGCAGAATAGAGAACCTTGGCTAATAAAGCTGTCAATATTTAATATTGTCCCAAAATATATATATATATTTTTAAATTCTACTAACTATTTGTGTGCAGTGAGACCACTGTGAGCAGTTAGTAAGACCAATAGGTATGTTTGTGAGTAGTGAGTGTATTAGGAGTGATTTAGGAGTTAAGAGCGAGTTCTCTAGCCCCAGGCAAACCGTGAGTCCTGGCTCGAGCTGTAGGCAACAGGGGATATTGACAGATTTATTAGCCAAGGTTCTCTATTCTGCCACCCAGTCAATTAGATACTTCTTAAGGAGCCTTGAGTCATGTTTGAGGAGCTACCAGTATTGACTACAGACCAGATACTATGGTTGGATTCTGGCAGTGTTTTCTAAAGAGTTGAGTGGAGAAATAAAAAAGGTAGAGATTCACATATTGGGAGTAACACTATGGCACTAGCATAGAAATAGAATACAATTCGAGCTTATTCTCTTGTGGTCCATTTACTAATTTGAAGCTTTAGCAGACTATGTGTGGCTTTTCTGCTGCATTGCAGGTTATGGGTCTGTGGTAGCTTTCTCTAATCTAATCTGATAATCAACCACTAGAGGGTGCTGAAACATTACTGAAGGCATAGTGACATTGCCTTCAGTAAATGGTCTCATGCTTTTCCCATTTGGGTGGCGGTGGTATTGTGGGTAGAGCTTCAAAGCGTCAAAGTCTAATCATGTGAACTACTGTTTGGATCGGAATTAGATGCTTTAGATACTCAACTGTACTGGAGTGAATTAAAAGACTGAATAAAATAAAAAACACAGTGCTGGGGTATCAAAAGCATAAAACCCTTGATTCACAACAAACCAGTAAACCAATCAATTAATGCATTACTCAGTTAATGACAATATGGAGTTATTACCAATTTAGATGTTTTTTTTTGCTTGGGGAGGAACAGTTGTGCAGTATTTCTGTAACATCTCAGAATCATTTTGATGATGCTGCAGAATTCAGAGACAACTGGCCAAAACAGAACATATAGGAGCTCCACATCACAGTAGAACACCAATCAGAACAGAATAAAGCAGTGCAAAACTCAGCATAGCTGTAAGTAGCATAGCTGGCAGAACTGAACAGAGTAGAATAGAGTAGAGCAAAGGTATTTAGCAGATCAGTGTCACAACTCAGTAGCAGAAAATAACTAGTTAGACAGCAGAGCGCAAAGCAGAGTCATTCCATATCATCTCAGATGGTTCTGAAATCATTTTTTGTAGTTAGAAGCAGATAAAATGTGCATTTCTGCAACATTATTTTCTTAAAATGGAATTTGATCTCTGAGAAACTAAGCTAATTGATTGCAACCAATTTGGCCCTTTTAAATGTATAGGATTCATATAATATTCAATATATATATTAACCAACATCCAATTTGGACTCAACTTCTTCCTACTATTGAGAAAGACATGAGGAAACCAATACAATGGTTAAAAGCCACCCACGGACGCCCCACACCAATCCCACCCCAACAACCAGTATACAGTATCAGTTCTCTGTCTGACAAGTAGTATGGAGCTGTGGCTTGAAGTATTGCTTCTTCATCTTATGTGATGTATTCCTGTGAATCTAATAACCCCCCCCCCTGTTCAAAGAAACTAGCCATTGAAGTCACTTGCATTATTTACCACAAAAAGATGGCATCCTTTTCCAACCCACAGTCATCAACAAACATGGGCTATGTAGGCTAGTTTTGATATAAACCCAAATGTATACACACCCAATGTGTGGCAGAGAATCTCTGAACCACGCTGTTCATATGGGGCCAGGGAGGCGTTTTGGACCGAGATTCTTTTGACTATTAAGAGGCTAGACACGGACAAGTCACTTAGACACGCCCAGTCTGAGCATTGTGCCAATGGGGGATATGTAACACCATTGGCATTTGACCAAAATTGCCACTGCCATAGAATTACACAATTTACTTATATTTCTATGGCAGTGACTACATCTCCCCCACACAGGTATTATAATGTGTGTTTGAATCCAATCTAGCCTATATCAGCCCAGCCCTGCACAGACACAGGTCACTGTAGGTGAGAACACACTGCAACACACAACCAGCGAGCACAGCATGTCAAGGGTAGTCCAGCACATTCCCATAAAAAAATGTCTAGACTGTATACAAAAGTGTATACAATTCAACCTATTAAAACAGAACTGGCTCAAAAGAAGCAAATTTGGACTTATTACTAAATAACTTAACTACTTTGGTAGTTATTACCCCCCTTATCACCCTGAAGCCGAAACAGTGACTTTTCAGTCACGTTTGTTATAAGTGTGATGGATGTTCCTTGACAGGCTGAAAAAGAATGGCTACAACAGAAATACAATACAATAACCATACTATAGACAGACATAGTACAGCAAGGAACACAGTTGCCAGCAAAGAGAGCACACTTGACTTAACTCACCAAGTAAAAACTGGTTCAGAACAATGACCGGAGCGCGAGCATACAGACCAAGCTCACACAGATCAAGCACAATGCATTCTGGGGTCTCTTCTGATTGGTTCCATCAACTCTGAAAGGGTGCACTGCACTGCATACCACACAAGACCCCTCCCCAAATCAACCACCCCCTCACCTTTCGTTTACCTGCTCAGGTTGAACTGTCACCAGAAGAGTCAAAGCTAGCCACAGAAACTGCACTTTCAAAGTATTTATCACACAGACATGATCAGGTACAGTATTTACTTGGGAATTATATGGTAAAATGGTAATTACATAAGAATAACCAACTAGTTAACATTAAATGACTGATTGTTACAGATTGTTTAAGATTCATTAAAACCTCTAGGCACCGTTTAGTACAAACCAGATACAAAATTACCAATTGTGTTGAAAGTAAGTATCAAAAACTACCCATTGATACCACAATTTCCTAGTAAGCGAATACCAGTTGAATACCAGTGGAAACAATATAACAAAGTGCTATCACAAAATCTGTTAACTAATAAAACAAAAGGGCTAAACCACTTAGTTTCAGTTGTGGTAATTTGACAAACAGGTATTTGTTGGTTATAGTACTTTATTGGTTTATAACATGGCAGCAAGGCAACATGATTTCAACAAGTACTTCACCTGTCATTGCAACACACTTCTAGCATTACAACTACTGAAGCTCTTTGCTTGTATTTGCAATACTGGCCTCTTGTAGAACTACAAAGTTCTACAAGACAAATACCTAGTGTTTTCATCCAAACCAAGAGTCAGTGTCTTTACTATGAGGAGAAAGCAACACCCTTTTATGCCCAAGACACCAAAACCAGTTTGAGTTAGAGTAATAAATCAACATTCCAGGTAGATCCGGTTAAGATCTGAGGAGCTCACGAGAAGTTCATGTTAAATGCACTGATACACATTCTCAATAAGTTAACAGTGCAGGCTGCTGGTGTGTATAGTGTATTAGACTTGGAGGGCTACAGCTGTTTTCTCCAAGGCACAGATATGGAATGAAACAGAAAAATAAACATGCAAGGAGGACTAAAATGAACTTTAAAATATCAATGTGGGATTCAAACACATTTATTAAATCATACAAAAATATGCCATTTGAAAGAAATAGTAAAATAATGACATTGTGGGAAACATTAAACATGTTGCTGTGAAATCATAAAAATCATAAATTGTAATGAAAATACTGGTATGGCATTCAAAAAAACCCTTGTGTAAAATTTGATTGGGGTTATTAGACACATTTTGCAGTAGAGTAGAAAGGTTCAGTAAGCCCCATAACTTCTTCCTGTAGCCTCTAACGTCAACCTAACTCCTAAGTCTTGCAAGCTTTCAGCCCCTGCATTCTCCATATTATGTCAACATGGGCAAGACACTAGAAAACCCACTCAAACGTGTTTCAGAAAATACGAGTAGCAGAAAAAAAGATACAATTTCAGTACAAATAAATAGGATTGATTTAACAGAACTGATTATTTGGTAAATTAGCATTAGCAAGCAAGTTAACGTTAGCTGCTAGGCTAGCTACAGCTAGCTTCACTCCACAGTGACAGAGACTTGTAATGCTTTGCACCACACACTGACTGACATCTCAAAGGCCTACACTTAAAAAAAAAACATCCTTAGTGAAATAGTAGTCCTAGTTCCAAATCACAATTTTAAATGAAGTCCAAGCATACAGACATGACAAAACAACAAAAATATATTTGAAGTAAGTCTGATACTAAAAGAAGCTAAAAACTAACTAAAAGTATATGGGATAGGGTGGGGTCAAGTCAGTAATTCCAATTAAATTAATAAATTCTAATTCAATAATTGAAAAACAGGGCATCTACGTTCAATAACTTGTCAACAAACTGAAAGGGAGAAGCCATGTATCTTTCAAAATTCTTTCCATTTATGAATTTTACATTTAAAGCACTTCCTGAATTGACTTCAATTCAAATTGACCCCAACCTTGACCAGTATGGGACCCATAGACTTATATGGACCCACGAGAAGAGCACATTCATGACGAAGCCATGCGTAACATACAGTGTATACCAATTCAACAGCTCAGTTTCAAGCATGATTGGATAAAAACATTGAAAGAAAAACAGCCCCAGCAGCAGGACACCCATGGCCTTGGTTGACGTACATGTGCAAATGTGGCCAACGTTTGTGAAATAAGTTGATTCCCTTGCCGTTCTGCGCTGCTGTTGAGCTTCATCAAGCTTACTGCAAGATAACAATCATCCCAAAACACACGTCAGGCAAATACAGTCTTTGGGAAAACTGTAGATACTGTACAGTGCATATGGAAATAAACATGATGCATTCTTAAGCTACAGTATAGATAAGAGGACTGGTTTCCTCTTCCTCTTTAAGGGTAGCTAAGCGTAATTCACAGTAATAATACAGATTAAATATAATTGGTAATAATGTGTGATCACACTTTCAATGGTATACTGACTTGTACAATACATATACGTATGACCTATATAACCATGATATGCCATCTGACATATACATACTGCAACTGCCTATGGAATAGATCCAGCAGGATTCCACTAGGTTATGTCATGAAAACTAAAGGTTTGTGCAGTGTCTTGTCTGTCTGAGCCAGGGTCAATGTCCCCTCAGCATGCGTCACAGCTTAGATCGACACGGTACACACACCACTCAAATACAAAAAGGTGCACACAAAAGGGGGTGGAATGAATCACCTTTCACGACCTTGATGAAAAGCTTCGGTCCACTCAACAGCAGTTGAGAAATCGGCTCATGTGAGATGCGTTGCGGGTATGTGAAAGGTAAAGCACTGGTATGCAAGTTTGAATGGTCCGACTGATATCGTCTCCGTGTCACGCCTGATAAGTGCCTTATCGTTATAATCTCAGTTTGCTCTTCTAAAAGCATACTACAAGCTCTATGCAGACGAAAATATCGGAGTGTTGCAATGTCGTTTTTTCATCACAAAAGGGGCGGACTGTTTTACTACCTGAAAATTGAGACATGCAGTATCATTACTTCTGCAGCCGTGGGGGCAGTATTATTGCTTGGTTCCTTGATCTGATATATATATAGGCAATTCATCAAAGTAGACTATTTTGCATTGATAACCAAATATGATCTCAGCAACTGAATCCACTCAAAACATTATTTTGTTTAGAAATAGTAACTAGTGATTCCAGGCTACTGTGAAATGGTAGAACCTGCTGTAGCCAACTTGCTAGCCATGTGATTTTTTCTGTTCTATTTTTAACTGATATGGGAATGAATACACAAGCAGTATATCAAACTGGGATCATGTTTTAGGTTACACCAGCAAGTAGAAGAACATTTGCCAGGGCATATTTCTAAATGATAAATCTGATTATTTCACATGGAGATGTGGGGAGCTAAAAAGACTAGCTAGCTTGCTATGTTTTTAGCCAGGTTAAAGCCAGCTAGCTACTATAAGCAAAGGAAGGCTACTGTTCCTTGTTTTCAAAAAATGAAGACCAAAAGAAAATTTAAAAAAAACGGGAGGGACCGGCAAGGATATCCTGTTACCAAAAGGTGTCCTCTACTTCAAAAATCCCACTTCACCCACACACATAGATCAACAGAGTTAAGCTTGTAGTAACCTCAAGAGCCTGTCAACGCATATAAATACAATGAGATACATTATATTTATATGTGTCAAAGCACAACACTCCACATCTTCCCTTGGCTTTTGGTTTGAGAAAACCTCCCTCGCTTTGGTTAACAAACACATTACAATGGGCCTAATACCCACACTGGCATGTTCGACAGATACAGGACTTCAAACCTGTCAGTAGATATTGAAGCACACATGAAATGATGGATCAAGTCTACTTGCAAAGCCTCAATCTGAGCCAGGCAATCCCTTCAGGCCCCTAAAGTCTGACATTCTAGACAGGCAGCTGGAAGGGCTTCCCTCAGCTCTGCAGGGACCCCAAAAACACAAGGGATGCATTTCAAACTCATAAAAGACACACCCTCTTCCACTTACCCTCGCCTTATTCCTTTGGGGGAATCCCCACAGCCATATTTGTCGTTGGTCCAAATGATTAGCCAAGCAAGGGAAGTTTGCAACGTAAGCCCCTCAGCCCTCGTTTTTCATAGAGTTTGCGAGTGTACAATTATGTTCGCGTCGGGGCCTGAAACACCCCATAATTCAATTCGCAATGATTGTACATCCGCTAAGAAAAGTCAGCCAAAACTTAAAACCTCAACGTCAATATGGAGTCAACATACAAGTGTAAGTAAAAACGAAGGTAAAGAAGTTACAAATTGTGCTACACAAACACGTCTCGTAAAAGTAATGATGTTTTTGTTTGGTTAGCTTTTGGAAATTGTAGAAATAAAACATTCCCCTTCTTCAGAAGTTCCAGCTAGACAGGTTAGTTAGCTAATTCATTTTCTAGCTATGATACAGTAGGCATATATTAATAATTATGTAGTTAATATAAGTAGACATGCACTCATAATTGACTGGAGCGCATATAAAGCACGCACAAGCTACCGGTGAATGAAAACACAATCGTTGCGGGATGAACGAGTGACGAATTTCCGGGCAAGGGCGGTCCATTTATAAATCATTCCTTCCTAACTCGCCCTGCAAGTGTCAACTTGTCAGACATCATGATATATCATCAGAAGTGTCCACTTCATTTGAGGGCTGAGGGTGTGTCTGTTAAGCGTTTGGATTGCAGCCACAGAGACACAGAAAAAAAAGAAAAGGTACAGTAACCCAGGTAGGATCAATTATCATTCATCACCAGTACATAATGTGACATTACATTATGTAAAAAAAAAAAAAAAAAAAAAATTCTAGAAATAAATAATCCTCTTGATAATTTATATAAATATATGAAGTCATATATGGGTGTAGAAAGGGGACAGGAGAAGGTGGGAGGAAGGGAAAAGAGAGTGGGTCCTAGTTGCGCTCCCCGACACTCTCCATCCTATAGACTACAGTGGTGGAGCTGTCCTCGTGGCAATCAGTGGGCACCACCTTTTTCCACAGAGAGTCTTTGAGAGCTAGCTCTTGCTGAAGGCTCTCGTAATCCATTGGTCCGAAGGTAAACTGCTGTTTCAAGCAACATGGGATAACAGATTAGTCGGGTCTGCCTGCACATGCCACGAGTGCGGCTGCTCTAGGGATGTGTGTGTGTGACTGTCTATGCGTGGTTGGTAATGTGTTAAGTTTTGTAACTATGTAATGGAGAATGTGTCGGCCTTTCTTTATTGTGTCTATGACTGTTTGGCGTGTGTGTGTCTGGTTTTCTCTGACAGAGATGCCACCTGCTTCTCAACATACTGATTAAAACACTATTAGACCAAAAGGAAAGGATCATTCAAAATCAATCCTAACCTATCATTAATATTTTTTAACCAAGCATGCCAAAGTTGACTGACCTTGAGATTAAACCAAATTAAATGACAATCCCCTCCAAAAGGGCAAACCAGATAAACAAGTAAATTCCCCAAAATATATCTAAAATGATCAAACATCCACAAACATAATCCAAATGTCAATAAATTAGAGTGTACTGTAGCTATCGAAATAACTAGGGCAACAATTTCTCTTTAGGAACTCTCATTAGCAACCCTTAAGATACTCGGCTACAGCCAATGTAGCACGATTAAAATCAGGCACATTCTGTCATTCTGGGAAGGTGTGGTAACAATGGAAGAGGGGTGCGTCTGGGTGCGTCTGTAAAGGCGTGTGTGTGGACGGGATGGTTGTTTCTATGTGTACTCACCCTCTGGTCGCCTCCCTCCCTGCGAGGATCGTGCTTCTTGGCAAAGTGCCTCAGGTTGTCGTAGTTGTGGAAGTTAAAGAGAGACACCAGGTCCTGAAACGCATAGAATGAGAGAGGGTCATGTTCAGATGGAGGGAGGGAGGGAGACACAGAGAGAAAAAGACAGACAGAGAGAGCGAGTGAGACAGAGGATGAAAGAAACAGAAAGAGAGAGCTCGGACTAAAAATCTAAACTCTAGAGCAGGGGTGTCAAAGTCAAATGGACGGAGGGCCAAATAAAAAATTTAGCTACAAGCCGAGGGCCGGACTGTTCGAATGTTCATTGAAAAATTTTTAAATGACGCATATAGTCTAGTGAACCTAATTGAACCTACTGAAAACCTAACAAATATATTCCAATATGATCAGATAAATAAAGCAATATTTTCTTATGGCTCTGTCAGTAATCTTTAATTTTCAACAGACACAAAAGACAAATTTCCTTTATATAAAAATCCCCATAACATGAACATTAAATGAAAGAAACCGGTATTCAAGGCACCATCAGTAGCCTATATTTTCTATTTTAGCAAAAGTGGGCTAAATTTACTTCAAAGAAAAAAACAATAATAGCAATTTTCTATCATCCACTCAACTGAAATATTTTTAAAATATAATTGGATTGAAATACAATAAAATAAAGTGCAAAAATCTAGCCTTTTGTAGCCTTTGTTCCATGTCCATATTCTTGTTTTTGTCCGCGTGTTTCGTTTCATAATGTCGTCTCAGATTATACTCTTTCAGTACCGCCACACTTTCTCCACACAGAAGACACACAGGTTTTCCAGCTACCTCCGTGAACATATACTCCGACTCCCACCTTGTTTGAAACCCCCGGTTCTCAGTGTCCACCTTCCGTTTTGCCATTTTTGATGGGTATCTGAAAGTTAATTTTACTGTGATGCTGACGACTGCTGTGCCAATAAATATTGAAATGAAGCAGCCTACTGCTCGGTGCGTCACCGTTGCATTGTGGGAAATGTAGTATTGGTGCGTGTAAAAGATCTGCGGGCTGCCGGCTTGCTGCGGTCTGCGGGCCGGTTCTAATAATAAATCAAGATCATCCCAGGGGCCGTAAAAAACCTTCTCGCGGGCCGGATGTGGCCCGCGGGCCTTGACTCTGACATATGTGCTCTAGAGTGTATCAGAATAGCGGTAGGGCTGGGATTCGATCCCATGCGGACATGTCCGTACATGTCATGTGCTGAAGGCGGTGACGCTAACCATTGGTCTAGTGGCAATGCCAGGTCACATGAGTAGGTAGAGTTAACATCAGCCTACAAGTATCAGCTAGAGAACACCTGGACCCTCATTCCAGCCAATGACGCATCAGCATTCTAACAGTCTAATAAACACATTTCATATATGCTATCAGAAGAAGAATAATTTGGTTGTGTTTATGAAGGTCTTACGTAGTATTAGAATACTAAAAAACGTTTACTTTAAATAAGAATTGAATTAGCTTATGTTACTCTAGTCTAAATACAAATGAAAAAACACTATTTCAAGAGAAATCCATCAGAACGAAATTATTATAATTGAGTTTTTGCAGGTTTAAAGAAACATTGTGATAATAAGAAAATGTATAAAACAATAGCATATTTTAAAGTATTATGTTACTAGTCTTTGCTTAGTAGCCAGAGCAATGCTGCCTCACAACTGGCCATGTGCTGAAAGTATGGACAACCCAGACATTCTTGTAAAAAAGTGATATTTGCAAATATTTATTTGTTTGACAACGGTAATTGTCATAAACGGCAGAATATGACTTTCTGATCCTATATCGAAATCAAAACGTTTGACCTGCATGTGACTCTGAATGAGGATTTGATAAAGTGATGCTCCTTTCCCTGCATCTGTCATTTCCAAGCTGCGCCCATCTCTTCATGTACAATTTGACAACTGATAATATTGTCACTCAGACTATTGTCAATTTAATCTTATCTTTAGGCCGACTCTTATTACGTGTGAAATTAGTTTCGGTATAGTTGATGAGCCGGCTGTGCAGGCTGACTGGCATCGTTTGCTTCCCCTCACTCATCAACTTGGATAGAGTCAAGGACATGTTTTGCATTATTCTAAAGGCCTACTGCAACAGCATGTTTTCATTTCCCTTACAATAAATTTGATTAGCAATAGAGTAATAGTAAATAAAAGAGTAACAGCTTCTTTTTACAAAGTAAAACATGAAAGAGAATGATATCAACCCGCAAGGCGCGCATTCAAATGGTTTGGTTTTAAACATGAGCCCCAACGCTGATAAATAGGCATAAACTCATCACTGCACTATTGTTTTTCTAAATTAAATCAACCTCTTCTCCCTCCTTGTCGTTCAACTAGGCCTAATTTTGAATTCAATTGTGAAGTAGAGTGCACAATTATCGCCCATTCATCCATTTGTCATTCATTCAGTGAGGACAGAGAGAGACTCATTAGCGCCTGGCTGAGCAAAGGCTCTAAATCATTTTCTGTTTGTGTTTTTTTTTAAATGAACAAATGATCAATGCAAAATACAAACATTAAAAATAAAATAAATCAGGTAAGGAGCAGGAGGTTGCTTTTTTTTTACAAAATCAAAACATCAGTGGCCGTTGGCAGTTCTAGTGTTAAAGAACATTGGCGTTCTTCAACTACATGTTGACAGTGATCCCTGGCATTGTTTTCCAGCCATGCGATCTAATCAATCATCACTTTGTTATTAAGGAGCAGACTAGCGTGGGGCCTCTCTCTTTCGGCTCAGAGCTGTATCTGTACGTAACCCCACCGCCAATGACTGGGCATCAATGAGAAAGCACGTACTAGTTCACTATGGGATATCACAAGTAAACATACATCTTCATACAGTATGTACCATTCATAAATCTTGTTATGCAACAAGTCATACAGCATACCATTGTGTGAAATGCCATAACCAGCTTAGTTGGGGCAAACAGAAACTAGCATCCATCCAATTTTTTTTTATACCTGTTTGAGTAGAGTAGACAGTAGAGAGTAGAGTAATACTTTATTGATCCCAACTTGGGAAATTGTTTTATGCGTCTGTCTCTATGTACTCGTCTGCACAATGAGTTTCCCTTCAGGAACAATAAAGTTAGAATTGAATTGTAGCATGAAGAATAGCTTAGGTCCCGAATCAAACTGTATGCATTCACTTCCCCCGTGATGCAGCCAAATAGAGGAGTCAGACAGTGACTTATGAATTAATAATGCATGGCGGGGAAGAGAAAAATGACTAGGGGGGAGAGGAGAGAGATGACAAGAAGCTATTTGGGCCCGGAAATGCACTAAATAAGATGTTTCTGTGAGGTCTTGTCAGATGCTCCAGGAGGACTAGTTGCCTAGGCTAGCTCATTTCTGATGGTAGAAGGATTAATATGCAGTGGCGGCTCAGAGAGCGGGAGAGGAGAAAGGGCGATATATAATAAGATGCAGAAATATGATCATGTGTGAGGGTGGTAGTAGTAATGTGTGTGTGTGTGTGTGTGGGGGTGGCTGAGTATGTCTATTCGGAGGTGTCAATGTGTGTTTGTCAGTGTGTCCCCGTACCGTGCAGAACTGAATGCCTCTGACACTGTTGCCCAGCTTGTCCAGCGGAGGAGACCAGCACATGATGCCCATGACATTGGGCACCACCAGAAGGATGCCCCCCGCCACGCCCGACTTGGCTGGCAAGCCCACCTAGAGACACAAAGATACAGGGAGAGGTTACCCACAACTCTGTGGACATCAGGGCCCAAAATGTAAGAAGTGCATTATCTAGGATAAGCTCCCCTTATTCATTATGATCTAAGACAAAAGTGATCCAATATTAACAGTCATACTCAGACTCAAGGTGAATACAGGCCCAGAGCATTATACACACTAAGAGTGAGTGACAGACAGACACACAGAGTGAAAGTAATGAAGGAAAGCATAGGACCTACAGCAGGGATCAACTAGAGTCAGCCGCTGGGCCAATTTTTTCTTGAGAGGATGGTCTGGGGAATAATTTGTAGACTGCAAATTGACCACAAGAAGCGCAAACAGATATAATATTTTACTAATACATAACCATTTCAAACCTTGTTTACATTTGTATACCATCACGTGTCTCCCTATTATGCGTGGGAATACTTGATTGGATAATCGCGCAACATCTGATTGGATAATCCTCCATGGGGGCTATAGGTAGACCATTGACCTGGTTTGTTCTGGCAAGGACAGCGACTGGAGCCCAGTGGAGGGCAATCGGGGACATTGTGGGGCAGAGACAGGATGGATGGGACTAAAAGGGTCGTATTGGGCAGGAGGAAAAGGCAGATTTTGTCAGAGAGTGGCAGTATTGGGCAGAATAAGCTGTGCTTTAACTGGACCACAAATGTCAATGTTGTGGCCTGACACTCAAGGTGCATCTCAATAGTGTAAAATGGCTTCCTTTTCTTGTCTCCTCTCTTTCATCTGCACTTTTCTGGAAAAAAACAGGCCAGGTGAAAGCAATTTGTTTTGTCAGAGCAGATAAAGAACGGGAGACTGTGGAACATTTATATACAGCAGTGTTGTGTTGTGGTGCTATATGAGCTATGGCGGCGAGGGACAGTATACTCACGTGGAAGGCGAACTGGCCAGAGAAGTCGTACATGCCGCAGGAGTGCATGAGGCTCAGCGTGTCACGCACTGCCTCCGGGCTCAGCACGCGCTCGCCCGTGATTGGACAGAAGCCGCCGTTGGCCAGGGTGGCCGCCATGACGCTGGCGCTCTCGCAGGTCACCTCGATGGAGCATAGCTGGAGGGACACAGACAGTTACAACACAAATGTAAGATCAAGCCAAACAGTTATAGTGAAAGAAATACATTAATATAGAACATGCACACAGAATAAATATATATGACAGTCAAATGTGAGTCTAGGGCATTGCGTACTCAATTCTTCTCCTGTCACAATATTGCCCCCACTCTGGATGAAAACGTACTACAGTATAATCAAAATAGAGTGTATGCATAGAGAATGAAAACAATACACTATGATCAAAGTACATGTAAATGCATAGAGTATAATGTACCCAGTACAACTACTCCTCTCTCTTGTCCTTCTATGGTTTTAGGAAAGGCTCCAGGTTATGTGAGTTCTCAGTGGGCCAAGGCAAACATTACCAAAGGACCAGCATGACCGGAGCCTATACGTCAGTGGGCTGCCAGCGCAACACCAGAGAGGAAGGCTGTCAACACCCAAAGGGATGTGACGTCAACACAGCTATCCCATTACACACATGGGTGCGCATGCACACATTTCCCTTCTCAGCCAGAGAAGCACATGAACAAAGTCAGTCACCAGACCCAGAAAGAGAGAGAGGGAGGGATAGAGGGGGATTCACAATCCAGCCATTACAATAAGCCTGTCCTCCCCATTTCTCCCTCCACTGGCAGTGTGTAGTTGTTGTGGGCCGTCTGTCTGTACGTACCTGGAAGTAGAAATCCAGAATGGACGTCATGTCTGTCCCCTCAGGAAAGCACTGCAGAGAGAGAGAGGAGAGGGGGGGAATAGAAAATGAGGAATGAACAGACAGATTACATCCATGCAATATATTTTGACATGACTGACGTGCTGTTCTGTATTTCAGCAATCTTAGATTATACATTGGACAGAAACAGAGAGAGAGAGCGAGATGGCTAAAGTTCAGTTACTCCTTAAGGAATGATAGAGTAGCTCCTAAATCAAAATAAATACAGTTGAAGTCAGAAGTTTACATACACCTTAGCCAAATAAATTTAAAACTCAGTTTTTCACAATTCCTGACATTTAATTCTAGTAAAAATTCCCTGTCTTAAGGTCAGAAGGATCGCCACTTTATTTTAAGAATGTGAAATGTCAGAATAATAGTAGAGAGAATGATTTATTTTAGCTTTTATTTATTTCATCACATTCCCAGTGGGTCAGAAGTTTACATACACTCAATTAGTATTTGGTAGCATTGCCTTTAAATTGTTTAACTTGGGTCAAACGTGTCGTGTAGCCTTCCACAAGCTTCCCACAATAAGTTGGGTGAATTTTGGCCTTTTCCTCTTGACAGAGCTGGTGTAACAGAGTCAGGTTTGTAGGCCTCCTTGCTCGCACACACTTTTTCAGTTCTGCCCACAAATTTTCCATAGGATTGAAGTCAGGGCTTTGTGATGGCCACTCCCAATTCCTTGACTTTGTTGTCCTTAAGCCATTTTGCCACAATTTTTGGAAGCATGCTTGGGGTCATTGTCCATTTAAAAGACCCATTTGCGACCAAGCTTTAACTTCCTGACTGATGTCTTGAGATGTTGTTTCAATATATCCACATAATTGTCCTCCTCATGATGCCATCTATTTTGTGAAGTGCACCAGTCCCTCCTGCAGCAAAGCACCCCCACAACATGATGCTGCCACCTCCGTGCTTCACGGTTGGGATGGTGTTCTTCGGCTTGCTTTATGTTCTTTCAAACATAAAGATGGTCATTATGGCCAAACAGTTCTATTTTTGTTTCATCCGACCAGAGGACATTTCTCCAAAGTACAATCTTTGTCCCCATGTGCAGTTGCAAACCGTAGTCTGGCTTTTTTATGGCGGTTTTGAAGCAGTGGCCTCTTCCTTGCTGAGCGGCCTTTCAGGTTATGTCGATATAGGACTCGTTTTTACTGTGGATATAGATACTTTTGTACCTGTTTCCTCCAGCATCTTCACATGGACCTTTGCGGTTGTTCTGGGATTGATTTGCACTTTTTGCACCAAAGTACGTTCATCTCTCGGAGACAGAACGCGTCTCCTTCCTGAGCGGTATGACGGCTGCGTGGTCCCATGGTGTTTATACTTGCATACTATTGTTTGTACAGATGAACGTGGTACCTTCAGGCATTTGGAAATTGCTCCCAAGGACAAACCAGACTTGTGGAGGCCTACAATTTCTTTCTGAGGTCATGACTGATTTCTTTAGATTTTCCCATGATGTCAAGCAAAGAAGCACTGAGTTGGAAGGTAGGCCTTGAAATACATCCACAGGGACACCTACAATTGACTCAAATGATGTCAATTAGCCTATCAGAAGCTTCTAAAGCCCTGACATCATTTTATGGAATTTTCTAAGCTGTTTAAAGGCACAGTCAACTTAGTGAATGTAAACTTCTAACCCACTGGAATTGTGATACAGTGAATTATAAGTGAAATAATCTGTCTGTAAACAATTGTTGGAAAAACTACTTGTGTCATGCACAAAGTAGATGTCCTAAACGACTTGCCAAAACTATAGTTTGTTAACAAGAAATTTGTGGAGTGGTTGAAAAACGAGTTAATGACTCCAGCCTAAGTGTATGTAAACTTCCGACTTCAACTGTAAATACTTTCCCCCTACTAGCACTGACTTTGCTGCTAGCTAAAATGTACTTTCTATGATTGAGATATGTGGCTTTCCCCCCTACCTACAGTATCTTAAGATGAATGCACTAACTGTAAGTCGCTCTGGATAAGAGTGTCTGCTAAATGACTCAAATTTAAACGTAAAGGCAGCTCTCCGACTTAGTGAGTTGCACAATGGGAACAGCAAACAGTGCCAAGTAAGAGAACAGGGAGGATAAGAGGAAGTGTAAAGATGAGAGGGAGAGATAGCATCACGGTTCTGACCTTCTTTTCTTTCAGGTAATAGCCGATAGCGAAATTCCTGTCTCCTGACTCACGCTCCGACTGGAATCTGGGTAACAAAGAACACAACGAGTTAACAGACTACACCCATGTGAGTTGGTGTGTTTTCTTTCACCACATTCCTTCATTGCATCATAATTAAAAACCCTCTTCCAAATGAGATCATGAGCCTACTGTGATTAACTTCTGTAAACATCCAGACTTTAGACTGCATGCCTGCAGTCTAAACAATGATGAATAATGGAGGAGGGTCCGGAAAGGAGAAGGAGGCCACACAAAGGGGCTGCATCTGAAATGGCATCCTATCACCTATTTACTGCATTACTTTTGACCAGGGCCCACAAAGTGCACTGTATACAGTGCATTCGGAAAGTATTCAGACCCATTGACTTTTTCCACATTTTGTTACCTTACAGCCTTATTTTAAAGTGGATTAAATAAATGTTTTTACCCGTCAATCTACACACAATACCCCATAGTGACATAGTGAAAACAGGTTAAAAAAAATCAGAAATGTATTACAAATTTTAATCAGAAACACCTTATTTACATAAGTATTCAGACCCAATTTTGTTCAGCTGCATCCTGTTTCCATTGATCATCCTTGAAATGTTTCTACAACTTGATAGGAGTCCACCTGTGGTAAACTCAATGAATTGGACATGATTTGGAACCACCACAACTCTTCCTAGAGCTGGCTGCCCGGCCAAACTGAGCAATCGGCGGAGAAGGGCCTTGGTCAGATAGGTGACCAAGAACCCAAGGGTCAGTCTGACAGCGCTCCAGAGTTCATCTGTGGAGACGGGAGAACCTTCCAGAAGGACAACCATCTCTGCAGCACTCCACCAATTAGGCCTTTAATGGTAGAGTGGCCAGACGGAAACCACTTCTCAGTAAAAGGCGCGTGACAGGTCGCTTGGAGTTTGCCCAAAGGCACTTAAAGGACTCGCAGGCCATGAGAAACAAGATTCTCTGGTAAGACGAAACACAAGATTGACATTTTTGACCTGAATGCAAAGCGTCACGTCTGAAGGAAACCTGGCACCATCTCTACGGTAAAGCATGGTGGTGGCAGCATCATGCTGTGGGAATGTTTTTCAGAGGCAGGGACTGGGAGACTAGTTAGGATTGAGGGAAAGATGAAAGGAGCAAAGTCCAGAGAGATCCTTGATGAGAACCTGCTCCAGAGTGCTTAGGACCTCATACTGGGGCTAAGGTTCACCTACCAACAGGACAACGACCCTAAGCACATAGCCAACAAAACACAGGAGTGGCTTCGTGACAAGTCTCTGAATGCCCTTGAGTGGCCCAGCCAGAGCCCGGACTTGAACACGATCAAACTTCTCTTGAGACCTGAAACTAGCTGTGCAGCGACACTCCCCATCCAACCTGACAGACCTTGAGAGGATCTGTAGAGAAGAATGGGAGAAACTCCCCAAATACAGGTGTGCCAAGCTTGCAGCTTCATACCCAAGAAGACTCAAGGCTGTAATCGCTGCCAAAAGTGCTTCAACAAAGTACTGAGTAAAGGGTCTGAATACTTATGTAAATGTGATATTTCAGTAATACATTTTATTTGTAATAAATGTGCAAACACTTCAAACAATCCGTTTTTGCTTTGTCATTATGGGGTATTGTGTGTAGATTGATGAGGGAAAAAAAAACGTTTTAATACATTTTAGAATAAGGCTGTAACGTAACAAAATGTGGAAAAAGTCAAGGGGTCTGAATGCACTGTAGGGAATAGGGTGCCACTCTCTACTTACGTGGCGTTGCTGAAGCCTACATACTCATTTCCTGCCATCTTATTCAGGAAGTTCATGACCTGGAAACGAAACAACGAAATCAGTTAAACTTTTTTTCTAACATACATTACCTAAAACAACCACAAAATACCCCATACAACTCCAAACAGCTGCCACAATGCACAAAATGTAGTATTAAACTTGAGTTTACTTACATAGTCAAACTTCTCAGCATTGCTCGCGCCCTGCTGAAAAGTAATAGAAAAGGTATTAAGTCAAGTTTGTTGGACAAAGAGAAACTATTTACGGCAGAATGAAAGTAAATACATAAGCCTTGGCTTAAATAATAACAATACTGTCATACACAAAAACTAATGATCAGTTTGATGCATTATAAATGCAAAGTTAACTGAGCTTCGGTGAAACCTAGACAAACATACACAATTCAACATGGGTGAAGAGAATCTGACGGGTGTTAAATAGTTAAAGAGAGAAGTATAATGAATTTATAGAGTCAATAGACAGTTAATGTGTGGGCTTTGGTTGGAATCAAATTAAAGAAGATGATCTGTCATAATCACATTTTGTATATAAATGTAACACTAGGGCTGGCACAATTACATATAACCGTGTAACCGACGGTTATGGTTACCATATAACCAATGGTTATGGATGAAGAATAACCATCATTCCCATTAAAAAATTGACTATAGCAGTTATAGTTATCAGAATATATACATACACACATTCTTTAAATATTTGTTGGGGCGCCATTCGTGCGGTTGACTCCGTTTCTGCCATAACATGGACTCTTAACAACATTAAACTTTTTTGCCCCTTGCTGAAGCAAGAAAGGTGTTGTAGCAAACGATGAATAAATGTGCTTGGAACATCTAACCCTGGCAATAGGTCATACTTGCATAACTCTGATGATAGAGATAAATGTGCGCAATTGTTCTGCATGGAATAATCGGAAATGGGTAGTTCTGACAATGCTCTTCAACAAGTGATGATATTAAAACCAAAATAGTTATCAAATTTATTTAACAATCCTTTGAAAGTGGCACGTAAGCTACCTGTCAATGGTTTTAGCGAAGCCTGCGGTCTCCTTTCACCCTAGCAGCCAAGTTGTACACTCGGCACCATATTGTGATGTTTTATTGATAACCTATTTGCCTGGTAAACTCATGGGTACACTCGTAATAGCTGCCTCGTATTGTGACGCAATAATTTCCATGGTAATGTAGAATGTTCATTGAATTTATGTTAAAGATGCACTATGCAAAAGCCGCTCTGCCATTTCCTGATTGCTAAAATTCTGATAGTTCTCCTAATTTCAGTTTGTGACAAAACAAGCAAATATAGTGTATAGTAAGAGAGGCAAAAACAAAACTTAAAAATGGGAAGCATAGAAATAACTCACAGTAGCACAGATCTACCACTTCTTTATGAATTTGGTAGGGTCGCCCAAAAGGTTACATATTGCAGCTTTAAATGTGGCTCATGCAATGGATTTTTTGTAATGTCAGTTGAATCAACAAATCACACTTCCTATTTGAACGGTTATTACAGAGACTGCAGTCATTTGGCTGTCCAAATATTTTCATCCAAAATCCCATGTCCGTCACAGCCCTATTTAACACTTATTTTAGTGCCGTGCAGTGTGTCTGTGTGTGTGTATGTGTACGTGTGTATTATAGGCTAACACGTGTCCTGTGAACAGCTCTGGGGATCAGGAGGGCTTATTAGCATGGAGTGTTGATAGCCTGGGAGACTAAACAGAAGAGCAGGAGGTAGAGAGGGAGCAAAGGAAGGCACAAGGGAGGAAAAAAAAAACGATCTTCCTTGTCACTTGATCTAGTATGCTCTTATTTCTTTACCATTACTGGCTTTGCTAGACATGGCCAAAACAAAAAGGCATGCATGTCTATTGACCTCAGCCTGCTTCATATATTCAGAGAAAAATACTTCACTTCCAGACAGCATTCTAACATATGTATCAGTAAACATAACCAAGTAAAACAATAAATTACAGTGGTATGTTGAAAGAGATGCTAAATGGGGCTATCGATGCATCTTTTCTAACCGGGCTGGTTCAATGAGAGGGAATGGTGGGGGAGGGAGAAAAGGAAGAAAAATTACCAACGTCATTTACCAACGACATGGCAGCGGTGGTCATAATATCCCACCGTTCCTAAGTCTGCAAAATATGCAACAACATACACAAAAAAAAGACACAAGAAGCCATCAAAACCATGGTTACATAGTCGGGGTGTGGCCCCGGTGCCGTTGTCATGGACACACAGTGGGGTGTGTAAGCCCAACATATTTCCTGTGAGTGGTGTAATCAGCTCTACACTATGCTATATGATGCACATGCGGGTACATACTGAGAGACAGAGCATTGAGAGGGACACAGACATATTTCTCTACTAACTGACACATAGACGACAAGTAAAGACAAAACCACTGGATTTTTCGACGTTTCACAGGCAAAATGTATGAACAGAAAGAACCCACCCACATTATATGACCCTGTCAATGAATGGAGGAGAATGCAGCTTGCTCAGGAGTAGCTGTTCTACTCGCAGTGCCTGTGTAATGTTGTGGAAAAACTCGCATGGGAATAAAATGGACACCCAAGACAGGGTAACACAACACCTTTCAAATCAACTTCACCCGATAAAAACCATATACCTTTCAGTGTGTGTGGGTGTGTACAGTATGTGGTGTGTGTGCTCCTGTTTCCATGTAGAGGTATGTGAAGGCGTAGCCTCTCCGTGGGTGTGTGCGCATACTCTGTATACACTTAGCTGTTTGGTAGGCCAACATGCGGGTCTCGATTTCCAGCCGATTCGAGTCCATCAGTCACACACCACGAAGTCTGGTAGGACATACACTAGCACTTGGAAAAGTAATGGACATCTCCATCTGTTTATCATTTGGTGCATAATATTTCAACGAAAGGGGGGGGTCAGTATAATGGATGAGTTGTTTCACGAAATGGCACCGGAGGCTTGACCAATTGGGCTATTGTGTACATAATGTTTCTGCCACCGTCTCTTATGACTGAAAAGAGCTTCTGGGTATCAAGACAGCGATTACTCTGCTCGTACTGGACGAAAAAAAATTCTTTAACGAATCAGACGCAAAGGATTTACTTCAGGCACCCGACAAGGCCCAAATCCCCGTCATTCGCATGAAGAAGAGACAGAGATATCGGGGACGTAGGTCAGGCTGCCTTGTAAGGTTCTGAAGGCGAGTGGGTAATCTGCCTCTACTATCAGTCCTATTAGCCAACGTGCAATCATTGGATAATAAAATGGATGAGCTCCGATCAAGACCATCCTACCAACAGGACATTAACTTTTTAGGGATAGGGGGCAGCATTTTCACTTTGGATGAATAGCGTGCCCAGAGTGAACTGCCCAGATGCTAATATATGCATATTATTATTACTATTGGATAGAAAACACTCTGAAGTTTCTAAAACGGTTTGAATGATATCTGTGAGTATAACAGAACTCATATGGCAGGCAAAAACCTGAGAAGAAATCCAAACAGGAAGTGGGAATTCTGAGGCTGGTCGATTTTCAACTCATCGCCGATTGAAATCCCAGTGGGATATGGATCTGTTTGCACTTCCTACGGCTTCCACTAGATGTCAACAGTCTGTAGAACGTTGAATGAAGCTTCTACTGTGATGTTGAGCCGGATGGGAGCTGTTTGAGTCAGTGGTCTGGCAGAGAGCCAGGTCCTGGTCATGCGCATTCCACATGATATCGACTTGCGTTCCATTACTTCTATAGACACAAAGGAATTCTCCGGTTGGAACGTTATTAAATATTTATGATAACAACATCCTAAAGATTGATTCTATACTTAGTTTGACAAGTTTATTCGACCTGTAATTTAACTTTTTGAAGTTTTCGTCCGAAGTTCGCCTGGACCTGCTCGAGCGTTTGGATATGTGTACTAAACGTGCTAACAAAAGTAGCTACTGGGACATAAATAATGGACATTATTGAACAAAACAACAATTTATTGTGGAACTAGGATTCCTGGGAGTGCATTCTGATGAAGATCATCAAAGGTAAGGGAATATTTATAATGTAATTTTGTATTTCTGTTGACTCCAACATGGCGGAGAAATGTTGTTTCTATCTGAGCGCCGTCTCAGATTATTGCATGGTTTGCTTTTTCCGTAAAGTTTTAAAAAAATCTGACACAGCGGTTGCATTAAGAACAAGTGTATCTTTAATTCTATGTAAAACATGTATCTTTAATCAAAGTTTATGATGAGTATTTCTGTTATTTGATGTGGCTCTCTGCAATTTCTCCGGATATTTTGGAGGCATTTCTGAACATGGCGCCAATGTAAACTGAGATTTTTGGATATAAATATGCACATTATCGAACAAAACATTGTGTAACATTATGTCCTATGAGTGTCATCTGATGAAGATCAAAGGTTAGTGATTAATTTTATCTCTATTTCTGCTTTTTGTGACTCCTATCTTTGGCTGGGAAAATGTCTGTGTGTTTTTTGGACTTGGCGGTGATCTAACATAATCATATGTTGTGTTTTCGCTGTAAATATATATATATATTTTTTTAAATCGGACACGATGGGTAGATTAACAAGATGTTTATCTTTCATTTGCTGTATTGGACTTGTTAATGTGTGAAAGTTACACATTTCCCAGAAATATTTTTGAATTTCCCGCGCTGCCTTTACAGCGGAATGTTGTCGAGGGGTTCCGCTAGCGGAACGTGTGTCCTAGAAAGGTTAAAAACTGTCATATCTTATGTTTCAACGAGTCATGGCTGAACGATGACATGGATAACATACAGCTGGCTGGGTATTCGGTGCATCGGCAAGATAGAATAGCTGCCTCCGGTAAGACAAGGGGCGGCTGTCTGTGTCTATTTGTAAATAACAGCTAGAAATCTAATATTAAGGAAGTCTCAAGGTTTTTCTTGCCTGAGGTAGAGTATCTCATGAGAAGCTGTAGACCACACTATTTACCAAGAGAGTTTATCTATATTTGTCACCACAAACCGATGCTGGCACTAAGACCGCACTCAACAAGCTGTATAAGGCCATAAGCAAACAAGAAAATGCTCATCCAGAGGCGGCGCTCCTAATGGCAGGGGACTTTAATGCAGGGAAACTTAAATCTGGTTTACCTATTTTCTACCAGCATGTTACATGTGCAACCAGAGGGAAAAAAACACACAAAAACAACTCTAGACCACCTTTACTCCACACACAGAGACACGTACAAAGCTTTCCCTCGCCCTCCATTTGGCAAATCTGACCATATCTCTATCCTCCTGATTCCGAAAGCAGGAAGTAACAGTGACTCGCTCAATATGGAAGTGGTCAGATGACGCAGATGCTAAGCTACAGGACTGTTTTGCTAGCCCAGACTGAAATATGTTCCCGGGATTCATCCGATGGCATTGAGGAGTACACCTCATCAGTCACTGGCTTCATAAATAAGTGCATCGATGACGTCGTCCCCACAGTGGCCGTACATACATACCCCAACCAGAAGCCATGAATTACAGGCAACATTTGCACTGAGGTAAAGGGTAGAGCTGCCGCTTTCAAGGAACGGGACTCTAACCCGGAAGCTTATAAGAAATCCCGCTATGCCTTCCGACGAACCATCAAACAGGCAAAGCATCAATACAGGACTAAGATCGAATCGTACTACACCAGCTCCGACGCTCGTCGGATGTGGCAGGGCTTGCAAAATATGCCGAACTACAAAAGGGAAGCACAGCTGCGAGCTTCCCAGTGACACAAGCGTACCAGACGAGCTAAATGACTTTGAAGCTCGCTTCGAGGCAAGCAACACTGAAGCATGCATGAGAGCATCAGCTGTTCCGGACGACTGTGTGATCATGCTCTCAGCAGCCAATGTAAATAAGACCTTTAAACAGGTCATCATTCACAAGGCCGCAGACCGATTACCAGGCCGTGTACTCCAAGCACGCGCTGACAAGTGTCATCACTGACATTTTCAACCTGTCACTGACTGAGTCTTTAATACCAACATGTTGTTTCAAGCAGTCCACCACAGTCCCTGTGCCCAAGAATGCTAAGGTAACCTGCCTAAATGACTACCAACCCGTAGCACTCACGTGTGTAGCTATGAAGTGCTTTGAAAGGCTGGTCATGGCTCACATCAACACCATTATCCCAGAAACCCTAGACCATCTACAATTTGCATACCACCCCAACAGATCCACAGATTATGCAATCTCTATTGCACTCCACACTGCCCTTTCCCACATGGACAAAAGGAACACCTACGTGAGAATGGTATTCATTAACTATACCTCAGCGTTCAACACCATAGTTCCCTCAAAGCTCATCACTAAGCTAAGGACCATGGGACTAAACACCTCCCTCTGCAACTGGATCCTGGACTTCCTGACGGGCCACCCCCAGGTGGTAGGGGTAACACATCCGCCACGCTGATCCAAAACACGGGGGCCCCTCAGGGGTGCGTGGTCAGTCCCCTCCTGTATTCCCTGTTCACCCATGATTGCAAGGCCAAGCACAACTCCAACACCATCATTAAGTTTGCAGATGACAACAGTGGTAGGCCTGATCACCGACAACAATGAGACAGCCTATAGGGAGGAGATCAGAGACCTGACAGTGTGGTGCCAGGATAACAACCTCTCCCTCAACATGATCAAGACAAAGGAGCTGATTGTGGACTATTGTAAAAGGAGGACCGACCACGCCCCCCATTCTCATCGACGGGGCTGTGGTGGAGCAGGTTGAGAGCTTCAAGTTCCTTGGTGTCCGCATCACAAGCAAGCGATCATGGTCCAAACACACCAAGACAGTCGTGAAGAGGGCACGACAACGCCTATTCCCACTCAGGAGACTGAAAAGATTTGCCATGGGTCCTCAGATCCTCAAAAAGTTATACAGCTGCACCATCGAGAGCATCCTGACTGGTTGCATCACCGCCTGGTACGGCAACTGCTCAGCCTCCGACTGCAAGACACTACAGAGGGTAGTGCGTACGGCCCAGTACATCACTGGGGCCAAGCTTCCTGCCATCCGGGGCCTCTATACCAGGCGGTGTTAGAGGAAGGCCCTAAAAATTGCCAAAGACTCAAGCCACCCTAGTCATAGACTGTTCTCTCTGCTACCGCACAGCAAACGACACCGGAGTGCCAAGTCTAGGTCCAAAAGGCTTCTTAACAGCTTCTACTCCCAAGCAATAAGACTCATGAACAGCTAATCAAATGGCTACCCGGACTCTTTCTGACAGTGAGTGGCGGGTCAACAACACGCCTGTTCCCAGATCTGTTTGTGCTTTCTTGCCAACTCCTATAGTCAATGTCACGCCAATGACCATAGGAGATGGGGAGAGCACACAAACAGATCAGACCAAACAACATACGTGTCCTATAGTCCCAGAAAAAGTAGCCTAGTCCTCAGAGGAGCACCTAGAACAAAGGTCAATTCCACAACAAAACAAGCCTTAGATGAATGTTCAACGAGTCTCAACAAGCAACGAGAACAGACAATCACTTCTGTGATGTTTGCGTTTACTCTGTTCCTATTGGTCCATCCTCTCCAAAGAGCAGACAGATGGGGTGACACCCTCCTGTCCTCAGGAGCCGAGAGACGACAACAGTGAGAAGATGAGAGACAGTTTATTAGGTCTAGACAGGTGTGGAGAGGCACAGAAGCCTGGGGTTAAGCTAATGACTACACTCCTAGGAAAAAAAGGGTTACAAAAGAGTTCTTCGGCTGTCCCCATAGGAGAACCCTATATTTTGTGTTTCATGTAGAACCCTCTGTGGAAAGGGTTTTACATGGAACCCAAAAGGACTCTACCTAGAACCAAAAAGGGTTATCCTATGGGGACAGCTGAAGTATTATTTAAGGTTCCTAGTATCTTTTTTGTAATAGTGTAGCAAACCTCTTAGAGGGACACCAAAAGCTAGCACTAGCTTCTCCGATTGATCAGCTCAGGATCAATGCCTGTTTAAAGAGGAAAGATTGGTTCACTCTCTTTTCATCATGGAAACAAACAAGTAGATGGAATAAGCTTAGCGGCTTTTGAAATATATTTGACAAGTCATGCTTATTTAGTGGAATTAAATTAGTGCGTGAGTAAATTTGTTATGCATCTTATTTATCACACGCGCATATCATACAGATGCAGCGCCTTTGAGTGAAAAATCTGTCAGACAGCACGATAGTTGCTGCTCTAGGTCCTCAAACAGCTCTTTCCTTGCTGCTGGAGTGAAAGGTGCTTTAATAAACCCAATCATTGCGTAACTTTAGAGTTGACTATTATTAGTCAAGGCAATCACCTTTAGACTATTATTATTTCTCAACTAGTAATTGAAGCACGCTTCTTATTCGCCTGTGCATAGGTAACAGAAGGCAGGTTTCATTCACGCGTCACATGACTTTGCAATGAGCTGGAGGCAGTATGCATTTTGAAAACATGTACTTCATTGTTTGAAACCTGAACGTTTTACTACATATTATGAATCCGACCATATCCGTGGCATTTGGAAGTCTCCCATATGCCATTGAAAGCAGTAGCCTATTTCTCTCATGTTCTATTGGTTTTCAAATCAACTTTATTTCATTGTCCAGTAGCCAAAGGCACAATCCTAGTCAAATTAGCAACCCATGCTAGTCTTTGCATCTTTAGATCTCCCCTCTTTCACAATTTCTAATGGATATTTTCATCTCTGTGGTTTCCCACTGATTGCATTGTGGAATGAACATCCGCGCCTAGCCTACTGCCTTGTCTGCATTGCTGCGCTTATAATGTGAAGATATAATAGTTTATCAACATTTTAAGCTAAATGTTCTGATCTGTTGTATCAGCCTCATTGCTTTTTAACGTTGTTTTATGTAGCCTACTGCTTGTATTACTTTGGAATCTATAGTCCCACAACTGTCCCAGAGTCGGTTTGGAATAGGCTATTTCTTTCTCGCCAAGCTGACCAATAGAATAGGTCATCTTTTCTACTATGGGGGATAGTAGATTGACATAGACTAGTGATTTGACTGTTCGTTACTCGTCTTGTTGGCGAGTAACATCTAACATCTTCAAAGTGCGCATCGGAGTTCGGTAAGAAGGATGCACGTCGTTGCATCCTCATGTTGCATGTTCTGTTAAGATGAATTACCCTAATCTAAATGGGATTTCTGTACTTCCGAGCACCGTGTGTGGACGGCCTAACCAAGTTACGCACCCAATTCATATGGGTCTTATAAATGTAAATGCTGCCAGGCAAATGTCCAGTGCCACATTTTACTAACGGAAACCCTGCTTGGCGGGCTCAGCTAAAGTGCTCCATGATCTCTCTGACATAGCTTCGTCTGTTTGTGTGTGTCTGCCTTTCTGCGTCTGTGTGTGTGTGTGTGTGTCTTTCTGTTTGTCCATCCAGGTTATTATCAACTGGGGCGGCAAAATCATGTCCCAGTGTGGCTGCCCTAAATCCCTCTCAGGGAGGATTACGACAGGTCTTAATCGCAATGGCAATCACCTAGCAGTCGACTTCATGCCTCTCTGTTAAGTCAAGAGGTGTTCTCTCAGACAAACACACGATGATGATGATAACCAACTAGGTTAACCCCCTTGAGGCATTCCAAACGTTATCTGTCTACCACACTGACCCGGACTCTGTTTTTATCAATATCGCAAGCAAAAACAGACTAAGCTAATTTTGTACATACCTACAGTAAAAAAAATAGAAAAACAATCTACCAAATCTATTAATTTATAATGTTTATTACTTCTCCCTGCCATTATCATTCACCTAATTGCTAACATATGATGGGGTCCCTGGGTAGCCGGTGTGCCATGACCGGGGCCCCTGGGCAAGAAAAGGTTGAAGACCCCTGTGTTAGATCGCGGCGCTCGTCACTAATGAAATATCGACGCTGGGACAGAGTGAACAAGGCAAATGTACCTTATCTGGGCCGGAGGTCATTGGTATGAACTATGAATGAGACAGACAGTCAAAATACACAGAAACACAAGTGGATTCTTACCTTTATCAGTGAGGTGCAAACAATAGCGCCGGCGTTCACCATGGGGTTGTGGGGCTTATCTGGAAGAAAAAGAGAAAAAAAGATATACAATAACTTAAAATATTGATTACAAATCTCAAAGACCTAGAGTGGGAAGGATTCCTTGCAGAGCCTTTTCAAAAATGTACTAAGGTATCGGTTATAAATGCTTGCTACGAAGAATGTTGGAGTGACGTGCCTTTCATTGTAAAATGACATACAAATTCATAGAACAATATCAAACACAGACCACTGTCGACACTAGACAATCTATTCATAATTTTGCAAACCTTTTTTAAATGTATTGTAATGAAATGGATATGCAAATGTAATTTGGCATATAGCGCTGGGAACAGATGCAAGCCTGCACTTGAATCAATCAGGTTTGTTATTCAAACATGACAGACCAACACTTTCTCTCTGACTACTTAGATACTAATGAGATTTGTCAGGGTTAGGGGCAAAGTGAAATGAACATTAAACAAACAACATGATCTGGGTCCTGCTCAATGTCCAAATGTCAAGGCTACTTCTCTCGCTGCAGTGAGTCTTAACCTCCTTACATAACGGCCACCAAATTGACATAGCTATCCTGGCACCTCCACCAGGGGATTCTGAGAACAGTGGCACATGGCCCACGCAGACAGGGGATGATAAAGACCAGGGCCCGTATCCACAAAGTGTCTGAAAGTAGGAGTCCTGATCTAGGATCTGTCCATATAAAGCACATTTATTATGATCTAAAAGGCTAAACTGATCATAGATCAGCACTCTTACTCTGAAAAGCTTTGAGGATATGGGCCCAGATTGCTACTCAGATGTGCACCAGCGCTAAGGATTATGGGGTTTCAGTGACTGAACACAACCCTGAGACAGTTACAGTGCCTTCAGAAAGTATTCATACCCCTTGACTTAATCCACATTTTGTTGTTACTGCTTGATTTAAAAATGGATACAATTTATAATTTTTACCACCCAGCAAATGTATTGAGAATGAAATTAAGAAATCTCCCGAGTCAATACTTTGTAGAAGAACCTTTGGCAGCGATTACAGAAGTTAATCTTTCTGGGTAAGTCTCTAAGAGCTTTCCACACCTGGATTGTGCAATATTTGCACATTCATCTTTTCAAAATTCTTCAAGCTCTGTCAAATTAATTGTTGATCATTGCTAGACAACCATTTGTAGGTCTTGCAATAGATGTTCAATTAGATTTAAGTAAAAACTAACTCAGACACTCAGGAACATTCAATGTCTACTTGGAAAGCAACTCCAGTGTATATTTGACCTTGTGTTTCAGGTTATTGTCCTGCTGAAAGGTGAATTAATCTCAGTGACTGGTGGAAAGCAGACTGAACCAGGTTTTCCTTTAAGATTTTGCTACTGAAAACCTCCCCAGTCCTTAATGATTACAAGCACACCCATAACATGATGCAGCCACCACTATGCTTGAAAATATGGAGAGGTACTCAGTAAAATGTTGTATTGGAATTGCCCCAAACATAGCATTTTGTATTCAGGACAAAAGGTTAATTGCTTTGCTACTTTTTTTAAAACAGTTTTACTATAGCGCCTTGTTGCAAACAGGATGTATTTTTTACGAATATCTGTCAATTAGGTTAGTATTGTGGAGTAACTACAATGTGGTTGATCCATCTTCACTTTTATCCTATCACAGCCATTAAACTATGTAACCGTTTTAAAGTCACCATTGGCCTCATGGTGAAATCCCTAAGCGGTTTCCTTCCTCTCTGGCAACTGAGTTAGGAAGGACGTCTGTATCTTTGTAGTGATTGGGTGTATTGATACAGCATCCAAAGTGTAATTAATAACCTCACCATGCTCAAAGGGATATTCAATGTATGTAATAGGTGCCCTTCTTTGTGAAGCATTGGAAAACCTCACTAGTCTTTGTGGTTGAATCCGTGTTTGAAATTCACTGCTTCACTGAGGGACCTTACACATAATTGTATGTGTGGGGTACAGAGATGAAGTAGTAAAAAAATCATTTTAAACACTATTATTGAACACAGAGTGAGTCCATGCAACTTATTATGTGACTTGTTAAGGACATTTTTATTCTGGTATTTACACATTTGTTTTATTTTTTGTCCATAACAAAGGGGTTGAATACTTACTGACTCATTTCAGCTTTTCATTTTGAAATTATTTGTAAAAAAAATTCAGGCTATAACACAAAATGTGGAAAAAGTCAAGGGGTGTTAATACTTTCTGAAGGCACTGTAGAGTACGTCATTACATACTGTATCTTTCTTATGACGAGCGCAAATTTAACACAGTTGTCAAAATGTCAGTAGGAACTAAATGGGAGAAAACGTATTGAAATGAAGGAGGTAACACCTGAACATATCCAATACAAATGTATAGTTTTTTAATGTTTGCTCTGATTTACCAGCACAGGCATATCCCATTTCTTGGGGTGAGGAGGACAGTGAAATGTATCCTCCATTTGGTAGTCAAATGTGTTGAGGGAATGAAGGTCACCTTAACTTTGACTACATAATGTGTGTGTAGGAAAACATTGAGGTTTCCATATGGCCAGCTAGGACACACACACACACACACACACACCTTTGGGACTCTTGACAGGTTCTCTTTCTTCTATTACTGGGTCACCATTGATCTTTCTATTGGTATTCTGAGGGAGCTAGATGTAGAATCGTAGGTGGAAAAGCAAGCAGGAGGACACTGTGTGAGACCCCCGACTCCTCATCATACGTCAGCCCACCCCTAGTGAGCAGAGGGAGGGAATGGCCTCTGAATCATTCAAGTTTCATCACGTCGCCATAGCAACAGTTGTCGAAAGGCCAAGTTGGATTGAAAATAGACTAAGGCGGTTGGGGTTGGTGTGGTGCAAGTAAGGGCCTCTACCCACTCTTTTTATTGGTGATGTCAACATTTACAACCAATCAGCCCGCCTTGTATTCCGCGGTGGATGCGTCATCAGCTGGAGAGCAGTAAGAAAGCAGTGGCATTTGTAACCGTGTTGGATGGATGATGACGCTCGAGGCATCGATGTGTAGACAGAGGGGACTGGGGAAAGAGACATCACTTGTGGGCTCTTCATCAAAAGCACTTAAGAGGTAAAATAATCAAACAAAGGGGATGGCGAGAGGACAGGGGACGGGGGCATTCAAAGGCAAAGTGGCTATGGCGTACTTTGATCTATGACCTAGCTACGTCATACTGCTCAGAAAAATATTTGTATTTATTTATTTTAGATGTCTGGACACTGCAACACAGTGATGCTGTACCTGCCTATTTACCTGACCTGTAATGATTTGAAATAACATTTGATGACAGGGATACAGAATTTAACGGTATGATCTGGATTCAACATTATTGTGATTTGGATTCAAACTGGTCCCTGGCGTGACCTGAGGGGCTTTCCCCATTCTGGTCATTCTAGTCTAATTCTGTGCCCCAGCAGGATCAGCGCTGAGAAACAAAGCTGTGTGTGTCCCTCCCAGCTCACCGTCCTCGTCCAGGAAGAGCTTGTTGAAGCGCAGGCCGCTGGGCTCCTTCCCGATGAAGCGGTGCACGTACTCGGTGCCGTGGTCGTGCACCGCGATGGCGTACTTCAGCGGCTTCACACACGACTGCAGGCAGAAGGGGACCTTGGTGTCGCCTACCGTGTGTCTGAGGAGAAACAAATGCAGGCTTAAGAACAGGTTAATCCAGTCCTGCTTCCCTGTTCTTTAAGGCTTCCTACACATCACAAACCAGATGCACCTTAATTGACTTTACGTGTCATCACGTCACATGATAACAGAGCTTCTCTCACATCCGTTTAAGGTAATAATAACACTGATATCACAAGAACGGCTTGAGGACAGTTAGAAATTGTTCATAAAAATATAATTTCAATGCAGATATTGGCCTCAACTCTGCCAAGAACCGCTGTGTGCATGCAGGAACTATTCAACTGGGGAGGTTTTCTTACTGAGGCTGAACACTAAAGCAGTGTGCAATATCTGGAGCGCATGATGGCTCTCAACACTGTATTTCAAACCATATAATCAAGTGGGGGAGGAGTGAGCGAGTTAACGTATTGTTAAAGAAGGTCACTATGACCAGACATCGTCACTCATGGGCCGTCATTAAAGGAGATGGGGAGAGGAGACACAGAAAAGTGAGAAGCTCAGAAGGGGGTGGAAGAAAGTGAAAAAGAGGTAGAGGGAGAAAGACTGTGGCGGATGGAATACAGAGGGGGGAAAAAGAGACAGGATAGAAGGAAAGAAAGATGAAGAACAGAAATAGAGAAACAGAGAGGAAGAGGTAGGTTGAAAGAGAGAGAGGGAATAGATAAGACTGAGAAAGACAGTAAGAGCGACAGAGAAAGAAAAGGAGAGATGCTAAGGGGCATCCAGATAACTGCCCCTCCCTATTTAGTGCATCATGGTGTTTCAACATGTTTCAACAAAACACCTCATTCCAATGTTATCTTTATGACTTTCTATCCTACAGCAAACATCATAAAGAGGAGAGATTGTGTGTTTATATGTCGGTAAACGACACTAACACCCCCTAAGATTGGTTGTTATTTTACCATATCCATTATCAATGAGTGCGCCAGAACTAAACTTCGCACCCCAAATCGTAATGTTTGGCTTCTACTGGAAGTTTAGCTGGCCCTTATCCCAGTTCAGATGGCCTTGAGATATCACATCACTGGGTAAATTTGCAGATGTTAAATAGCGGAAGCGTGTGCATTTTCAGTGTTGCCAACTGTTGACCAACTTACCAACTGTTGGTCTTAAAGATAATAATAATAACCCTGCCTCAATCACATGACAAAAGCTTAATGAGTACATAATGGTGTGGTGAGGCGCGAGTCTAACCTTTGTCCATCCACTGTACACAGAGACACGGCCCACAGGTCTGGGCTAAATTTGGCAAGCTGGGGAATGTAGTCTGCAACCTGCGGCGGAGAGAAAAATAGTTCCAACACCTGTTCGTGTAAGACTGCCAGCTCCCTTGACAAAAATACATAGTCTTAGGAGAAAAAAAAGGTGCCATCTAGAACCTAAAAACGGTTCTTCGGCTGTTCCCATAGGAGAACCCTTTTTGGTTCCAGGTAGAACACTTTTGAGTTCATGTAAAACCCTTTCCACAAAAGGGTTCGGCATGGAGCCAAAAAGGGTTCTCCTATGGGGACAGCCGAAGAACCCTTTTTTCTAAGCGTGTACAGGTAAGCGCACACAGAAGAAAAGGATACATAAGAAAACTCCAGCTACACACAAGGTCTGCCATTGACGATACCACAGAGGAGGTGGAAGACAAAAGATAAAAGGTGAAAGAGGCAGACTACAGGAACAACGAGAAGGATGGCGTCCACCCACCTCCCCCGGGATGGGCTGATTACCAACCTGGCCTTCGGTCAGATTTTTGGCACTCTCGTAGAGCTCGTCGATGTGAGAAGAGAAGGACTGGAAGTCGGGGATGACAAACTTCTTGCGGAAGGCCTGGGTGAGCAAGACTATGTTGCTCTGGACACATCTGGAGGCAGGAGGGTGGTAGAGGTTATTTGGACATTAGATGACATGAGTCCCTCTTTGCTCAGGTAGTTCGCATGGAGCTAACATAGCCATGGTGAGCAACAAAATAGACACTAAACTGACAAACTTTTTTTTATAGTGATGAGTTCTGACTTCTAAACTTGAAAATATAAAATATCCTTATTCATGTCACTGAGGGAGAGAGAGGAATGTAGAATGTTTACATTCTGTCAGAACATGTTATTGTTAGACATCAGGGATATATGGGAAGGAAAAGGGCCACAGTCTGGTACAAGTCAGGAATTTGGGCCGAGGTCAGGTCAGATGAAGTGTGAAAGAACATGCATTACTTACTAAAGCCCTGTATAGCAACAGAGATGTACTGGCTGTTCAGATGTGTAAGGAGGAGACTCAGTATAGGAGGAATGTTTAAATACCAGTGCCTGGTTAACTTAAGATAAACAAAACTCCCTTACTGTAGCTTTGTGAGTGCTACATAAACATTCATAAAAGATGCTTATCTCAATGACCACAATATATGGCCTACTAAAAAGAAAAGTGAGGTGGCAACTAGGGCAGTTTATCATTTTATTTGTATTTCATTTAACCCTTATCTAACTCAGTTGAGTACAAATTCTTGTTTACAATGACGGCCTACACGGTCCAAACCCGGACAACGTGCGCCGCCCTATGGGACTCCCAATCACGGCCGCTTGTGATACAGTCTGGATTCGAACCAGGGTGTCTGTAGTAAAGCGTCTAGCACTGAGATGCAGTGCCTTATTCCTAAAGATCCTCTTCCATCCTTGAAGAACAAATCGATAACCATACTGTATCTAAAAAGGTTTGAATGCATGGTTTCTTGTAGGATACTGTTTTTAACATGCCGCCAGGCCTCAGGAGATCGTTGCTAGCCAATATTAGCATTTAACACATTGAAGGATATAACACCCAGGTGTGTCCAGGAGACAGACATCCCATATAGTTCCATCCCCATCCCTCTGCTGCAATCATTTACATACACGTCCCTCAGGGAGCTATAGGCTAGGCCTTGGAGACTCAGCGAGCAGGCTGCAGTTACAGAAATGTTCCAGGGACAAACTATTCCAGGGGGGGGGGTGGTGAATAACGGAAGGGTTGTCTTTAGGGAACCACCCAGAAAGAACTGTATGCGCACACACAAACTTTTCTTGTAACCACAAGGACAACTATTGTACAAGGCAGCACTTCCTCTAGATGCAGATGAAAACAGGAAGACTGGCATGGGCATAACTGGGCACGGCGTGTAGATATGGAGACCAGTTTGGCTCCGGACAGACGGACCAGTTTCAGTGCGACTGTATAGTAGTGCCATCACTCGTTTCCACCTTGCCCCGGTATCTTAAAAATAGCTGACCATCGCCACACACATAGATATTTGACGTTTCATTTGTGGTGATGGGTGACACTGGGCAGAAAAGCAGGCAGCGGACACCTGACACGGCAACCGGCCGAGCAATCATGTGAGCAAGACATTACCATCTGAAATGTTCCGAATGCAACCCTGGGTCGTATTCATTAGGCAACAAACGTTAGGAACCGGGAGGGACTACCTGAACTTCTCCAATAAAGAAATGTTTTCTGTTACAAAACGTTTTGCTACAGTGTGCCCTAATGAATACAACCCTGATGTTGCAAGCACCGCACGCCAATCAACTGAGTCATTTGAGCCTACGACCGAACACTGAAGTACATAGACTTTCTGTGGTTTGGCTCTGCTACTCCAGGAGGTCTGGACCCCCTGTCTAGTCTACCGTCCATCAACAGCAGAAAGGACGAGTGGACAGAGCCTATCGTTTTACACAGTGCCCTGTCAATGTTAACCTGGCCAGCCTACTACCACCCACACCCACAATGTGTTCAGCGGGTGACAACAGAGAGAATGAAAGTGCTAGGTCAGAGGTTCCCAAACCCCCCTCTTTTAAAAAAAAACTCAGTCCAGCTTTCAACTTACTCTTGAAAGTTGTAATAGTAGAATGCACAAGGTGCAATTTTGAAATTGGGTAGCGCATCGTCAGTTTTCCTCCTGTCATATCAGTCATTGCAAACCTTAGAGATATTTATAACTTGTTAGAAATGTCCAGATCAACTAGCCCATGTCAGCTACATGGTTTTTTTAGCTAGGTTATGCAGCCCATAGATTTTGTTGTAACGTTTGAGCCGCTAAAACATATCACATGAATACACGTTAGACATGGCAAAACGTATAGAAATGCAAGAGAAATGTTGTTTAAAAACAGCAACATTTTCTCTGCCCCCCCCCCATAACAAAATGTGTAGAATTGCAGGAAATACATTTCCCTGCTAAATTCTCTCCACCAACAAGAGGGGTGTGAACAGTTTGTGTCATGAACAGTGCTTGTGCCAATAGTAAGACATGGTGCGCGGGATGTTCCCCAATGTAGGAAGGGTAGACTGAGTGAAAAGGTTTGGGAAACCCTCTGCTAATTGGCCAGTTAGGGCGGTGTAGCTTAACGGTATCCAGAGCGTGATGTTGTTAGGTAAGATGAGGAAGGGAGAACGAATGAGTGTACTCATGCACTGCTCAAGTCATTTCCCTTCGCCACAGAAACTTAGAAATAAGACACACCGCGTTGGCCGCTAATGACAACTGTCAGGCCCAGTGTGTGCGTGGCTGTAAACAAGCTTGTGGGGTTAACCAAGCTTGTTTGTCTTTGAGTAAGATGGGGGGCAGGTGTGTGTGGGTGGGGGTACACGCTAGGGCTGGAAATTGCCAGGGACCTCACGATCCGATATTATCACGATACTTATGTGTCGATAATGCGATTCTCACGAGTCTACATGGATTGCCATTCGATACCGTGAGTTTATTGCAATTTGATGTTCCAAACATATTGATCACTGTACCGTACCAGTCAAAAGTTTGGACACACCTACTCATTCAGGGGTTTTACATTGTAGAATAATAGTGAAGACATCAAATCTATAACATAACACATGCTGCAGAGAGCACATGATGTCCTGTGTCATGGCTCTATAGGTGAGCCTGACGCTTTCTGCCTGAATGACACGACATCCTATTGGCTCTGGTGGGGTCTCTGTCTGATAGAACCTGTTCTGGAAGGATTTGGGGTAACGCTCTCTGTAAGCCACCCCGTTATAATGCATTATGAATGCACTTGAGATGGCCTATTATCACGTCACCTTCACTTCGGCATAGTGGATGATAAGACAGCTCAGGGCTTCATAACAGCTCAGGGCTCATCTTCACAGCCTTTTGTGGCCAAAAGACAACAACTGCATTCATATAGCATTACTCAGAAGTGGTAATACACATTAAAGACATGCTATAAGCATTCATAATAGCTCATGGCTCATTGTAAGAAATGCATTTTAAAACACGTGGCTCATAGAAACAAAGTGACATCACCGGGATTAGTTAGTTTCCATTGAGGTGATAAGGTTCAGGACAGGATGTCAACAATTAGGTTCGATCTGGGCCGTGTGACACTGTGGCAGGAAGTAGATCACTGGGTTTCCTCTAGCTTGGCACAGGCGGGCGAGACGTGAATAATGGATTCCATCTTAACCCAGAGAAGAGACGGGCTGAATGATTCATGAGCTAGAGCTGTTATGATGAAGAAAACACGCAGGAACTGGAGCTCTGTCTGCACAGACACAACGACTCCCTGTCATGAGTCAATCATCCCTCATTAGGGCTTTTCACACTACTGAGACGAGCCAAACTGAGCTGGTCGGGTTAAGCATCCACCATAGTTGCATGAACAGTGCTGAACGAGACCATGTGAAAAGAAAATATCCAAGCCAGCCTTGTTCGCGTGGGTACAATATTGTGAAATGAGTAATGCATAGCCAACAGCATATTCACACCCCACTCTATCGATCCATATATCGTTAACACTACTGAGCGTCTCTGATTCGTATCGGGCAACAACACTTACTTCTTGAAGAGGTGTCTGTCCAGCATGACTCCGTCCGAGGTGTTCTTCAGGGTTACTTTAAGGGTGTCCATGCATTCCTTCAGCCGGGGATCTCCTGTGCGTAGTCCTGTGGCCTTTAGTGCCTGCAGAAGGAGTGGGGGGGGGGGGGTCACACAACTCTGGTTTAGCCATGGTGGGCCCGCACTGAGCAGTCACAGAAACTCTGGGTTAACCTTGGTGGGCCCAAAGTGAAAAATAAAAAAACGTCCTTGGTGTTGAAAGGCGTATGAAAAGCGGCCATTCCTGGTCTCTCCTCCTTTATTAGCACTGATCAGACCTGATTAGCTCTCTGTGATCGTGAAGGAAAGGAATCAAGGAAAGGAAGCTATTCCAGCGGCCTGGGAGAACAGTTACAGAAGACGGGCAAAGTTCCTAAAAAATAAAATAAAACAGTATATACTGTATATAGCCCGAGACTGTTTGTGCCATCATGGCAACTCGCCACTGATTGTCATGCCAAATAGCAATGAAGTTGGCAAGAGCACAACCAGATCTGGGACCTAAAGACCAATATTAATCAGCCGATATTGGCCTTTTACGGACGATAATTCCACCGATATTCGATAAATAGAATATAGGCAAATATGTTCTTTTTTTTCCAACTTCATTGTTACAGTTAGAATGCTCAAACACGAGGTTACCACATGATTATGGGAAGTCGCTTTCTCAGCAAAACCTCTCACAGACCTAGCCTGGTTCAAAATCCACATGTGCTTCAGGGAAGAGAAGCTGTGAAGTAGCAGAGTCACGAAGCTGTGTTTCTCCCGTAAAACCCAGGGGGTATTATTTGACTGTGTGTACATGTTTGTATTCACCTAGTGTTCCTAATATTGTGTCAGAATCGGTGTGTGGGTTTGGGTGCGTGAGTGTATTTAATCATATACTGGCCCTCAGATCTTCTCCTATGCCATTACATATGCTGCCGCGTTGGGAAAAACTGTCAGGAAAAAAAGTTCTCTCCATAAGATTTGTTTCATGAAATTGTGAAAAAAAATCAATGGCTGTAAATATAGGCTAATATGATTCTTGGCATCATAACAAAGATAGTCAGACTGCAAGTTCCAACAGAATCACCTATATTCACAACAGCCCTATTTTCCTGACCGTTTTTCCCTTGGCACACAACAGAAACATTTTGAGTTTTAGAACTAGATGTTCATACACTTGTTTGAGGACGTTACAGCAGGTAACGTCACACCCACCAGCGGGGAGAGCCTGCTGTAGCTGTTATCCCAATCATCTACAGTATGCCTAAATTGGGTCAAACAACTCATTGATATACTATGGGGCTATGACTCAATCCAAGCTGGGCACAGTTCTTAACCCAATATCCCTGGTTAAGAAGATGGGCACAGTTCCTAGTTCCCTAAAAAAAGGATTGTGTAGGAGACACAGGAGAACGTTAGAGAATGCCCTACCACAAAAAACAACAATGTGTGCAAGGTTCTGTTACACACTCCTCCTACCCAGGGAAGGGTGTAAAGGAAGCAGTGAAGAGGACACTCTGGTGATAAATAGACCAATAAGATCAGATAAGCTGGAGTAATAAAGGACGGTGTGTGTGTGTGTGTGTGTGTGTGTGTGTGTGTGTGTGTGTGTGTGTGTGTGTGTGTGTGTGTGTGTGTGTGTGTGTGTGTGTGTGTGTGTGTGTGTGTGTGTGTGTGTGTGTGTGTGTGTGTGTGTCTCAACAACCTTTTGGCAGCGCCTCAATCTGTGATGTGTGACACAGAGGACAAATGGCTAAATGTCGTGATAGGGCCCGGGGGAAATAGATTTCACACCCTTCAACCACCTCCCCATCACTCTGTCTGAGGACTCACTTCAATTATCTCTGGACAGGAGACAGGGCAGCAGCAGTGATCCAACTCTTATGAAATAAACTCGTCGTGATAACGAATATGGCAATAATATGATCATGTGGATGGCGACAATGGAAAACTGTGTGGTGGTGCTGAAGTATGTAGCATGATCAGTGTAACCTTATGTAGTTAATGTTAGTCAAATGTAATTACGATAGTGATTGTCGCTCTGAATATGATGTTGTAAATATAATAATGCTGATAACAATGATAGTATTGATGAAGATGATGGTTACAGCATCAAATAATCTGAGAACAATGGTGTCTAATAATGAAAATGGGTTAGGATGGTGTGTGTATGGCTCACTGTGAGAAATTTATGGACGGGGATCTTCTCCTGGCCCTCTGCGATGGTGTAGAAGAGCAGGTCCTCCAGACTGGGCAGGATGCCTGCCTTCCTTCTCCTGTAGGGGAGGAACACACAGGAACACAAGATGTCAGAGAGCAGTACCTTTAATAACACCTTTAGAAATACAGGGTAGTTGTCACTTCCATAATAGAACTATAATTCATAGAAAGGACATATCCCCTTCAGACCACTGCAATTGAGCTGGTACATCATTGAAATGTAAATTGATGTACCGAATTACTACCACAAAGATGGCCGCCGGACCAACCACCGAATGTCAACTTACATGGAAATGTCTTTTCTAATATCTATATTTCTATGACTCCAATAGGTTTCCTATGGAAGATTTGACAGTATAATTTAAAACTGATATTCCCCATTCAAGTCAGCATGCTCTGATCCATTTGAATGTAGAAATTTCTATTTTATTCCCATTTGAGTAAATTTATCAGCCAAACATGACACCCATCCTGCATTGAAGAGCATGCAGTGTCAACACAAACACTAGGGTCCGGCACCTCTGTTTTGAACTGTTTCGTTCCGGAACCTATTTGCCAGGATCCAGTACCTCTCGTGACAAGATTTTTTTTTTTTACTGTCGCAATGAAAAAAGTCTAATAAAAGTTTATTTGAGTTGCCTCTAATTCCCCTGCCCCATTTTATCAACATCCAAATAGGCCTATTGAGCAAAAAGCATTGTTTTACAGAGTAAAACAAAAGCGAGATAGGCTTTTGGCACGAGCGCACATAGACCATCGCCGGTGAGTGAGCTGAGCATCATTGTGTGAGTCAGTGAAACTGGAAAGTTTGTTTTCAGGACTATCATTTCCTCCTCCTATTTAACACCTAGGTCTAGGCTACTGATGGATTGAAGACAGGTTCGTTTTTATTGATCTCAGATTCTCAATTTGACAGTGTCATTTCAAATCATTTGTGCGCTATTAAAAGAAGATTCTGCTAAAAGACTCCAGTCATGGAAAAGGACGACCCTCAGACGACTTGTTGGAGGTTTTGGCTAAACCAGACATAACAGTTCCACTTGAATTTGAGTTACATGAACCAAAGGAAATGGAAGAAAGTAAAAAATAAATAAAAAAATAGCAGAAGGTGGTCAACCAGTTTGTGTGTCCAGAGCCATTCTCGCCAGGGTTTATCTAGCGGCTGTTGATGTGGTATTATCACATTTGGGGAGGGATTTCTGAAGCTCGTGTTGGAAGGCCTGAATGTGTGGGAGCGTCCATATATATATGAGTCCCTGTGCGCTTCTGTGGTGGCATGGTTAAAAAAAGTGGTTACCTAACCCTGTTGATATTCTATCCCTGTTATCACATTAGAGAGGGCTTACGGTTGCTTGCACTGGCAAAGCAGAGTGGGATTGCCACTTGTAGCTCAGTGACTGACTGTGTATGGCAGTGGCACAGTTACCAGGAGCGACAGACGAGACTGCCACTTTCACGGCGCCCGTCACAACACAGTCACTTGCCAGCCGAGCTACCACCGTTTAAATACAGTCTCGCCAAGGGCGTCTGTACTTCAAAGTCATTACTGCTGGTCACAGTTGAGGTAATGTTTTTTTACATGGCAGTAATGAGTATTTCCTGTAGTTTCTGGATGTCTGAGAATAAGTCACATCTGGTTTTCAGGGCATGGCTAGTGTTGCAAGGAGATGATGATGGGGGGACTCTTTGGATCAAATCTCTGACATCCCTTCTGGATGTCTGATCCATAGGTATGCAGTGCAGTGAGGAACTGGGAAATACATCACACAAATGTCAGACAAGAGGTAAACAGGGGGGGGGGGGCAGGATGTAAAGGTAGAGGAGAACGAGGAAGCGAGAAAAACAATATCTACCCGTGAGAGACAAAAATAGTAATATACTTACAGACACAAATGTAAAGCAAGCAGGACGATGGAGAGAAAGAGGGGGAAAGAAAACAGGCAAAAACAAATGAGACATTAACACACAAAACAGGAACCCAACTCTTTGTCATGCTCCTGGGAATAACCATTGGTGTCATCATCATATTCTCCCTAGAGGTACCACTAGTTATGGATACCCCACCACTGGAGAGAAACATCCATGCCCTGGAAGAGTTACAAAAAAGCAGAAACCTTCTGAGAATCCTCAGGAAAGCCTATGTTATGGGTCAATTGTGGCTACCAAAACATACAGTAGGTAAATACAGTTAAACAAATATTCTCTCTATGCATGCTATTAGTGGAAATAACACATTGAGCAAGTATTGAGTGGAGTCATAAAGTTCCATGCATCCATGCATCATCATCATTAGACCAACAAATGAGTATTGAGTAAAGAGTGAGAAGAGGGAGAGAGAGACAAAAAAAGAGAAAAGAGCAGGAGACAAAAAAAGAACAGAGCGAGAGAAAAGCGAGACAAAAAGAGAACAGTGTTAGAGAATAGCGAAGAAAGAGGGAGGACAACTGCACTGGGCCTGCTGGTTTTAATTACATTTCCTGCTGTCTGCAGTGGGGTGACTAAGGACACACACGCCTCTGTAGGTCAGACTGACACACGCAGTATCCAGACTACTTTCTCAGCATTGGCTCCCACTGAGTACAAAACACAAAGCAGATCGAGTCACACACATCCCCACAGAGTATAGGCTACACACACACTGTCCAGTTCTCTCCCTCACTCAGAGTTTACACACAGCATGCTGTTCAGCACACACAGCCTACCATCCCCACTGTGATCTGGGATTGCCAGTTGCCAATGGAGCTCGCCAGCTTGTAGAAAAAAAATAGCAGAAATTAGTAACCTCTGGTTCGTTCAGCCATTCCTATGGGAGAAATTAAATTGGGAAAGAATAGGGTTTTGGGATAAACGCCAAAAATAAGGTCTGAGGTTAACACAGAAAAATAAGAGAAAAAAGGGGTAAAAAAAATGTTTGTTGATAATATCAGTCAGTTAACATGACCTTTATGAATTCTTTGTGCTTTTTTAAAATTACATAAATACTTACAAATTCACCAAAAAAGTGACGTTAGCTGACGAAGAAAGATTATCTCATAGAACAAAGCGTATGAGATCTCCTAAGCCTCTGTTTACCTTATTTTTGGCGTTTATCTCAAAACCCTACAAAAACTCCATTCATTTCGTGGTATCCAATTGGCTTTGTCCAACCAACCATGGCGGAGCTAGTGCCAACAAAAAGACGCCATAAACTATTGCTCCCTATGCTACACACTCCAGCAGCGTCAGAGTGCGGCAGCCACATTCCTGGAATGCCCCCGCCAGTCCCGCCCCCCCGATGGGATTAATAAAGACAACATCCTGGTCTCGTTCACACGCCACTAACCACACCACAGAGCCAACTCAGTCCAGACCCACCGGCTACAAACTACCAGGCAGACATACATTATTATATAATCTACTGCAGAATCCAGAACCCTTACAATGGAGGAGCTGGCACACAACTGCTAGAAGGAAGGCACTGATTGCCCTTGCTCAGAAGATATGGTAACTGTCCACCAGCAACAACAACAAAAAACTTGCCGAGTCACAATATCAAGATAGTAATTCACGTTGACTGAACATACAGTTGTCTCAATTTGCCCCAGGTTTACACCAAATCTATAATAGTGTTTCAAGGTTTGTTTGATTTCTAATTCAATTGGTGTTTGTTGACAACCGAAACGCGTATCAATCAAGACTTAACGTTTATCTGAAGTCTTTGCCCCAGATGGTTGCGTCTTCCTAAGAAGACGACAATCCAACGGTTTCTTGCACCTCAGCAGTTAAGAACCCTAACACAGCATTGCCAATAGATCAGCCACAGACATTCAAACCATCAGATTGCTGAGTCACAAAGACACAGATGCCAGAAATATCCAAGAGCTGGCTGACGTCAAGGTGACTATGGTCGTGTTTTAGTTGAAGAATTCCATTAGAGGATTAAAATACAGTATGTGGAGAATTCATTTATGATCATTCAGGATAGGATTCAGACAATCATTTCACAGGGTTCACTAGGAGGTTCACCGCCATCGACTACAGGTACAAATTGAGTAACTAAATCTGGCACATTTACAGAAATCATGATCGATGTGCATTATCCCTGTCAAATAAATCTAAAAGAGTAAAAGTCATCTTAAGTGGCAGGTCACTGACTCCAGGTCCAAAGTACTGAATCCTGTTGGGGTAATGCCATCCAGTCGTAGGTTGATCCTAGATCAGCACGTAGGGGAATGTTCTGCTTGGAGCAAGACCAACAGGGCTGCGCCAGACAGACACAGTATTGACTTTGCCCAATGCCAAGGATACGCCCAGTAATAAATGCTAATGAAAATATTGTTTATCTCGCTCTCTCTCGAATGCATGGGTATTAGGCTATGGGCTAACCTTTTTTTTTTTATATAATTTATATACGGACACTCCTGAACCATCTTGTGTCTAGCTGTTTAAAAATAAACTTTGCCTATATTCCCTTTGCTCTCCATTCGATAAGCTATGAATGTGCCTGAAGGCTACGCTTCATTGTTTTATGCATGACTTTCTCCTGAGCAAACAATGAATGTAACGGATTTCCATCTCAAAAACTTATTTGAATAGCCTAGAAACGTAAGGTAGCCAGAGGACTAAGAATGAGAAAGAACAAACAATAGAAATAGCCTATAGAAAAATCAAATAACAAGTTTAATCAAGTTTACCATTAAAAAATATACATGTCAAATGTTGAGCTTAAATTTCACAGGCGAAACCATACTTATCACGTGGAATTGCAAGTTCACATGTGTAAAACAATCACTTGAAAATCAAAATTGCAGTTTCGCATGTAAGAAAACTGTGGTTGAAATAATGTTATTCTCACATGTGAAAAGGTGGCGTTAACATATTGCAGTAGCAAAATTTGAGAGTGGTTGCATTTCTCCAGCCTCATCCCTCAGCTTTTTACTGAAACTGGTGGGGAGAACACTTTGTTAATGTTTCAATTAAGGATTGCTGCTTTAAAACACTTTCAATAGAGTAGTGTTATTACATTCTCTAGTTGGGACCACTTCCCCTCAGTGACGTGCAGTCAGGGTAGGGAGTGAAAGTGTGATAATCTATGTAGCATCTAAAAAATAAAAATAAATGCTGTTATGAACAGCCAAATAATTAAAAAAAAAAAAAAATGATATAATGTTTTTTCCTCAATGATTATGGTGGTTTTTATGCTAAATTTTAAAAAACCTGTGGAAATTCTCCAGGGTATTCACACTTTCATTTCCAGCCATTCAAATGCATTTGAATTGATAATGCTGCAGCCGTTCCTGAGTCCAGTTACTGTTAATGGACAGGGTCAGCATAGGCCTCGCTGTTTTGCCTAGCTTTCTTCAGCCAATTTCATATTTTGCGCATGCGTTTTGCACAAATATGTTGTGTTGGTATTGCGTGGGATAAACTGTGCATATTAGGGTGTGTCTACACCATTTGGCGTTCGCATCCTGACAAATGGTCATTATTGCACCTGAAAAATGTTCTTAGTTGGAATAATGTAACTCATCGCTTTGGAGGGTTTGAAGTAGTGATGGAGGACAAAAAAATTGATACAGCTACATATAGTGATATTTTTTTTTGACGATATATCGATATTTGACACAAAGTATTGATTTTTTTAAAGTATCACACACACACACACACACACACAACCGTTGAAAAGTTTGGGGTCACTTAGAAATTCCCTTTAAAAAAAATACAAAAATAAGAAAAGACTGGTGTTATATAGTACCAGTCAAAAGTTTGGACACACCCACTCATTTGAAGTTTTTTGAAAACTATTTTCTACATTGTAGAATAATAGTGAAGACACCAAAACTATGAAATAACACATTTGGAATCGTGTACTAACCGAAAAAAAGTATTAAACAAATAAAAATATTTTAGATACTTCAAAGTAGCCACCCTTTGTCTTGATGACAGCTTTGCACATTCTTTGCACACGCCCCAGTCTGACAATTGCAAGCGAACTGTCATGTGCCTTTTACTGAGGAGTGGCTTCCGTCTGGCCACTCTACCATAAAGGCCTGATTGGTGGAGTGCTGCAGAGATGGTTGTCCTTCTAGAAGGTTCTCTTCTAGAAGGTTCTCCCATCTCCACAGCCGAACTCTGGAGCTCTGTCAGAGTGACCATCGGATTCTTTGTCACCTCTCTGATCAAGGCCCTTCTCCCCAGATTGCTCAGTTTGGCCGGGCGGCCAGCTCTAGGAAGAGTCTTGGTGGTACCAAACCTCTTGCATTTAAGAATGATGGAGGCCACTGTGTTCTTGGGGAACTTCAATAATGCAGAAATGTTTTAGTACCCTTCTCCAGATCTGTGCCTCGACACAATCCTGTCCCGGAGCTCTACGGACAATTCCTTCGACCTCATGGCTTGGATTTTGCTCTGACATGCACTGTCAACTGTGGAACCTTATATAGACATGTTCAATTTACCACAGGTGGACTTCAATCAAGTTGTAGAAACATCTCAAGGATGATCAATGGAAACAGGATGCACCTGAGCTCAATTTTGAGTCTCATAGCAAAGGGTCTGAATACTTATGTAAATAAGGGATGTTTTTATTTTTAAATACATTTTAAAACATTTCTAAAAACCTGTTTTTGCTTTGTCATTATGGGGTAGTGTGTGTAGATTGATGACGAAAAACATTAATTTAATACATTTTAGAATAAGACTAACGTAACAAAATGTGGAAAAAGACAAGGGGTCTGAATAGTTTCCGAACGCACAATATGCAAATTCTACCAATTAAATGTGTCCATATATTGCTATTTTAGTGGCATCAGTTGTTTCTGTGGATGCTACATCGGTCTATGGCTGAGCTGAGTAGAGCAATATTTCATTTTGTCGGATGATATGAAATATGCCGACATTGAAGGCTATCGCTTGTGTATCTTGGCTACATTGGTATTTACCAAGGATGTAACGATTCATAGGTCCCTGATTCAAAATGTTTAAGATATGACTGCATCGGTCGGTGGGCTCCAAACCGATCAAAATGTAGCATGCAAAAGTGATTTTAGGCTGGATTAGTTGAGTGACAACTTGTGTAATTTGATAGGTCATCGTCATCAATGCGCTGTTGAAAACTCTGTTTTACAGGGAATAAAAGTAAGCTACCGGAGAGACTCATCTGGCTATACCTACTGAATGGGCTTACAATATAACGTATTTTAATTCTTCAGGTTCACCATCAGCATTAGTCATGGTAACAATCAGTGTATATGGCCATTCTTTGATATGGAGGGCAACGTTGATAATTTCATAATGACTAATCACTTTTGCGAGGCACATTGCATGGCCGAAGCTGGAGGAGAAAAAAAGCTCGCTAAAAAAATACCAAACGGTCAAAACCATTTGATTTTCAGATGGGAGTAAAATCCCACATTGTGATATTATATATTCATTGGCTATGTCATAGCTAATTTGTAAACAATATTGATACATTACTAGCTCAAACACTTAATGTGCAAAAATTACAAGTTCATTAGTGGTTAATGGTAATTTCAGAATCAAAGTGGGGGGGACAGAAAACAGCCTACATTACCTGCCCCCCCCCCCCCCCCCTAATTTGATAGTGCTTACCCAGCCACCGACCTAATCGCAAGTCCCTGCTTCCACTGTCTCTGAGAGTGGAAGCAGTGACTTGCAACCCACGGAGAGCTAGTCACTGTAGCCACAGACCAAAGCAACGAAAGAGAAAATGGATGACCACCAAAAGAGATGAACAGGCCAGTGAGACATGAGGAAAGAATGTCATGAGAAAAACAGACAGGGCAGAGATTTTAGCAATTGCAATTTCTTAAAACACACTACAATGTTGTTTGCAATATGTAAGTTTTTTCCCCCACAGCAACAGACAATTAATTTACACAGTAGGAAGTAAAACAAACAAAATATCGAAACGACGAAAACCACGACTCGACGACTAAGTGCAAACGCAGAGGCCCGGTTACCAGGAAACGGAAGGTGTTTTGCTTTTAATTTGACCAGTAAGCGGTCACTTGGAAGTAAACACATTCAACCATCTGCCTCTGTGACTGCTGCATACGTGAGGGGACCTTTGCTCCAAAATATGGGAGGGGGAAAAAGCAGGGGAGTGTAGAAAGTGCTAGGGCGGAGGACGTGTCCTTTCTTGGAACAGGGGCCCAGGTTATTTTACACAGGCACTGCACTAAGTGCCTCTCTCCCCGCTGGAGCATGGCTGAGGGCAGGATGTGTTCACACCGGACTGGCATGCTTCACTTCCTCCCTGGGTCCTGTTTGGTTCCTGCCTGGTTCTTCCTACAGTATCATGGGCCACAGGCCATCGCGTCCACCGTCCACACGTCTACATCTCACTCTGACTCATCAAGCTCACGTATTACAACAAGTATCGGAGATTGCCCATTGTGTTTGGGAAGCTTTATGAAATTAGATATGTATAAGGAAACAATGACAAACTATCTGGCTTTAATATCCTAAAAGCTTTTTTAGCTGTTATTTGTCTGACTCAGAAGTTGACAATGTTACGTAAAACTCATACTCTCGGTAATTGTACCAGAGATCAATCTCTTACCCAACAGATGGGTGATGGTTTAGCAACAGATGTTAGGTCAATAATGTCAGCGTCTAGATTATGCTACAGTGGACGGACGGCCTGCTAATCGACCGGGCCTGAGAAACTATTCCAGTGTGTTTGCCCATCTGAGGACGAGGTTGCCTGGGCGCAGGCTCGAGTGTTTATTCTTTTAGAGTGAATGAGAGTGAATGAGAGAGAGACACTGTATTCTAGAATTAGAACTGCTGACGCAGGCATTCTGCTTTAAGGCTAGACACAAACAGCGGTCTGAGAAAACCTCTTCCACACAGCAAACACCTGCAGTAGAAATGCAGTGGATTAAAACTCACTCCACATCTAAAACGGGAGATGTGGACAAGCTTTCTGACGTGGTCATAGACAGATGAGGGAAGTGCATGTAAACTTTACTGTAGGGCCGGGATGATACCAGTATCACGATACTCGTTGGTATCGTGTCAAGGAAACAAAACAAATCAGATTTAACTTCTTTAGGAAAACAGCCCTAATGTTGCAAACAAACATCATTGTTGTCATCCAGAGTCACAATTATTTATTTTCCAAGCCATAGCACACAATATTTTACATACAGCAGGTTTTTTAAAAGGACCAAAGTGGTCGGTCTGCTTTGTGTTTTAATTTTTCCCATGGAAAAAAAGATTGCGATACTGGTATCGTCCTGGCCCTATATTACTGCATATCATACTTTCCATACTTCTGTGGCCAATATTACTTTTCCTTTGAGCTGGCCCAGGCAAAGGCCAATTGGGGCAAACAATTTCAACAAACCCTAAATAGCCACCATGTGTCCTAAAACACACGTTGTTATTATGGAACACGTCATTTCTCCAATGGAAGACTTTGGGCATTATTACATTGCATTTGCGCAAATCCACTATGAGCAATACAGAACAAAACGTGCACCAATGGCCACTCTGCCAACACTCCTTCCTCGCATCATTTCCCTCCATTATGGCTTCCCCATTAATGCCACAATCCTCTATTCTCACTCCTGTTCTCTGGGGCTTTCACCTCTTCCTTCCCTCTTTCACTGACGCGGGTCCCCGGGCCCCTGCGGAGATCGGGTTCCAAAAGCTAGGACTCAGAAGCGGCTGGGTAAGACAGCGCTCACCACCGCCACACTCCACTGTAAATAACTCTGCTCACTTGACCCAGCCTGCCACACCTCACTTAATGCTATAATGACTGGTTTCATTTCCAGTCTAAGCCTCTGACTTCCCCACTATTGTGTTGTGAGTTTATAATGACAAATTGCTCTCTGAGATGTTTCCCAATTTGGGCTGTAGCTGAGAATAGATAGTTTCTATGTTGGGAAAGAAATAAGTGTGCATTCTGTGTAGTAGGCACGTGTTCGGATGCTTGCATGTTTTAATGGATGTACAGAATGGGTCTGTGCAAATGTTTTGTCTGTGTTTTTATGTGTTGTATGTGATTTTACACTATGCCAACTTAACTGGTTTATTACTTCCAGTAGAGGGCATGCAGGGCTAACGGCTTTATCCCCTCATCTTTAGTACTGTAATAGCTTCCGGTCCTGTAGCATAAATCTAGCTTCCTACCTAGCCTAATCCCCTACTATAAATGGAATACGGGTCACATCATGGCGGAAAGAACCAAGGGAAGCAAACGTAAACACAAACACACACACACATATTAAGCACTACATGAGTTGTAGGCTAGATGGCAACCAGGCTAGCTGGCCTCTAACTGCGTAGCTATCCACTGAGTCTGTTGGTGGAAAAAAAGAGGGGGGGAGAAAAAAAGAGAAAGAAAAGAAAGGAGGGAGCCTCTGGGGATGCCAACAAAGGCCAGTCTAGTCTTCACACTCAGTGGCCTCTCACACAATGAGCAGTGTGTGTGTAGGCCCGCTGTCATACACACTCCTCTCATTAGGCAAAAGAGCAGCAGTCCACCAGTCAAACCACCCCCCCGACCCGGCTAGTCTACAGCATCCTGGGAGAACTGATACTACGCTAAAGCCCTTTACACGGCACCACACAGAACCGTACAGCTCAGTCAAGCAATCTCCACCAGAGTACATTTTTGGAACAAAAAAATGTTCACTGCTGAAGAGGATTACTCGACTTGATTCAATAGTCTGAAGAATCTCCTGTAGGCCCAGTCATTCCGAGTAGTTTTTGTGGATCTCTTTGAGAGAGCACATAGAGGAACCTACCTGGATGAGGTTTGTTCTATTTAAAACTTACTTAGGCATGTTCCACCAATATTCAGGTTTACTTATTTGAGCCCCCGGGAAGTTAGTGACCTAAACTACTCACCCAACTAGCGTGTATATGCCGGCATAAGTGTATCCTCTACAAGTATGTATACTGCACAAGTGTGTATACTGCACAGATATGACATAAGTCTGTGGGTACGGCACAAGTTTGTATAGTACAAGAGTGTATACGGCAAATTATGAACGCCTACACAAATGTGTTTTCCACATAAGTGTGCATAGTGCAGATAGCCCCAGTAAGACTGCCATTCTGCTCCAAGGCTCTTAACCTGTATCAATGCTCTGTAGTGGACAAATACTTAGCCAGGCTGATAAGGAGAAATTACACTGATATTTCTGGTGCTACAAACAGTACTGGGAGAAATACAAATGTTGGATGTTTGTCTGCTCATATAAAATAGCCATTACACTGATAGGAGAATGAAACCATTAGATAAGCATAGCAAATTGTAACCAACAAGTGTTGCTTTTATTTAATCCATTTTAAAATAAGGCTGTAACGTAACAAAATGTCTAAAAGGGGAAGGGGTCTGAATACTTCCCGAATGTACAGTGCCTTGCAATAATATTCACCCTCCTTGGCATTTTTCCTATTTTGTTGCATTACAACCTGTAATTTAAATTGATTTTTATTTGGATTCATGTAATGAACATACACAAAATAGTCCAAATTGGTGAAGTGAAAAAAAATAACTAAAAAAATGTCAAAACGGAAAAGTGGTACGTGCATATGTATTCACCCCCTTTGCTATGAAGCCCCTAAATAAGATCTGGTGCAACCAATCACCTTCAGAAGTCACATAATTAGTTAAATAAAGTCCACCTGTGTGTAATCTAAGTGTCACATGATCTGTCACATGATCTCAGTATATATACCCACACACCTGTTCTGAAAGGCACCAGAGTCACTAAACAAGGGGCACCACGAAGACCAAGGAGCTCTCCAAACAGGTCAGGGACAAAGTTGTAGAGAAGTCGGGTTGGGTTATAAAAAATATCCGAAACTTTGAACATCCCACGAAGCACCATTAAATCCATTATTTTTTTAAATGGAAAGAATATGGCACCACAACAAACCTGCCAAGAGAGGGCCGCCCACCAAAACTCACGGACCTGGCAAGGAGGACATTAAATCAGAGGCAACAAAGAGACCAAATAAAACCTTGAAGGTGCTGCAAAGCTCCACAGCGGAGATTGGAGTATCTGTCCATAGGACCACTTTAAGCCGTACACTCCACAGAGCTGGGCTTTACGGACTTTGGGGGGGTGAATAGTCATGCACGCTCAAGTTTTCCGTTTTTTTGTCTTATTTCTTGTCTTTTTCAAAATGAGAAATATTTTGCATCTTTAAAGTGGTAGGCATGTTGTTTAAATCAAATGATACAAACCCCCAAAAAATCTATTTTAATTCCAGGTTGTAAGGCAACAAAATAGGAAAAATGCCAAGGGGGTGAATACTTTGCCAAGCCACTGTACTGTACAAATAGTTTAACCTGCCAAGTGTCTAGTCTTGCCTTCTATGAGCTAAATCCTAACATGAGATCTGCGCACCATCTTTACCCAGATGCTGCTGTTGCTGACAGCTAATCACCCCATCCGCCTGCAACACGCACCACACAAACTCTTCTCATCTGCTCTTTCTTTCGCATCTTAGTAACCCATTTTTGTTACATAAATGCAATGTGCCGAGTCTAGGGTGTTTGTGAATCTGCATTTACATGTATTGCCTGTGACGCAGTGGATTTTAGTCAAATCCATGAACTACATTTATAGGAAGTTGCTGCGGCTATGATAAAAATTAATAAAGCGTTGGCATTGGGGTAAAATGCCACCATTGAGGCCTTTGGTTTTCTGCCTTCAATAGAAAATGAAGTACTGTCCTTGTAAGCCACATGTGACGCACATGTTGAGGCTGTGAGAGAGATGTCTGTCTGTGGAGCAAGCAATCCCCCTTTAAAAGGACTAGTGAGCATCACTGACTCATTGCATCACTGACTCATTGCACTCCTGATTCAGAGGGGTTGGGTTAAATGCGGAAGACACACTTCAGTTGAAGGCATTCCTTTGTACAACTGACTAGGTATCCCACTTTCCCTTTCCCATTTTCTCTTTCAGAGTGACAGAGACAAAACTCTGCAACTTCAGTATCATGCACCACAAACCAGCTACTCAACCCCATCAACAGAGCTCATATTACAGATCCTTTTGGGGGTAGAGCTTGAAAAATTGTTAGTCTGAGGTCTGAACCGATGTTATATTTGTAACAGTTACAGTATTTTTATGGCCCTAGTTCAGGGGTCTCCAACCTTTTCTAGCATGAGAGCTACTTAAAAAAAAAAGTGATATGTCACAAGCTAAAAAATAAGCACATTCTTCTCCTCTACCCTGAAACTCTTCCTCTGGTCCTTAGGGTACAAGATATGCGTTTTCTGTCAATATACCTGGTAACATAATGGTTAATAAACAACTCTAAGGGGGCCCCATAAAATCAGCAGTTCTTTGTTTTATTTGTCCTGCCATTTTATTATTTACTCTCAATATAAACAACAAAAACTGATGTTCTGCATCATGTCAATGCTTAAATCACATCAGAAGACCAACTTTGAGGTCTAAAAAAAAACACCGATTTTTTTGGTTTAAGTCCCCTTTAATTGTGCATTAATAAGTGACTGTTTGTTGCACACAGTCAAGTAGCACGTTACAGTGCTTGAATTGTTTTACACATGTCAATTAAGGTAACTGTTTGGCATTAGTCATATAGGCTAGTCTAGTTACTTTGTTGTTACTCTATTGGAATCTCATTGGTATTGAATTAAACTGTGGTATATGGCAAATGTAAGTTTTCTCTCTGGGGTTGAACATGCCCCAAGAACCCACCTATGAGTAGCTCACCAAGCAATTTTGAAAGTAAATGCATTTTTTTTCATGTGTTCCATCGCAAACTGTCAAACATAAAGCTCCTGGCTACTAGGCAGGTAGCCTAGTGGTTAGAGTGTTGGGCCAGTAACCGAAAGGTTGCTAGATCAAATCCCGGAGTTGACAAGGTAAAAATCTGTCGTTCTGCCACTGAACAAGGCAGTTAACCCACTGTTCCTAGGCCGTTAATGTAAATAAGAATTTGTTCTTAACTGACTTGTCTAGTTAAATAAAATAAATATTAAATCAAAGCCACTGACATTATTCCACTTCAGGTTAGCCACTATTGGCTTAAAAAGCCAAACTTGACACAATATCTGGCAATTAATTTCTTGAAGTATTGCCTGTCTATCTGTTTGGTGCACACATCTGTCTATTACTCCGGATGTAGCCAGTTAGCGACTGTAATGATAACCGTCTTGTAGACAGACAAACACTTTACCCCAAAATCTTCTCAATTAAATGTTAACTGCAAAGTAGGCTTACCTGACAGGAATATATAGATTATTTGTATCAATTGGGTGGCCATTGTTTTGCTAACTCTGCCATGACAAGTGCTGCAAAGCAGCAGGCCTAAATGCAGAAACATCGCTAGACCAACACATTCCTCTCTTGCTTAAAGGATCGGACCCTTTTTTTCAAACAATAGCATGGTATTCTTTCACTGTAATAGCTACTGTACATTGGACAGTGCAGTTAGATTAAGAAGAATTTAAGCTTTCTGCCCGTATCAGATATGTCTATGTCCTGGGAAATGTTCTTGTTACTTACAACCTCATGCTAATCACATTAGCCTACGTTAGCTCAACCGTCCCGCAAGGGGACACCGATCCTGTAGAGGCTAACATCTTGACTGCACCCTCTTTACTGTATAAGTCGTAGCACGGCATTTGCTTTAGTTCCTCCTTTTCTTTCCAGATTTCAACAACATCCTTGTCTCATGAGGTCACCTCCGTAGGACCCAACTGTACATGTGAAGCTTGCTCTATGTACTGCAGCTGTGAACAGTTGGAGCAGTGAGGAGCATGCTCATATAAGTTCACTATAAAACATCCACATAGCACTAATGTCATACCTTTCTCACATCATATCCCTCATGCCCCCCCCCCCCCGCTAGTAGTAATACCATGAAAACATACATCCCACTTTTAACAACACACACCACTCACTCTCTCTCTCCCCTGGGCCTCTATGCAGTCCATAGTCTAACTAAACAAGGACTGTGTGCATTGATTTCCTGGGGATGAGCCTGGTAACATGACCTAGGCCACGGGTAGGGTTCCCGGCCTGAGGTGGAACGGACCCCTCAATGGGAACATCCTCTCACTGTGTTACAGCAGCATCAACAGTAGGCGAGTGTGTGTGTGTGTGTGTGTGTGTGTGTGTGTGTGTGTGTGTGTGTGTGTGTGTGTGTGTGTGTGTGTGTGTGTCTGTATTTAGGCCAGGCAATGCCCATATTTACAACACTGCTATGCTAGTGTGTGTGTCACCTGACACTGGCACTCAATAGATCAAGCGTTTATACTGTTCTTACGCCACCAGCAGCCCATCCCAGCCCACCACCAACATGCTTATCAAACACACACCTTGTGTGTCTGCCCTCTCAACACACAAGAAGAAATGAGGCCACTGATTAAACTCATCACACACACTGGCTTACAGGCATTAAGAAAAAACATTTTTTCTTAAGATTAGGCATTAACTTATTTATAACCACTATACAAATGGTCAGTCAAGAACACCGTGTGCCCTCTCCCCCCAATCGAAACTTCAAATGGAGTGTCTACTTCGAGATAAGTACGTTACACTTCCTCTTTGGCTATAGATAAACTATGGTGCCAAGTAATCTTTCATATAAGCAACTGTTGTTTCACAAGTTGTTGGTGAGTCATTTAATTAGGCAAGACAGTTAAGAACAAATTCTTATTTACAATGACGGCCTACCAAACGGCAAAAGGCCTCCTGCGGGGATGGGGGCTGGGATTAAAAATAAAAACACATGAAATAAAAATATAGGACAAAACACGCATCACAACAAGAGAGACAACACTACATAAAGAGAGACCCAAGACTACAACATAGCTACATAGCTGTTATCAAATGGCTCCAGTCCAAGATTGGCGTTGACTTTGTGAACATGGCACCTTAGGAATGTCAATTGTCATTCCCTTTCCATAAACACAGCCCATAGAAAGAAAAAGTTTTTTTTTATCTTACTGCCAAAACAGCTAAATTGTGTTTTTCCGTGACACCTGATTGCAAACAAGTGACATGATAGGCAAGGCCTACTCCTGATAAAGGTACATTTGAAATCTGAAGCTTTCAAAAAGAGTGGAAATACACATACTTCGACATGTAGAATGGGAGTCATAGCGGAAAGTGGCTTTCGAGTATTAGCCGACAGACTTAGCTCATCTTTGGAGATGCCTCCCCCATGGATCCCTATGCAACGCCTTTTCCAGCATGACTCACTACTAAAGAATGCGTTGTAGGCTACCGCAACACTGGCGTCAATCTGCTGTTCTCTCCACTACACTTTTCACCTAATACTTAACCTTTTTAAATAAAGGTTAAAATGTACACTTCCACGAGGGAAACAAACGTGCGCGCGCTTACAGAGACCTTATCAAATTAAGCACGCTACACTGTAAGAACAGAAAAAGTGGATACACGTTCGAGAACGTTCGGTTATTTTACCACCAAAGTGTATTACATGTTTATAAGGACAGTATGGCGGCAGGTAGCCTAGCGGTTATAACATTGGACCAGTAACCAAAAGGTCGCTGATTCGAATAGTTGAACCTACAAGGTGAAAATAAATCTGTCGATATACCCTTGAGCAATGCACTTAACCCTAATTTGCTCCAGGGACACCGTACTACTATGGCGGACCCTTTAATAAAATATAATTTTTTTTACAAGCATTTAGTTACACCCGCAAAAACATCGGCAAAATATTTGTATGCGACCAATAATGTAACGTTATTTGATTAGAGTGGCTTATCCCAGGAACGTGACTGGCTAGCTAATAGTATAATTAGCCTACGCTTTGTAATCAAATGGAATAGAAAACCACTAATAGGCGCGCCTTGTTCTAAAAAATAGCAGGCTACAGGCAAATATGCATAGGCTAGTTTAGACTATGACAAATTCTACAATTTGTGGATAATGTGGAGCCCACCCAAATGCCTTCAACTTACTTCTCCGTCGCTGCTTCTGTGGCAGTCTCATCTTTCTTCTCCTGGTCGGTCACCGGTATAGCACTTTCGGTCACAGGTATAGCAGCACCTTCGGTCTTCGTGCAGTAGGTCCGGGTCCCAGGTGCGGCGCAAAGCAAAGGGCGGTGGACACCGGCATGGAGAAGCTTCAATTTGAAGCTAACTTGGACATCAAGAGAGGCGTTGCTGGAGCAGTAGTGGATTGGTAACGACGTTTTATTTCTTGTAATACCTGTCAAAGGGCGCTTTAGGTTGGATTGAAACAACTCCTTCAGCACTGCCGAAAACCTAAACTGTAACATTTCAATCCTTTCGAGCAAGTTGTGGAGAATTTCTGCCTGAAAAATCCTAAAACCCGAAATTGAAAGATGGGCAAAGTCACTGTACCACGTTAACATTCAGCGTGGGCAATGACTAGTACTGTAACGTACTGGCGTTGTAAAATGAATAAAATCCCTTATCTTACGCCCCCAAAATATCCTATTGGTGGAAGTGTCTTTATGGCTGATTGGCTGGTCTTGGTTTCTATCATAATTTTGTCCCGCATCATTTCCTCTGACGACTTGCGGTTCTCTAGCGGCGGGGAATATTTTAATTATTGAAGGGCATGGATGAAAGTTATTGCGCGTGCCGAATACCGATTTATTTTCCAGAATGTATGTGAAACTTTAATCACACAATTCATAAAACACTGTTCAAAACAAGAATGACGTCCCATGTGGCGGTCATTCAGTTTGTATAGAAACTGTTACAGTAGCTAGGTCTAGCGTAGCTTTAGTTGCTCTTTTAATTTGAACTTATTTTTTTTTATTTTTTTCACCTTTATTTAACCAGGTAGGCTAGTTGAGAACAAGTTCTCATTTGCAACTGCGACCTGGCCAAGATAAAGCATAGCAGTGTGAACAGACAACAACACAGAGTTACACATGGAGTAAACAATAAACAAGTCAATAACATAGTAGGGGGAAAAAAGAGAATCTATATACAATGTGTGCAAAAGGCATGAGGAGGTAGGCAATAAATAGGCCATAGGAGCGAATAATTACAATTTAGCAGAATTAACACTGGGGTGATAAATCATCGGATGATCATGTGCAAATAGAGATACTGGTGTGCAAAAGAGCAGAAAAGTAAATAAATTAAAACAGTATGGGGATGAGGTAGGTAAATTGGGTGGGCTAAATACCGATGGACTATGTACAGCTGCAGCGATCGGTTAGCTGCTCAGATAGCAGATGTTTAAAGTTGTTGAGGGAGATAAAAGTCTCCAACTTCAGAGATTTTTGCAATTCGTTCCAGTCGCAGGCAGCAGAGAACTGGAAGGAAAGGCGGCCAAATGAGGTTTTGGCTTTAGGGATGATCAGTGAGATACACCTGCTGGAGCGCGTGCTACGGGTGGGTGTTGCCATCGTGACCAGTGAACTGAGATAAGGCGGCGCTTTACCTAGCATAGCCTTGTAGATGACCTGGAGCCAGTGGGTCTGACGACGAACATGTAGCGAGGGCCAGCCGACTAGAGCATACAGGTCGCAGTGGTGGGTGGTATAAGGTGCTTTAGTAACAAAACGGATGACACTGTGATAAACTGCATCCAGTTTGCTGAGTAGAGTATTGGAAGCTATTTTGACATCGCCGAAGTCGAGGATCGGTAGGATAGTCAGTTTTACTAGGGTAAATTTGGGGGCGTGAGTGAAGGAGGCTTTGTTGCGAAATAGAAAGCCGACTCTAGATTTGATTTTGGATTGGAGATGTTTGATATGAGTCTGGAAGGAGAGTTTGCAGTCTAGCCAGAAACCTAGGTACTTATAGATGTCCACATATTCCAGGTCGGAACCATCCAGGGTGGTGATGCTAGTCGGGCGTGCGGGTGCAGGCAGCGACCAGTTGAAAAGCATGCATTTGGTTTTACTAGCGTTTAAGAGCAGTTGGAGGTCACGGAAGGAGTGTTGTATGGCATTGAAGCTCGTTTGGAGGTTAGATAGCACAGTGTCCAAGGAAGGGCCAGAAGTATACAGAATGGTGTCGTCTGCGTAGAGGTGGATCAGGGAATCGCCCGCAGCAAGAGCAACATCATTGATATATACAGAGAAAAGAGTCGGCCCGAGAATTGAGCTGTTGGCCAAGGTTGGAGTAGCCAGGAGGAAGGCATGGCCAGCCGTTGAGAAATGCTTGTTGAAGTCTTCGATTATCACGGATTTATCGGTGGTGACCGTGTTACCTAGCCTCAGTGCAGTGGGCAGCTGGGAGGAGGTGCTCTTGTTCTCCATGGACTTTACAGTATCCCAGAACTTTTTGGAGTTAGAGCTACAGGATGCAAATTTCTGCTTGAAAAAGCTTGCCTTTGCTTTCCTGACTGACTGCGTGTATTGGTTCCTGACTTCCCTGAACAGTTGCATATCGCGGGGACTATGGATATCTTGAAAGACTTTCAATAAAACATAGATGATGAATGGAAACAAATGTACATTATCTGTTATGATACCTTAATAATGTAAGCCTAAGCTCAGGAGTAAAACATAAAAGCTCAGCTATTATCATTCAGACATGGAGTAGTAGCAAATCATTCTAATCAAATTAATGAGTTGTGACAACAAACCTTTGTCTGCTGGGAGAGAGATTGATGCAGGCTCTCTCTCCCCAAGCTGGACAAATACAGTGTCAGTTCCCATACTCAAACTTGGAATGTGGTATACTTAGATTGACATTTTAAATTGGACAATACTCTGTCAGCACCAAAATACCTTAGGAATTTATTGTACAGTCTTGTTGGCTCACTGTTAAAGTGCTGTGTGAGAAACAGAGAAGAGGCTTCTATATTGTTCAGTCAGCCCTCTCATAGAAGGAAAGGTTGACTGGCATTTCACTGTACTTGTGCACGTGACAAAACTTGACTGAATAATGAACAGTATGACCTTGATGACCATCCTATACATCACACATTCTCTCAATTACGTGACATTGGCTGGATCATTCCCACTGGATCACATTCCTGCTGATGTATTATATAGCTTTGCCTCTTGCTGTGATGGCCAGGCAGCGCCACTGGAAAACGCTACATGCAGATGAGGTGCCCAAATTAGGAAATTGGATTGCAGACCGTTTTAGGGCAACGCCTCTTATCACCGATGGCTGTAGAAGAGAAAAGGGGAAGGATGGCAAGAAGGAGAAGCACTTTACTTTCAAAAAAGGTGTTACTGTATTCTCTCCCCCCACCACACACCTTTCTCACTCATTCTGTCTCTCTCTTCAGTGTGCAATAAAGTGCACTTCCTGTCTAGCTACTATCAGTTGATCAGCTGATATAGTGAAAGTTAGTGTTGGAGTTAAGTTCTCACAGTGCCAACTCATCACTGGGTTAGAGTCTCATACTATGGGGGCTGGAACACTGCATGAACCATTATTCACCATCATAAGGGTGTATATTTTACTACCTTGTAAAACCTACGATCAACTAACTCATTTCTGTCAATGGAGAGAGTAAGGGAGACAATGTAATGGGGTTTCCTTTTGAAAGAGTACTCTCACACTGACACCATGAGCTCTTTTGCTTCTGCGGTTACAGAGATCTGAGGCATGCGTCACATCCGTTCCTTTTCTCGAAATACCTCACTCCTTCGCCATTAAATTCTTTCCGAGGGTGCCCCTAACTGGTATGTATGTGATTAGAGACAAAAGGGTGCCCCCTCTCTTTTAGAATAGGTACTGCAATTACTTTAAATGTAGATATTGTAATGGTCTTGCACTGCCATCTCACAGGGAAATGTGCATATATCTATAAGCACACTGTTATAACCCTGATTCAGATGACCATCCTACCCATGCTAGATTACGGCAATGTAATTTATAGATCGGCAGGTAAGGGTGCTCTCAAGCGGCTAGGTGTTCTTTACCATTCGGCCATCAGATTTGACACCAATGCTCCTTATAGGACACATCACTGCAGTCTATAAACTGGTCATCTCGGTATACCCATCGCAAGACCCACTGGTTGATGCTTATTCATAAGACGCTCTTAGGCTTCACTCCCCCATATCTGAGATATCTACTGCAGCCCTCATTCTCCACATACAATACCCATTCTGCCAGTCACATTCTGTTAAAGGTCGCCAAAGCACACACATCCCTGGGTCGCTCCTCTTTTCAGTTCGCTGCAGCTAGCGATTGGAATGAGCTGCACATTTTTTTAAATCTCTTCATTCAAAGACTCAATCATGGACACTCTTACTGACAGTTGTGGCTGCTTTATGTGCTGTATTGTTGTATCTACCGTCTTGCCCTTTGTGCTGTTGTCTGTGCCAAATAATATTTGTACCATGTTTTGTGCTGCTACCATGTTGTGTTGCTACCATGCTGTGTGGTCATGTGTTGCTGCCTTGCTATGTTGTCTTAGGTCTCTCTTCATGTAGTGTTGTCTTGTCGTGATGTGTTTTGTCCTATATTTATTTTTAATCCCAGCCCCCGTAGGAGGCCTTTTGGTAGGCCGTCATTGTAAATAAGAATTTGTTCTTAACGGACTTGCGTATTTAAATAAATATAATGCCACAATGGTTTTTGTAGCAACTATACTACCACTACTACACTCTCCCCCTCAGCTAGTCAAATAGTGTCAGTTCCCATCCTGACATTTTAAATTGGACAATACTCTGTCAGCACCAAAACATCTTAAGAATGTACAATACAGTCTTGTTGGCTCACTGTTAAACATTTACATTTTACATTTAAGTCATTTAGCAGACGCTCTTATCCAGAGCGACTTACAAATTGGTGCATTCACCTTATGACATCCAGTGGAACAGCCACTTTACAATAGTGCATCTAAATCTTTTAAGGGGGGGGGGGGGGGGTCAGAAGGATTACTTTATCCTATCCTAGGTATTCCTTAAAGAGGTGGGGTTTCAGGTGTCTCCGGAAGGTGGTGATTGACTCCGCTGTCCTGGCGTCGTGAGGGAGTTTGTTCCACCATTGGGGTGCCAGAGCAGCGAACAGTTTTGACTGGGCTGAGCGGGAACTGTACTTCCTCTGGTAGGGAGGCGAGCAGGCCAGAGGTGGATGAACGCAGTGCCCTTGTTTGGGTGTAGGGCCTGATCAGAGCCTGAAGGTACTGAGGTGCCGTTCCCCTCACAGCTCCGTAGGCAAGCACCATGGTCTTGTAGCGGATGCGAGCTTCAACTGGAAGCCAGTGGAGAGAGCGGAGGAGCGGGGTGACGTGAGAGAACTTGGGAAGGTTGAACACCAGACGGGCTGCGGCGTTCTGGATGAGTTGTAGGGGTTTAATGGCACAGGCAGGGAGCCCAGCCAACAGCGAGTTGCAGTAATCCAGACGGGAGATGACAAGTGCCTGGATTAGGACCTGCGCCGCTTCCTGTGTGAGGCAGGGTCGTACTCTACGGATGTTGTAGAGCATGAACCTACAGGAACGGGCCACCGCCTTGATGTTAGTTGAGAACGACAGGGTGTTGTCCAGGATCACGCCAAGGTTCTTAGCGCTCTGGGAGGAGGACACAATGGAGTTGTCAACCGTGATGGCGAGATCATGGAACGGGCAGTCCTTCCCCGGGAGGAAGAGCAGCTCCGTCTTGCCGAGGTTCAGCTTGAGGTGGTGATCCGTCATCCACACTGATATGTCTGCCAGACATGCAGAGATGCGATTCGCCACCTGGTCATCAGAAGGGGGAAAGGAGAAGATTAATTGTGTGTCGTCTGCATAGCAATGATAGGAGAGACCATGTGAGGTTATGACAGAGCCAAGTGACTTGGTGTATAGCGAGAATAGGAGAGGGCCTAGAACAGAGCCCTGGGGGACACCAGTGGTGAGAGCACGTGGTGAGGAGACAGATTCTCGCCACGCCACCTGGTAGGAGCGACCTGTCAGGTAGGACGCAATCCAAGCGTGGGCCGCGCCGGAGATGCCCAACTCGGAGAGGGTGGAGAGGAGGATCTGATGGTTCACAGTATCGAAGGCAGCCGATAGGTCTAGAAGGATGAGAGCAGAGGAGAGAGAGTTAGCTTTAGCAGTGCGGAGCGCCTCCGTGATACAGAGAAGAGCAGTCTCAGTTGAATGACTAGTCTTGAAACCTGACTGATTTGGATCAAGAAGGTCATTCTGAGAGAGATAGCAGGAGAGCTGGCCAAGGACGGCACGTTCAAGAGTTTGAGAGAAAAGAAAGAAGGGATACTGGTCTGTAGTTGTTGACATCGGAGGGATCGAGTGTAGGTTTTTTCAGAAGGGGTGCAACTCTCGCTCTCTTGAAGACGGAAGGGACGTAGCCAGCGGTCAAGGATGAGTTGATGAGCGAGGTGAGGTAAGGGAGAAGGTCTCCGGAAATGGTCTGGAGAAGAGAGGAGGGGATAGGGTCAAGCGGGCAGGTTGTTGGGCGGCCGGCCGTCACAAGACGCGAGATTTCATCTGGAGAGAGAGGGGAGAAAGAGGTCAGAGCACAGGGTAGGGCAGTGTGAGCAGAACCAGCGGTGTCGTTTGACTTAGCAAACGAGGATCGGATGTCGTCGACCTTCTTTTCAAAATGGTTGACGAAGTCATCTGCAGAGAGGGAGGAGGGGGGGGGAGGGGGAGGAGGATTCAGGAGGGAGGAGAAGGTGGCAAAGAGCTTCCTAGGGTTAGAGGCAGATGCTTGGAATTTAGAGTGGTAGAAAGTGGCTTTAGCAGCAGAGACAGAAGAGGAAAATGTAGAGAGGAGGGAGTGAAAGGATGCCAGGTCCGCAGGGAGGCGAGTTTTCCTCCATTTCCGCTCGGCTGCCCGGAGCCCTGTTCTGTGAGCTCGCAATGAGTCGTCGAGCCACGGAGCGGGAGGGGAGGACCGAGCCGGCCTGGAGGATAGGGGACATAGAGAGTCAAAGGATGCAGAAAGGGAGGAGAGGAGGGTTGAGGAGGCAGAATCAGGAGATAGGTTGGAGAAGGTTTGAGCAGAGGGAAGAGATGATAGGATGGAAGAGGAGAGAGTAGCGGGGGAGAGAGAGCGAAGGTTGGGACGGCGCGATACCATCCGAGTAGGGGCAGTGTGGGAAGTGTTGGATGAGAGCGAGAGGGAAAAGGATACAAGGTAGTGGTCGGAGACTTGGAGGGGAGTTGCAATGAGGTTAGTGGAAGAACAGCATCTAGTAAAGATGAGGTCAAGCGTATTGCCTGCCTTGTGAGTAGGGGGGGAAGGTGAGAGGGTGAGGTCAAAAGAGGAGAGGAGTGGAAAGAAGGAGGCAGAGAGGAATGAGTCAAAGGTAGACGTGGGGAGGTTAACGTCACCCAGAACTGTGAGAGGTGAGCCGTCCTCAGGAAAGGAGCTTATCAAGGCATCAAGCTCATTGATGAACTCTCCGAGGGAACCTGGAGGGCGATAAATGATAAGGATGTTAAGCTTGAAAGGGCTGGTAACTGTGACAGCATGGAATTCAAAGGAGGCGATAGACAGATGGGTAAGGGGAGAAAGAGAGAATGACCACTTGGGAGAGATGAGGATCCCGGTGCCACCACCCCGCTGACCAGAAGCTCTCGGGGTGTGCGAGAACACGTGGGCAGACGAAGAGAGAGCAGTAGGAGTAGCAGTGTTATCTGTGGTGATCCATGTTTCCGTCAGTGCCAAGAAGTCGAGGGACTGGAGGGAAGCATAGGCTGAGATGAACTCTGCCTTGTTGGCCGCAGATCGGCAGTTCCAGAGGCTACCGGAGACCTGGAACTCCACGTGGGTCGTGCGCGCTGGGACCACCAGGTTAGGGTGGCCGCGGCCACGCGGTGTGAAGCGTTTGTATGGTCTGTGCAGAGAGGAGAGAACAGGGATAGACAGACACATAGTTGACAGGCTACAGAAGAGGCTACGCTAATGCAAAGGAGATTGGAATGACAAGTGGACTACACGTCTCGAATGTTCAGAAAGTTAAGCTTACGTTGCAAAAATCTTATTGACTAAAATGATTAAAATGATACAGTACTGCTGAAGTAGGCTAGCTAGCAGTGGCTGCGTTGTTGACTTTGTTTGAAAGTGTAGCTGGCTAGGTAACCTCGATAGCTGGCTAGGTAACCTCGGTAACTGGCCAGATAATTAGTCTAAACTACACAATTGTCTTAGATACAAGGACAGCAAAGACAACTATGTAGCTAGCTAATACTAGCTAGCTAACACTACACTAATCAAATCGTTCCGTTGTAATGTAATAGTTTCTACAGTGCTGCTATTCGGTAGAAGTTGGCTAGCTAGCAGTGTTAGCAGTGTTAGCAGTGTTGACTAGCAGTATTGACTAGGTAGGAGAACGGCAGCGCGGCGGACGAAAATAGCTGGCTAGCTAACCGATAATTACTCTAGACTCCACAGTTATCTTAGATACAAAGACAGCAAAGACAACTATGTAGCTAGCTAACACTACACTAATCAAGTCGTTCCGTTGTTCCGTTGAATGTAATAGTTTCTACAGTGCTGCTATTCGGTGGCTAGCTGGCTAGCTAGCAGTGTTGATTACGTTACGTTACGTTAAAAGGACGAAAATAGCTGGCTAGCTAACCTAGAAAATCGCTCTAAACTACACAATTATCTTTGATACAAAGACGGCTATGTAGCTAGCTAAGATCAAACAAATCAAACCGTTGTACTGTAATGAAATGAAATGAAATGTGATACTACCTGTGGAGCGAAGCGGAATGCGACCGGGTTGTTGAATGCGGAAGTTGCCTTAAAGTGCTGTGTGAGAAATAAAGAGGCCTCCTGTACTCCCTGTTCACCCATGACTGTGTGGCCAAGCACAACTCCACCACCATCATTAAGTTTGCAGATGAAAACGGTGGTAGGCCTGATCACAGACAACGATGAGACAGCCTATAGGGAGGAGGTCAGAGACCTGGCAGTGTGGTGACGGGACAACCGCTCCCTCAACGTGATCAAGACAAAGGAGATGATCGTGGACTACAGGAAAAGGAGGGCTGAGCACACCCCCATTCTCAATGGAGCTGTAGTGGACCAGGGTTAGAGCTTCAAGTTCCTTGGTCATCACATCACCAACAAACTATCATGGTCCAAACACACCAAGACAGTAGTGAAGAGGGTACGACCACACCTATTCCCCATCAGGAGACTGAAAAGATTTGGCATGGGTCCTCAGATCCTCAAAAGGTTCTACAACTGCACCATCGAGAGCATCCTGACTGGTTGCATCACCGGCTGGTATGGCAACTGCTCGGCCTCCGACCACAAGGCACTACAGAGGGTAGTGCGTACGGCCCAGTACATCACTGGGGCCAAGCTTCCTGTCATCCAGGACCTCTATATCAGGCAGTGTCTGAGGAAGGCCCTAAAAATTACCAAAGACTCCAGCCACCCTAGTCATAGACTGTTCTCTCTGAGTCTCTGCTACCGCACGGCAAGCGGTACCAGAGCGCCAAGTCTAGGTCCAAACAAAAGGCTTCTTAACAGCTTCCACTCCCAAGCCATAAGACTGCTGAACAGCTAATCAAATGGCTACTCGGAATATTTACATTAACCCCCCCCTCCCTTCAACCCTGCTGCTACTCATTCTTTATTATATGCATAGTCACTTTACCCCTACCTACATGTACATATTACCTCAACTAACCTGTACCCCCACCCCCTGTATATAGCCTCATTATTGTTGCCCTTTTATTTTGTAAATATTTTAAGAAAAATGTGTTTACTGCATTGTTGATTAAGGGCTTGTAAGTAAGCATTTCACGGTAAGGTCTACACCGGTTGTATTTGGCACATGGGGCGGCAGGTAGCCTAGTGGTTAGAGCATTGGGCCAGTAACCAAAAGGTTGCTGGGCCAAACCTTTGTTTGTTACCCAGCTTTCAGTCATTTGTACAGTGGGAGAAATCGCACACAAAAAGCATAGCACTAGTGTTTACCATCATACTATCTATATATTTTTATGACTCATGTACCTTTGGGTAGAGTCCACAGAGAAAGTTGGATCTTGCTCCCTTTTCACCAGTCGTTGGAGGCCTAGAATGACCTACCTAAATGCCAAGTGCATTGTCTCAGGACAACAGAGTCATGGAGGGAGGTGAAGAGCTAGCCTCATTGCATTTGGTTAGTAGTTCCCTAATTAATGACTTGACCTGGGCGTCATAATGCAGAATCCGTTGACTTCATTGCAATCTGGAGCATCTTCTGACCCAAATTCTTGAAGAAGCCTTTGGAGACAGTCTTGAAAAACGTAGATTTTCCAGAGATTCTGGGGGTAGGCTTGAGTTGGTTCAAGGCCTGGGGTGCCACAGAACTGACAGAATCCTATTTGTTAGAACTCTTGATGTTTCACCAATGTCAAAGGATTCCAGTAATGTGACCGGACTAATCTTTGACAACAATCTAACAATCAGTAAAAGGATCAAAGAGGAGTAGTCATTGCTTGTGGCGTCAAATGGCAGATTTGGGGAAGACGTATCATTGGCATTGTCTCGGTTGCTTGAAGTCATATTTGTGGCAGAGTCCATGGTTGCACAGAGACTAGACATCTCCACAGCTTTGTCATCAATCTTGGATTCCACTTCTCCTAAAACATCAATATCCAAAGTTCCACAATTGGGTCTGCTACTGCCAGACAGAGGGCCTAGGCAATGATTTGTCACTAGACCAACGCCTAGTGGTCATGTGAGCCTGACTTCCAGAGTCAGGTGTTCCAGCATCAGTTGGGGAAGACCCATTGATTCTGTTCATCAACTCTGCTAATTCCTCTGATGAATCAGACGCTACAGACCAGGTATCCATGACCTGATTGACCATTATATTGGTGAACAAGCTCTCTGTGTCACAGTAAACCTATGAGGATATAATGGAGCTGGCAGAACTGCTAATGATAGGACAATAACTTTCAACAGGCCACTCACTGGGGACTGTAGTGCCTGGCCGAGAATTCATAAAATCCTTCTGGGAACCTCTGGCTTTGGCAGAGGGGATGGACAGGGAGGTCTTTGTGGATGACGTGTGATGTGTCCCCAGGTCATGCTTACTGTCTGTACTCACCATGTCAACATCCTCCAACATGGAGCCCACGATGGAACAAGTCAATAGACCTACCTCTGACTTGGACACTCTCCTCTGGATTGCCATTAGAGTCTGACCTACTAAGGGTTTGGAATGAGTTGCCATGCTGGTCTGGCTGCCTTCATATTCACTGCCACTTAGTTGTGTAGGAGTTTTGCATACAGATTCAGCATGTTTGGGGGCCTCAGACACATTGTCTAGGAGGAACAGTTGTTGCTGGGAAAATAAATTCCTTGACCTTGGTGAACAGTTGAAAAGGTTAACAGTGCCTGGCCAAATTTTCTTTCCTCTCACATTGGCCCTGTTGTGAACATTGACAGGAAGGCTTGAAGCTGACAGGGGTCTCTAACTGGCCAGACACTACAACAGACAATTTAGTCATCTGGGTGAAGCGCAAGGTCTTTAGCAAGGGTTATGACAATGTTGGAGGCTGCAGAACTGGTGTGAAGAGGTGGATGAAGATGGCGTTACAGGTCTTTTTAAAGATTGACATCTATAGCATCACCATTATTATTGGACTCTGCACAAATCCCTGCACTTCTACCATGAAGGCTCATATTTAGAATGTCTATCAACCCTGATTGAAGGATCCCACCCACCACATGAAGCTTTAGTTCGAAATGCCTCAGTGAAGAGTTTGTCAAAGGCTGTGGATACTTTCCCTTCATTATTGTTGATCTCACCATACAAAGAGGCCTGTGTATTGACAGCGCAACCATCAAAAGGTGAATATGATCTGGATGCAGCAAGGACGTGAATCCAAGAAACAACGTCATCCAAAAGCTTAGGTCTTTTGTATCGCCTTTTAGACATTCCTCCATGGATTCCTCAGCGGATACAGAGGGAGGATCTGACTAATGAGCTCCTTGGGGCAGGTTTGAAGGTCTGGTTTCCAGAGAGTCACTGCTACAAGACACCTGAGAATCTAAACTCACTGGGAGCCTATTTGGGAGTTGTAACGGTAGTCCTCCTCCTCTTCATCCGAAGAGGAGGAGCATGGATTGAACCAAGGCGCAGCGTTGTGAAATGACATGATTTATTTAAGACACGACAAAACAACGAAGACAGAAAAACGAACTATACTTGAATTAACTAACAAAATAACAAAACGAATGTAGACAAACCTGAACATACGAACTTACATAAAACACGAAGAACGCACAACAGGAAAAATGACTACATAAAACGATGAACGAACGAAACAGTCCCGTATGGTGCAACAAACACTGACACAGGAAACATCCACCCACCACAAACAGTGTGAAAACACCTACCTTAATATGACTCTCAATCAGAGGAAATGAAAAACACCTGCCTCTAATTGAGAGCCATATTAGGTACCCATTAACCAACATAGAAACAGAAAACATAGACTGCCCACCCAAACTCACGTCCTGACCAACTAACACATACAAAAACTAACAGAAAACAGGTCAGGAACGTGACATAACCCCCCCCTTAAGGTGCGAACTCCGGGCGCACCAGCACAAAGTTTAGGGGAGGGTCTGGGTGGGCATCTGACCACGGTGGTGGCTCAGGCTCTGGGCGAGGTCCCCACCCCACCATAGTCAATCCCAGCTTACATCTCCCCCTTAGAATGACCACCCTCTTTCTCCACCCACCTAATATAAGGGGCAACACCAAGACAAGGTAGCTCAGGACAGTGAGGTAGGTCGAGATAGAGAGGTAGCTCAGGATAGAGAGGTAGCTCAGGAGAGAGAGATAGCTCAGGATAGAGGGGCAACTCCGGACTGAAAGGCAGCTCCGGACAGAGAGACAGCTCTGGACTGAGGGGCAGTTCTGGATTACTGGCAACTCCGGGCTGGCTGACGGCTCTGGACGCTCATGGCTGGCTGACGGCTCTGGACGCTCATGGCTGGCTGACGGCTCTGGACGCTCATGGCTGGCTGACGGCTCTGGACGCTCATGGCTGGCTGACGGCTCTGGACGCTCATGGCTGGCTGGCGGCTCTGGACGCTCATGGCTGGCTGGCGGCTCTGGACGCTCATGGCTCACTGGCGGCTCTGGACGCTCATGGCTCACTGGCGGCTCTGGCAGATCCTGTCTGGTTGGCGGCTCTGGCAGATCCTGTCTGGTTGGCGGCTCTGGCAGATCCTGTCTGGTTGGCGGCCCTGGCAGATCCTGTCTGGTTGGCGGCCCTGGCAGATCCTGTCTGGTTGGCGGCTCTGGCAGATCCTGACTGACGAATGGCTCTAGCGGCTCCTGACTGACTAACGGCTCTGACGGCTCGGGACAGACGGGCGGCTCAGACGGCGCTGGGGAGACGGATGGCTCAGATGGCGCTGCGGAGACGGATGGCTCAGATGGCGCTGCGGAGACGGATGGCTCAGATGGCGCTGCGGAGACGGATGGCTCAGATGGCGCTGCGGAGACGGATGGCTCAGACTGATCCTGTCTGGCGGAAGGCTTTGGCTGCTCCTGTCTGGCGGAAGGCTCTAGCGGCTCCTGTCTGGCGGAAGGCTCTAGCGGCTCCTGTCTGGCGGAAGGCTCTGTAGGCTCATGGCAGACGGGCGGCTTTGCAGGCTCATGGCAGACGGGCGGCTTTGAAGGCTCAATACAGACGGGCAGTTCATGCGGCTCTTGGCAGACGGACAGTTCAGGCGCCGTTGGGCAGACGGCAGACTCTGGCCGGCTGAGACGCACTGTAGGCCTGGTGCGTGGTGCCGGAACTGGAGGCACCGGACTGGAGACACGCACTTCAAGCCTAGTGCGGGGAGCAGGGACAGGGCACACTGGACTCTCAAAGCGTACTATTTGCCTGGTGCGTGGTACCGGCACTGGTGGCACCGGGCTGAGTGCACGCACATCAGGACGAGTATGGGGAGAAGGAACAGTGTGTACAGGGCTCTGGAGACGCACAGGTGGCTTAGTGCGTGGTGCCGGAACTGGAGGCACTGGGCTGGAGACACGCACCATAGGGAGAGTGCGTGGAGGAGGAACAGGGCTCTGGAAACGCACTGGAAGCCTGGTGCGTGGTGTAGGCACTGGTGGTACTGGGCTGGGGCGGGGAGGTAGCACCGGAAATACCGGACCGTGCAAGCGTACTGGCTCCCTTGAGCACTGAGCCTGCCCAACCTTACCTGGTTGAATACTCCCCGTCACCCGACCAGTGCGGGGAGGTGGAATAACCCGCACCGGGCTATGTAGGCGAACCGGGGACACCATGCGTAAGGCTGGTGCCATATATGCCGGCCCGAGGAGACGCACTGGAGACCAGACGCGTTGAGCCGGCATCATGGCACCTGGCTCAATGCCCAATCTAGCCCTACCAGTGCGGGGAGGTGGAATAACCCGCACTGGGCTATGCACACGTACAGGAGACACCGTGCGCTCTACTGCGTAACACGGTGTCTGCCCGTACTCCCGCTCTCCACGGTTAGCCTGGGAAGTGGGCGCAGGTCTCCTACCTGCCCTTGGCCCACTACCTCTTAGCCCCCCCCCAAGAAATTTTTGGGTAGTACTCACGGGCTTTTCGGGCTTCCGTGCTAGACGCGTCCCCTCATAACGCTGGTTCCCTTCTCCGGTTGCCTCTGCTCTCCTCAGTGCCTCCAGCTGTTCCCATGGGAGGCGATCCCTTCCAGCCAGGATCTCCTCCCATGTGTAGCAACCTTTACCGTCCAAAACATCCTATGTCCAGGATTCCTGTGTAGCAGGCCACTGCTCGAATTCACGCCGCTTGGTTCTGGATCGGTGGGTGGTTCTGTAACGGTAGTCCTCCTCCTCTTCATCCGAAGAGGAGGAGCATGGATTGAACCAAGGCGCAGCGTTGTGAAATGACATGATTTATTTAAGACACGACAAAACAACGAAGACAGAAAAACGAACTATACTTGAATTAACTAACAAAATAACAAAACGAATGTAGACAAACCTGAACATACGAACTTACATAAAACACGAAGAACGCACAACAGGAAAAATGACTACATAAAACGATGAACGAACGAAACAGTCCCGTATGGTGCAACAAACACTGACACAGGAAACATCCACCCACCACAAACAGTGTGAAAACACCTACCTTAATATGACTCTCAATCAGAGGAAATGAAAAACACCTGCCTCTAATTGAGAGCCATATTAGGTACCCATTAACCAACATAGAAACAGAAAACATAGACTGCCCACCCAAACTCACGTCCTGACCAACTAACACATACAAAAACTAACAGAAAACAGGTCAGGAACGTGACAGGAGTCTCATCATCTTTACAGACTGTTGGCAGGGAGTGAGAAACCGCCTCAGCATTTCTCAAAATCTATGATATATAATATGAGCAGCAGAAAGGGTGCTCACTTTTGAAATTCTGAGATTGTTCAGGTCCTGCAGGCACATGACTGACAGTAGTCACCACATCTGTCACAAATATGTCCAGTAATTTAGAAGCTTCAGAGTCTCCCAGTAAGCTTTTTGTAGAGTGGTTGACAGATCTCAGGTCTTCACTTACTGCCATTCTAGCCTTTGTCTGGAACCACAGGCCGGGCAGTTTCTTTAATATTTATAATTGGAAGACTGAGTAGATTCACAGACTGAGCTGTTGGCTGTGCTGTCCTGCAGACCAAGCAAAGGAGTTCAGAGGGACATTGCTCACTGTCAAACTACTAAGATGGTAATGTTAAGGGGGAACAAGAACTGGTGAAATCATTCAAGTCAGATGTGTCATCCAGAAAAATAATGGCCTACAGAGACACTTCAGAATCACTCCCTTCAACAGAAGATGAGTATTCCTCCGTCACCTCTATTATACAAAAGCAGAACCTGGCTTTAGCTCTTTTGTGGTGTCAAGTAGAACTTGGTCTTGTCAATACTTTGAGAGCTGAGAGAGGTTGAGCTCACATTGTCCTTTTTGTTCATTCATGGATGAGGACACGCTGGGGGTTATGAAATGATCAAGTGGTTTCTTCATGCGGTCGTTACAACCATTAGTGCTAGACCAGATCTTTCTGATGGTTTTCAATAAATATCTGCTCACTCTGTGCTGGAGAGCAGGATGTTCATATGGACTGGGTAGGATTACGTTTTGTTTCCAACGTGGACACTTACCAACTCAGAGGCCTCAAGGTCAATTACAGCAGACCCGCTTTCCATAAGGTTGCCAATCTCTCCTATACTAGGAGTTGGACTAGATGACAGAGCCAGAACATGTACAACCCCTGAATCTTTTGACAGTCTCCTTGATTGTTTCAATGGCCTTGGTCTGAAATTCCTCAGTGAGTAGTGTCCATACTTTGTTGACAGACGAATGCTAGATTTGGCACCTTTGATATTGAGGTTGCACTCTGTTTTATCATCTCAAAACTTTTACGAGATGCTAAGATCTTCATATTGTCAGCACCACCACAAAGCAGTTCCCTCTTCTCAGGATCAGTTTCCTCCTTATCGCTGCAGATCAAAGTGTCACTGAGGGCTGTCATGACATGTTAAATATGTAATATCCACTTTAACATCATCCTCTCTGAAAACAACACTCTGCTCCATGCACTGTTCATTAGTGAGCATCTGAAAGGTCAAGAAGACAAGACACCATCTCCTCAACCACCTTGGTGCTGGAGAAACCACCACTGGCAAAAATTATGGCCACAGAGATTATGGCGTTCACCTTTGACACGTCAACAATAACCCAGGATAGAGTTGAGTGTCTACCTGGCCTTCTCTTTGGATGCCAAGGACATTATTCAGTGACTTTGAATGAATCCTCAACACTACTGAGGAAATTGTCCTCAGTGATCCCCCAAAAAGTCACTGAGTGACTCAGATGATTTACTGAACAATTATCTCCCAGAGTCCTTGGCAACACTTTCTGAAACCTTTGAGAATACAAATACAGCATGACATCTTCAATAGACACTAGTCACATTAATACATCATTCAATAATATTGGTCATTATGAGAAAAATCCAATACAGATAAAACATTTTCCCAAAATTGGCATCTGAATAATTAGGTGAAACATAGTTCCCATTAGGTTACAGAACTAATGAACATACCCATTAGGAGAGGAGCTTAATGTGGGCATAAGAGACCTTGAGATGGACTTGCCGCTGCTGTAACGTGTACACTAAGAAACAGGAAGCAAGTACAGGGAGTGAATTTGATAAATATCAGCACATAGCCGAAAACAAGTGTAGCGTAGAGACATGAAACACAGAGTCAATAATGCCTGGGGAAAGAACCAAAGGTAGTGACAGATATATGCGAGGTAATCAGGAAGGTGATGGAGTCCAGGTGAGTCTCATGAAGCGCAGCGTATGACAGCTGCCCCTTTTGCAGACCTTCATGCTTGTGCTAGATGATCTCCTTTCAGAGACTTAACGGATACTGGAGATATCCGTACAAAATATATGAAATATATGAATATATTATGACCTCCAGGATGGCCTCGGATATAAACCGTACAATCTCCATGCACATTTCTGCAAGCAGTGCCTTTATCACATGTGGGACAGAATCAATGTAGGTAGATTACTCTGCAACCAAGCTCCTCAAAGAGATACTCATCCTTAAAGAGGTACTATGCAGAAAATCACTCTGTAATTTCCAGGTTGCTAAAATTGTAATAGTTTGCCTAATTTCAGTTTATGTGACAAAACAAGCAAGTAGAGTGGAGGGAGTCATTGTACCATCTAAACCGCTGTGAAATATATTTTCCTTAACCAAAAATATTATATATTGAGCTGTTTGAGCTGGTGTCCAAAACCAAAATGAAAACATGGAAAATCAAAACTTATCAACGGGGGGCATAGAAATAGCGCACATAGAACATATCTACCACTTCTTAGACTTGCTTTCAATGAGAATGGCAGATCTATTACACACATTTCTATGTGGATTTGGTCAGGTTGCACAAAAAGTTACATATTGCAGTTTTAAGAGTATATAGACAAGACTGTAACTACCAATTGGACACCACGAAATTGGGGAGAAAAAGGGGTAAAAGTAAAAAAAAAAATATATATTATTCCATCAGTTAAAGCTAGATAACTGTTTTTGCATGGGCTGCGTCTCAATCCACCTCATTCGCCTATGTCGGCCTTCCGCATCTGTGGTGGAAAGTGGCAGAGCTACAGCGCTCTTTGTCAGACCAGGAGACATCCTGAAAATCGGTCTTCTCATGAAGACATCTGTAGTGTCCGAAACGGTTTGGCCTACAAACTAACGACCCCGACAAGTGTCACGGGATTCATCTGAAGGAAACCATACATACTGTATGAATGGACGTATGGAGGTAGTTTTGTGCCAACAAAAAGAAGGGGTGAAATATATATACAGTATCTCCTAGATATAGGACAGACACTTCAACACCTTATACCTTATGATTTATATTTGGACTGTCTTTTTTGCCATTGATGAATGTATTATTCAATGCTTTTCTATTGGCTATAGTAGTAAAGGTCAAATTCAATATTTTATCAAATAATAAAGGCTTAATTTTAGAGATTAAGGGACTTACAGGGTCCATCCTGCCAACTCTTAACTGTCTACATTGCATATTTTTTTTTACCACAAGAAAGCACATCAACACACATAACATTTAAAAAATCCTTCACATGACATTGCATACTAATACTACAACAGAAGTTTGGACATACTCCTCAGTAATTTTCTTTCAGACACTGGATGATAATCGGGTTGAAAGCATGTCAAGAGCCCTGGTCTGACAGGCCTTTGAGACACTCACTCTGGATCTTTTCATAACATTGCCACTGGTGAGATATCCCCTGAGCTTCCATCCCAGTGAATTCCACATATGTGAAGGGACCTGTGTGCAAAGCAGAATTAAAGAAAAACTGAATCCCAAAATCTTTGACATAGTTCCAAAATGTTTTGCGTCACAGCAATCAAGTTTTCAAGATATAGTGCATTCGGGAATTATTCAGACCTCTTGACTTTTTCCACATTTTGTTACGTTACAGCCTTATGCCCCATGCACAGCCCTCACCTGCCCACTGTCCCGGGGGGCGTATCTATGTGCCCTCTGTGTGGGACTATCTCCTCGCCTGGGTACACACATCACCTGTGTCGGGGGGCATCCGGATATGGCCCGTATTATAGACTGTCTCTCCGCCAAGTACTGGTGGCCCACCTTGGCCTGGGACATCCGGGTTTATGTCTCTTCCTGCGCACAGAGCAAGACACCTAGACACCTCCCCTATGGCGAACTCCACCCGCTGCCGGTTCCCTGGTCCCATCTCTCCATGGACTTTGTCACAGACCTTCCCCCATTGGAGGGGCACACCACCATCCTGGTTGTTGTGGACCGGTTTTCCAAAGCCTATCCTTTGATTCCTCTGCCTGGTCTCCCTATGGCCTTGCAGACCGCGGAGGCTCTCTTCTCTCACATCATCCGGCACTACGGGATCCCAGAGGACACCGTGTCTGACCGTGGTCCTCAGTTTACCTCCCGTGTCTGGAAGGCCTTCATAGAACGACTGAGGGTCACGGTCAGCCTCACCTCCGGGAACTGTTCCCAATCAAATGGGCAGGTGGAACGGGTAAATCAGGAACTGGGTAGGTACCTTTGTAGTTACTGTCAGGACCAGCAGGGGAAGTGGGCTGCGTTTCTGCCCTCGACAAAATACGCACAACACTCCCTCTGTCACTCCTCCACTAACCTCACACCTTTTCAGTCAGTTCTAGGGTAAACACACCCTTTCAGTCAGTTCTAGGGTAAACACACCCTTTCAGTCAGTTCTAAGAAACACGAGTAATGGACATTAGACAGGTGAAAATCTGTCCTTTGGTCTAATGAGTCCAAATTTGAGATTTTTTGTTCCAGCCACTGTGTCTTTGTCAGATGCATAGTAAGTGAACGGATGATATCCGCATGTGTGGTTCCCACCATGAAGCATGGAGGAGGAGGTGTGATGGTGTGGGGGTGCTTTGCTGGTGACATTTAGTGATTTATTTAGAGTTCAATGCACACTTAACCAGCATGGCTACCACAACATTCTGCAGGGATATGCCATCTGGTTTGCGCTTAGTGTGACTATAGTTTGTTTTTCAACAGGACAATGGCCCAACACACCTGGTTGAGAGAATGCCAAGAGTGTGCAAAGCTGTCATCAAGGCAAAGTGTGGCTACCTTGAAGAATCTCAAATCTCAAATATATTTTTATTTGTTTAACACTTTTTTGGTTACTACATGATTACATATGTGTTATTTCATAGTTTTGATGTCTTCACTATTATTCTACAATGTAGAAAATAGTAAAAAATTAAGAAAAAACCTTGAACGAAGGATGTCCAAACTTTTGACTGCTACTGTATATACATATACATATGCAGTAATTTAAGTAGAACGCTTGAGGGCGACTAGGCACCAGTTCTGAATAAACAAGAACAGAAGATAGCCACGTGTGGTTCAGATGTGAAGGTTCATAGTTGAAATTCGGAAAGATGGTGGAGCACGCAGAAATCCGCATGGTTCACCGTGGTGGCAGCAAAATAAACTTTAGGGATCCAGTTATTACAAATGATTCCAGGTACGTATGTATTGATTGCAGCAGACATTAGCTAAACCTGAACTAAATATATGTCACAAGTATGGACGCAAAGTGTAGTTATGGTTAGCTACTGTGGCTAGCTAACTTGTTACTGTACAACTAACGTGAGCTAGCTAACATAGCTAATATTCTAACAGTATACATAGCAGTATTCTAAACGTCAGAGAAACAGAATTCTAGAAAGCCACGGATTCAACTAAGGTAACGTTAGCTATCTGGCTACTGTACTATGAATTAACATGTAACGTTAGCTTACTTTACCGGAATATTTACGTTAGCTAAAATAGCTAAACCTGTATATGCTATTTAACTAGCTTGCTAGTTTGTTTATTACGATAAACTTTCAGGCATCTTTTTTCCCCACCTTTATTTAACAAGGGAAGTCAGTTAAGAACAAGTTCTTATTTACAATGACGGCCTAGGAACAGTGGGTTAACTGCCTTGTTCAGGGGCATAACGACAGATTTTACCTCGGGATTCGATCTAGCAACCTTTCTGTTACTGGCCCAACGCTCTAACCACTAGGCTACCTGCCGCCCCAATCTAGCTAACGTTACATTGAATCTGGAATAACCGTAGTCTGTAAACTGATTTCAATCCGGTCGTTTTCGGCAGGTTCCTTTTGTGTGCCGCGGGGGAGTCCGTGAACGTGTACAGTACCAGCACAGAGGAATACGTCCATGATTTGCAGGGACACACTGACCTGGTGACAGGCGTTGTCCTCAACCCTTCAAACCATCTGCAGGTTTGTCAATACAGTTGCTACATATACGTGTCTGCGAACTTTGTCTGATCAGCAACATGTTTATGTCTAAAGAAACATGGTTTGTTGTCGCTCCTATGGTTGGGTGTCTGAGGAGTGTTTGCACATTGGATGTTTTGAGTGTAGACGTGACATTGTCGCACCCTCTTGCAGGTATACTCGTGTTCAGCAGATGGCACTGTCCGATTGTGGGACTTCACGGATGGCATCCTCATCAAGGTACTGCCACAGCAGCATTCTTTACCAAAGTCAGTTTTAATCACTGCTTCCTGTTTGCTTCATGTGCTTAAATGACTTACTATGATACTTTTCAGACCTTCATTATCGGGTACCCAATCTACTCCATTTACGTCTCGGAAAAACATGGAGGAGTTGTTTTTGTCGTCGTTCCCATGGCAAATTACAAAAGCTCTGGTAAGTATAGTTACACTTTGAAAAGGCTATGTGAACGCTTCCGTACAGCCGTTACACAGTAGGTAATGTAAAGCACAGCACAGAGAATTTTCGACCAACCTTGGCGATACTTCCTCAAATCCCGACTTGGAAGACAACACGTCTTCTAAACTTCCATGTCTAGTTGCAAGGGGTTTGTTAGAATTTAGAAAATGAGCCGTTATTACATTTGAAATCCATTAAGTAATCCAACAATGTGTACGCTGCTATCTTGTCTGTTTCATATCGTCTCTCATTGATTGAGACAGCTGGGTGTCCACCCCAAAGTGCCAAATGTCATGTTGACACTCACCTCGCTCAATGAGAAAATCTGAAGTAGACAAGATGGCAGTGTTCTTTTAAGTCAAAGGTGATTTCTATGTAATTGCTCAACAAAATGGTGCAGAATGTTGAAGAGGGTGACCTCTGACCCATATGTGGTGTGTCTTCAGAGCTGTTCCAGCTGGTGGCTGTTAATCTGCCCCGCAGTGGGGACCAGGAAGTGGAAGCGCGAGAGCTGTCGGCCGTGCTCTGTGATGTCAGCCCCCACCCTGGGGCTGCCTCCTTTGGCAGAGAGGTACGTGTAGTAGGCCTATACTTCATGTACCAGGTACTCTAGTAGCAAACAAGTCTCTGGCAGCAAACGACTTAGCCAAGGGTAACACTTAAACCATAATGATTGCTTTTGCAGGAGACATTACAACAATCTTTATGCACACTCTTGTCATAGTTTGCACATTGTTGATTTTAGCAAAAGGCATTACATGTTTTATTATCGCCTTCGATATTGAGGCCAGGTTTTTACTTGAAACCTTGGGTGTACTCCTTGGAAACAAACAGGCTGAAACGGGGAGGGACCCCCCGAACACCATTTACAACAATGTGCACTAATGAATATAATGCACCTCTTGTTTCTTCCTCCACTCTTTCTCACAGGGTGAATACATAGCTGCTGTCAAAGGTTTACAGCTCGAGGTATTTTTCTTCAAAAAGCAGAAGTCGTACAGGTAAACACCATTCTCGCACATCAGGAGGCTGTCCCCTTCAATGACAGTAGGCATGAATGGTAATGTGTGGTTTTGTCTCTCTGGCTAGTGTTGAGCAACACAAGTCCAACCACGCTGAACGGCAGCTTATCTGTTGGATGAGTGGCCTTTCTGCTTGTCTGTAGTCAGGAGTGGGAGTTCAGCCAGCCCTCTCCATTGTTTTGAGCTACCCCTTATCTGTAAAAGGGAACTAATAAGCATCATAAGGATTCATTACATTACAGTATTTTTGACATTGTCCATATTTGACATTGCCCAAATAACAGTGCTCATGACTTTGTCATAGTACTCATTCAATTGTATTGTTTGTTTCTGTGCCCCACAGGTTTTCCCTGAAGTCAGGGACGAAGAAAGGGGCCAAGAATGCCTTCACCTGTGTTTCGTGCCACCCTAAAGAGGACTGTGTTGCCACAGGTCACGCAGATGGCAAGATTCGCATGTGGTGAGTGATGCTCGAAGAACTTAGAGACCATGGCCTCACCAAAGACCAAATCTAAGGGGAAACACAGTCAATGTTCTTTCCCTGTTTTCATAGGAGAAACTTCAACCAGAAGAAGGAGTACACATACTCCACCTTGCACTGGCACCACGGTGCTGTCAACACACTGTGCTTCACCCCAGAAGGTAATATAACCACTGACCCCATAACTGTTGAATTATACTTAGACATATCATCTCTGATCACTCTATGCCAGGGTTCCCCAATAGGTGGCGGGTGATTTTATTTGCCCCCTCAAGTCTAATGAGCAAAAAAATTATATATATATATATATATATATATATATATATATATATAATATTACATACAGTTGAAGTCGGAAGTTTACAACACTTAGGTTGGGGTCATTAAAACTAATTTTTCAACCACTCCACAAATTTCTTGTTAACAAATTATAGTTTTGGCAAGTCGGTTAGGACATCTACTTTGTGCATGACACAAGTCATTTTTCCAACAATTGTTTAGAAAGATTATTTCACAATTCCAGTGGGTCAGAAATTTACATACACTAAGTTGACTGCCTTTAAACAGTTTGGAAAATTCCAGAAAATTATGTCATGGCTTTATGTAACAGTATAACTTTACGTCGTCCCCTCGCCCCGACACGGGCGCGAACCAGGGACCCTCTGCACACATCAACAACTGACACCCACGAAGCGTCGTTACCCATCGCTCCACAAAAGCCACGGCCTCTGCAGAGCAAGGGGCAACACTACTAATAGGTTTCAGAGCAAGTGACGTAACTGATTGAAACGCTACTAGCGCGTACCCGCTAACTAGCTAGCCATTTCACATCCGTTACATTTAGAAGCTTCTGATAGGCTAATTGACATAATTTTAGTCAATTGGAGGTGTCCCTGTGGATGTATTTTAAGGCCTATCTTCCAACTCAGTGCCTCTATGCTTGACATCATGGGAAAATCAAAAGAAATCTGCCAAGACCTCATTAAAAAAATTGTAAACTTCCAAGTCTGGTTCATCCTTGGGAGCAATTTCCAAACGCCTGAAGGTACCACGTTCATCTGTACAAACAATGTTACGCAAGTATAAACACCATGGGACCACGCAGCCGTCATACCGCTCAGGAAGGAGACGCGTTCTGTCTCTTAGAGATGAACGTTCTTTGGTGCAAAAAGTGCATATCAATCCCAGAACAACAGCAAAGGACCTTGTGAAGATGCTGGAGGAAACTGGTACAAAAGTATCTATATCCACAGTAAAACGAGTCCTATATCGACATAACCTGAAAGGCTGCTCAGCAAGAAAGAAGCCATTGCTCCAAAACCGCCATAAAAAGCCAGACTACGGTTTGCAACTGCACATGGGGACAAAGATTGTACTTTTTGGAGAAATGTCCTCTGGTCTGATGAAACAAAAATAGAACTCTTTGGCCAGAATGACCATTATGTTTGGCGGGAAAAGGGGGGAAGCTTGCAAGCCGAAGAACAGCATCCCAACCGTGAAGCACGGGGGTGGCAGCATCATGTTGTGGGGGTGCTTTGATGCAGGAGGGCCTGGTGCACTTCACAAAATAGGTGGCATCATGAGGGAGGAAAATTATGTGGATATATTGAAGCAACATCTCAAGACATCCGTCAGGAAGTTAAAGCTTGGTCGCAAATGGGTCTTCCAAATTGACAACGACCCCAAGCATACTTCCAAAGGTGTGGCAAAATGACTTAAGGACAACAAAGTCACGGTATTGGAGTGGCCATCACAAATCGCTGACCTCAATCCTATTGAAAATTTGTGGGCAGAACGGTAAAAGCGTGTGCGAGCAAGGAGGCCTACAAACCTGACTCCGTTACAACAGCTCTGTCAGGAGGAATGGGCCAAAATTCACCCAACTTATTGTGGGAAGCTTGTGGAAGGCTACCCAAAACGTTTGACCCAAGTTAAACCTCTTGGAAATAGGGGGCGCAGTTTTCACTTTGGGGAAAAAATCGTGCCCAAATTGAACGGCCTCGTACTCTGTTCTAGATCATACAATATGCATATTATTTTTTACTATTGGATAGAAAACACTCTGAAGTTTCTAAAACTGTTTGAATTATATCTGTGAGTAAAACAGAACTCATTTGGCAGCAAACTTCCAAACAGGAAGTGAAAATTCTGAAAATGGGGCTCTGTGTCAGGGCCTGCCTATTCAATTGCCTTATATTTATGGATCTGTATGCACTTCATACGCCTTCCACTAGATGTCAACAGGCAGTAGAATGTTGAATAGCGTGTCTAGCTTGAAATGCGTTAGGTATACACGACGAAATGCTCCGGCTCGGACTTTATTGGATACATATGATAACGTCATAAAGATGGATTTTCAACCGAATTTGACCAGTTTATTCGACGTTTAGTGTGAATTTTGGAATTTTTCATTCCATGCGCCAAGAGTTCTTGGACATGTGTGCTCCACAATGCTAGCCAAAGTTGCTAATTCGACTGAAGAAATGGACATTCTAAAACAAAACAACGATTTATTGTGGAACTAGGACTCCTTGCACTACATTCTGGTGGAAGATCATCAAAGGTAAGAGAATATTTATGATATTTCGTATTTTTGTGGTTTATGTTGGCTCCAACAAGGCGGAGAATTGGTGGGCGCTGTCTCACAATATTGCATGCTGTACTTTGTACTAAAGTTATTTTTTTAAATCTAACACAGCGGTTGCATTAAGAACCAGTGTATCTTTCATTTGCTGTACAACATGTATTTTTTAGTAAAGTTTATGATTAGTTTTTTGGTTAGATTACGTGACTGTCCAAAATTTCTCTGGACAATTTGGTGCATTATGGCTACGTATTCACAATGTTAAACCACGATTTGTAGCTCTAAATATGCACATTTTCGAACAAAACATAAATGTATTGTATAACATGATGTTATAAGACTGTCATCTGATGAAGTTGTTCAAAGGTTAGTGATTAATTTTATCTCTATTTGTGGGTTTTGTGAAAGCTATGTTGGCGGTGAATAAATGGCGTTGTGTGTTTGGTTATTGTGGTGAGCTAATATAAATATATATTGTGTTTTCGCTGTAAAACATTTAAAAAATCAGAAATGATGGCTGGATTCACAAGATGTTTATCTTTCATTTTCTGTATTAGACTTGTGATTTCATGAAATTATATTATATGATATCCCTGTGGCGCTAGGCTAGGCTATGCTAGTCAGCTTTTTTGATGAGGATGATCCCGGATCCGGGATGGGTAGTCCAGAAAGGTTTTAACAGTACTAAAATGTTAAATATCGGTTGTCGATATCGTTTTTTGGGGAGCACGGAAAATATTGGGTATCGGTATCGGCCAAAAATGTCATATCGGTGCATCACTATAATTCGACCATGAAGGCCTGATTTCACGTTCTCCTCTGAACAGTTGATGTTGAGATGTGACTGTTACTTGAACTCTGAAGCATTTATTTGGGCTCCAATCTGAGGCGCAGTTAACTCTAATGAACTTATCCTCTGCAGCAGAGGTAACTCCGGGTCTCCGCCTTTCCTGTGGTGGTCCTCATGAGAGACAGTTTCATCATAGCACTGATGGTTTTTGCGACTGCACTCTTGAACATTCTTGACATTTTCTGGATTGACTGACCTTCATGTCTTTAAGTAATGATGGACTGTCGTTTCTTTTTGCTTATTTGAGCTATTCTTGCCATTATATGGACTTGGTTCTTTACCAAATAGGGCTATCTTCTGTATGCCACCCCTACCTTGTCACAACACTACTGATTGGCTCAAACGCATTAAGAAGTAAAGAAATTCCACAAATGTAATTTTAACAAGGCACACCTGTTAATTGAAATGCATTCCAGGTGACTACCTCATGAAACTGGTTGAGAGAATGCCAAGTGTGCAAAGCTGTCATCAAGGCAAATGGTGGCTAATTTGAAGAATCTCAAATATAAAATATTTTGATTTAACACTTTTGGTTACTACATGATTTCATATGTGTTATTTCATAGTTTTGATGTCTTCACTATTCTACAATGTAGAAAAGAGTAAAAATAAAGAAATCCTTGAATGAGTAGGTGTCCAAACTTTTGACTGGTACTGTGTGTGTGCGCACACAGTGCATTTGGAAAGTATTCAGACCATTCCCTTTTTCCACATTTTGTTACATTATAGCTGTATTCTAAAATGGATTACATAATTTCCCCCCCTCAAGCTACACACAATACCCCATAATGACAAAGCAAAAACAGGTTTTTAGAAATGTTTGCAAATGTTTTAATAATAAAAACATACCTTATGTAAATAAGTATTCAGACCCTTTGCTATGAGAATCAAAATTGAGCTCTGGTGCTTCCTGTTTCCATTGATCATCCTTGAGCTGTTTCTACAACTTGGAGTCTACCTGTGGTGTATTCAATTACAATTGCATTAGTATTCAAGTTGTAGAAACATCTCAAGGATGGTCAATGGAAACAGGATGCTCCTGAGCGCAATTTCGTGTCTCATAGCAAAGGGTCTGAATTTGCAGATTTCTTAGCCTGTTTTTGCTTTGTCATTAATGGGGTAGTGTGTGTAGATGGATGAAAAAATGTAATTTCATACATTTTAGAATAAGGCTAACAACATTATGGAAAGGGGAAGGGTTTTGAATACATACATACATGCATACATATATACATATTTCGTTGATGGACATAAGACTGTAAAATCAGCAGGAAATGAGCTGAAAGTGATTTTAATTTAGGAAATCTGTTCCCAAGTATTCTGACACATAATGGAGTCATTCTAGCCACTCCCTACTGCTTCAAGGCCCCAAGACACGTCTCTGAACTGTGGGGGACCGAGGCTTCTGCTCCCTTGTGCCTCTCCTATGAAATGCTCTCCCTGACCATCAGAGCCGCTTGATCACTCTGAATGTTTTTAATGGCCTTAACCCACTTCTATATACTCTTTCATAGTCCTAGTCCCAATCTAAAATGTATTTAGTGCCTAGCCCACTAGGGCTATTTTACCTGCCTTGATTCTAAATGTATGTTTATATTTTGAGAACTAATGAAAAGCGCTATGCAAATTATTATATGTGTTCGTATCCCTATGTAATCAAGGTTTGAAATGATTTGTTTTTGTCATAATTGCGATCAAATTTGGAGTGTACACATTATTCATGACGTTCCGGGCCCTCGACCATCCACTAAAGAAAAAAATCTTCCCGCGTCTGAATGTAGTTGGGGACCACTGCTCTATGCCAACTGTTTTCATGGTGGAAGGATTTTTACCAGTGGCGTGACTCTCTTTGCTTCTTTTTCTGTAGGCACTAATCTTCTGAGTGGGGGCATAGAGTCCGTGCTGGTCCAATGGCATTACACACAGGAGAACCAGAGAGACTTCTTACCGCGCCTGGGCGCCGCCATCACACACATCGCCGTGTCACCTGACGGTTCCTTGTTCTGCACCTCGCACTCTGACAACAGTAAGGACTATAACAGCCCGTTACAAGAATTTCACGGTTCATCTCTCCTCCCTCCCTTGAAATAATCACTGATCTGACATGACTGGATTGGTGATTGCCGTGTGCCGAATCCATGCTTGCACCTATCCAATCATGTTAGATTAGTGATTCTTCAAGGAAGGATGCTTAAATCTGGTCAGGGGTCCTAAGTCTCACATTTACGAGGGACAGTGGCCATATGTATTCATTCTATGTACGTTCCTTTTGTCAACTGCTAGAAAGATTTTAGGAATATTCAATCTGTAGACCTAACCATTCTCTTTCTTTATGTTTTTTTTTTCTCCTCCCTTTTTTTCTCGGCCCCCCTCAAGAGATCACAATCATTCAGAGTTGTGTCAAAGTGTCGGCCATCATCCAGGGGCTGGTTAAAGGCGATGGTGTGTGGACAAACCTAATCATCGACCCGCGCAGTAAAGCTTTGGTGCTTAACGGGAAACCAGGGCACCTGCAGTTCTACTCTCTCCACCGCGACAAGCAACTCTACAACGTATGCACGCCTTTTTATCTACAGGAGCTGTCAATTTAAAACCACCATACACTGTCCTTGTAAAATTGGGCAAGGCAGCTACCTCGGAATGTTCTTGAACTTTGTCACATGACTTGTAGAAATGGAATGACTAGAATGGATATTCAAGTCATTTTATTTCTATGGCCTGAGTCTTGACGGTCTGACTTCGCTCATTTTTCATGAACAAAAAATGTAACTATTTGATAATGAATGAACTCTTATTGACCAATCAAGTTAATGAAAATTATTTTTTATATTTCTCTTCTACCTTCAGTTGGACATAGTACAGCAGGAGTACATCCACGAGGAGGGTCTGGACCAGTTTGAGGTGGTCAAAGCGGCATTCGACGCCCGCGGCGACTGGCTTGCTACCGTGGAGGAGAGGAGAAAAAAAGGCGCTGAGCTGGAGATCAATTTGAAGCTGTGGGCGTACGACAAGCTAACTCAGAGGTACTATTTATTTATAAGCCTGGTTGCATGTTGTACATGTCTTCATATCAACATGTTGTGGCATTGTTTTCATGCTCGTCAATAACAGGCCCCTTAGTTATTGCTGTTCACACATTTGGCTGTAACGCTGCTACATTTGTGATATATTTAAGTATGTGGTTTCCATCTTTCACCCACTCTCCACCCTACCTCGTCCCCCTCTGTAGTTTTGTGCTGAACACCACAGTGACAGCTCCCCACGAGGACCGGATTACAGCCATGTACTTCAGCCCCTCCCCAGAGACCACCATGCTGGTGACCACTAGCCTCGACGGCCACTTCAAAGCCTGGCTGCTGGCAGACCACTCAGACACCAAGGGTAAGTAGTCCCGAGGTGGTTCTTTCTATGGGTTTTGATTTTTGGTTTGAGCCTGATGGCCAGGATTTGGCAAGTCTTCCTATATAATAGGTCCTTGAGACCTGCTAGCTATTATTCACCGACACATGATTTGCCCAATCAAGGTACCGATGAGCCAAATCAAACTGGTGCTCTAACGTTCTCCCTGGCTTTTCCTTTCTCTGTATGCGTATGACGACCAGCAGAGGGCTTCTGGGCATGTGACTTTGTGGGTGGGTATCATCTCCTGAAGCCCGGTTGCTGCTCCTTCTCGGCTGACGGCTCCCTTTTGGCCGTGGGCTTCCAGGAGGTGGTGACAGTGTGGAGCCCCGCTTCCTGGGAGCTACTCACCACTCTGTCCCAGCCCCCAGGCGCCATCAGGTCAGAACACACACTTACAAACATTCACACACTGATACAAGTATACACAAACACACACGACCATTGAAACGAGCAGACGTTTCAACAACTTTCCTGACAAAAAAACGAATGTTTAGCAGATATAGCAGTCTGTCAACAAACAAGATGGCCTAACCCTAGGAAAGCCTAGGCCTCGTTGGACCACTAGCATTTTTATTAGTTTATGTACATACAAAAAAACACACACGCCACAATTCAAGTGTTAAAAACTATTAAATAAACACCATAACAAAGTTCACTCATTATTCATTCGTTAAGGGCAAGTCTTAAGGAACAGTATGCATTTCAAAAGGACAAATTGGCATAATGTGTCTGAGTCCAAATATATTACTATGCTTTGGAGTGTTCCAGTGCACACCGGGAGCGCATGAAATGGTGGTAATTCTGCCAAAAAGTTAGATTTTGAAATAGAGCTCAAGGGGTCATATGTAAGAGTTGTTTGGCAAGGAGAGGTGATTTCAGAAATGGCAGAACCTGCTCTTTCTGATACAGTATAGTCTTACCTGCTTTTGACTCTTATAAATCATGTCCCTTTTTGCTGCTGCAATTCATGTCTATTCCAAGCTGTGCTGTTAATCAGATTCTTCATATACAGTTGAATATATTCTTTCCCATTAGACTATTGTCAATTTAATCTTGTCTGTAGGCTAACTCTGTGAAATTTAGTTTCGGTTTAGTGTCAACGGGCCATCAGCTGGACAGGCTGACTACCAGTGAAATAACTGGCTGTAAATCACATGTCCTCTTAAAACTGCTTATAACACATTCTGTTCGTGATATTACAATTCTAACAACGACTGTGTGTTATATAGACTTAGGACAGGAGGACATGACTTTAAAAAATGGCTGCGTTATTAAAAAAGTTAGTCCATTTTGAGTCAATTAAACTCTTGACTCTCCTAGTGTTAAACCAACAGTTATGACTCGTGATATGAACTTAGGTTCACATTCCCGTTGTTTACTTGTGTAACACCCTCTGTGGTACTTACAGTTCCTTCAGAAAGTATTCATACCCCTTTACCATTTCCACATTTTGTGCTACAGGCTGAATTTAAAATTGATTCAATTGCGATTTTGTGTCACTGGCCTACACACAATAGCCCATAATGTGTAATTGTGTTTTTACAAATTAATCAAATGACAAAGTTCAATGTCTTGAGTCAAAGCATTTAATTCCTTTATGGCAGCCTAAAGTTCAGGAGTACACATTTGCTTAACTCAAATAAGTTGCATGGACTCACTGTGTGCAATAATAGTATGCAACAAGATTTTTGAATGACTACCTCATCTCTACACCACACATACAATTAAGGTCCCTCTGTCGAGCAGTGAATTTCAAACACAGATTCAACCACAAAGACCAGAGATGTTTTCCAATGCCTCGCAAATAAGGGCACCTATTGGTAAAATAAAGAGGGGGGAAAAACAGATATTGAATATCCTTTTGAACATGATGAAGTTATTAATTACACTTTGGATGGTATATCAATACACCCAGTCACTACAAAGATACAGGCGTCCTTCCTAACTCAGTTGCCAGAGAGAAAGGAAACCGCTCAGGGATTTCACCATGTTGCCAATGATGACTTTAGTTAGAGTTTAATAGCGGCGATGGGGAAAAAACTGAGGATGGATCAACATTGTACAGTCGTGGCCAAAAGTTTTGAGAATGACACAAATATTAATTTCCACAAAGGTTGCTGCTTCAGTGTCTTTAGATATTTGTCAGATGTTACTATGGAATATTGAAGTATAATTACAAGCATTTCATAAGTGTCAAAGGCTTTTATTGACAATTACATGAAGTTGATGCAAAGGGTCAATATTTGCAGTGTTGACCATTATTTTTCGAGACCTCTGCAATCCGCCCTGGCATGCTGTCAATTAACTTCTGGGCCACATCCTGACTGATGGTAACCCATTCTTGCATAATCAATGCTTGGAGTTTGTCAGAATTTGTGGGTTTTTGTTTGTCCACCCGCCTCTTGAGGATTGACCACAAGTTCTCAGTGAGATTAAGGTCTGCGGAGTTTCCTGGCCATGGACCCAAAATATCGATGTTTTGTTCCCCGAGCCACTTAGTTATCACTTTTGCCTTATGGCAAGGTGCTCTATCATGCTGGAAAAGGCATTGTTCGTCACCAAACTGTTCCTGGACGGTTGGGAGAAGTAGCTCTCGGAGGATGTGTTGGTACCATTCTTTATTCGTGACTGTGTTCTTAGGCAAAATTGTGAGTGAGCCCACTCCCTTGGCTGAGAAGCAGCCCCACACATGAATGGTCTCAGGATGCTTTACTGTTGGCATGACACAGGACTGATGGTAGCGCTCACCTTGTCTTCTCCGGACAAGCTTTTTTCCGGATGCCCCAAACAATCGGAAAGGGAATTCATCAGAGAAAATGACTTTACCCCTGTCCTCACCAGTCCAATCCATGTACCTTATGCAGAATATCCGTCTGTCCCTGATGTTTTTCCTGGAGAGAATTGGCTTCTTTGCTGCCCTTCTTGACACCAGGCCACCCTCCAAAAGTCTTTGCCTCACTGTGCGTGCAGATGCACTCACACCCGCCTGTTGCCATTCCTGAGCAAACTCTGTACTTCTGGTGCCCCGATCCCGCAGCTGAATGAACTTTAGGAGACGGTTCTGGCGCTTGCTGGACTTTCTTGGGCGCCCTGAAGCCTTCTTCACAATAATTGAACTGCTCTCATTGAAGTTCTTGATGATCTGATAAATGGTTGATTTAGGTGAAATCTTACTGGCAGCAATATCCTTGCCTGTGAAGCCCTTTTTGTGCAAAGCAATGATGACGGCACATGTTTCCTTGCAGGTAACCATGGTTGACAGAGGAAAAACAATGATTCCGAGCACCACCCTCCTTTTGAAGCTTCCAGTCTGTTATTCGAACTCATGCAGCATGACAGAGTGATCTCCAGACTTGTCCTCGTCAACACTCACACCTGTGTTAACGAGAGAATCACTGACATGATGTCAGCTGGTCCTTTTGTGGCAGGGCTGAAATGCAGTGGAAATGTTTTTTGGGGATTCAGTTAATTTGCATGGCAAAGAGGGACTTTGCAATTCATCTGATCACTTCATAACATTCTGATCACTCTTCATAACATTCTGGAGTATATGCAAATTGCCATCATACAAACTGAGGCAGCAGACTTTGTGAAAATTAATATTTGTGTCATTTTCAACTTTTGGCCACGGCTGTAGTTACTCTACAATACTAACCTAATTGACAGAGTGAAAAGAAGGAAGCAAGTCTAGAATATTAATATTCCAGAACATGCATCCTGTTTGCAACAAGGCACTAAAGTAAAACTGCAAAAAAATTGGCAAAGCAATGAACTTTATGTGCTGAATAAAAAGTGTTATGTTTGGGGCAAATCTAACAAAACACATCACTGAGTTTCACTCTTCATATTTTCAAGCATGGTGGCTGCATCGTGTAATGGGTATGCTTTTCATCAGCAAGGACTCTTGAGTTTTCTAGTAAAAAAATGGTCTGCTTTACAACAAACGCTGGGAGACATTCCCCTTTTAGCAGGACAATAACCTAGAACACAAGAGTAAATATACATGAATTGCTTACCAAGATGACATTGAATGTCCCTGAGTGGCCTAGTTACAGTTTTGACTTAAATTGGCTAGAAAATCTATGGCAAGACTTAGCTGAAAATGGCTGTCTAGCAATGTTTAACAACCAACTTGACAGAGCTTGAAGAATTTTGAAAAGAATGTGCAAATATTGTACAATCCAGGTGTGTAAAGCTCTTAGACTTAGCCAGAAAGACACACACAGCTGTAATCGCTGCCAATGGTGTTTGTAACATGTATTGACTCGGGTGTGAATACTTATGTAAATGAGATTTCTGTATTTCATTTTCAATAAATGTGCAAAGATTTCTAAACATATTTTCACTTTGTCAATATGGGCCATTGAGTGTAGATGGGTGAAAGAAAGAAAAAAAGATTGAATCCATTTTGAATTCAGGCTGTAACAACAATGTGGAATAAGTCGAGGGGTCTGAATACTTTCTGGAGGAACTGTACGTCTGTAATATTTGTACAAAACGAGTGCACTTCATGGCAACAGATCGGGAACTTACAAAAAAACAAGTCATATTAGCCAGCCATGTCAACTTGGGAGACAGAGCCTGCTGCGCAACATTAAGTGTCGGCCTCTACTACAATATCTTGCCAAGTCAGCCCCCCCCCCCCCTCCTTAGGTCAGTGAGTGCAGACAATTTGTATTTGGTGTTGTCTTATTCAATTGCATGCCAAAGCTTCTTAGCTGCAGCCTGCAAATGACTACAAACTGGTCTTGGTGCTGGTATTCAGCATACAGTGATAGTCAACTATACATCACTCTCAATTATTTTACATCTTTTACCTAAAATGAGGATGTAATTTGCTCCCTTTCTGATTTTCTCTTTTTGCATAATTTTGATACTGAATTATCAGCTCTTCAACCAAAACCTAATATTAGATAAAGGGAACCTGAGTTTACAAATAACAAATCAAAATTGATACTTATTTTATACTGAACAAAAATATAAATGCAACATGCAACAATTGCAATGATTTTACTGAGTTACGGTTCATATAAGGAAATCGGTCAATTAAATTCATTAGGCCCTAATCTATGGATTTCACACGACTGGGCAGGAACGTAGTCACCGGTGGGCCTGGGAGGGCATGGGCCCACAAACTTGGGAGCCAGGCCCAGCCAATCAGAATAAGTTTGACAATCCCGCAGGTGAAGAAGCCATATGTGGAGGTCCTGGGCTGGCATGGGCACACCTGGTTGTGAGGCCGGTTGGACATATTGCCAAATTCTCTAAAATGACATTGGAGGCGGCTTAGGGTAGAGAAATGAATATAACATTCTCTGGCAACAGCTCTGATGGACATTCCTGCAGTCAGCATACCAATTGCTCGCTCCCTCAACTTGAGACGTCTGTGGCATTGTGTTGTGACAACTGCACATTTTAGTGGCCTTTTATTGTCCCCAGCACAAGGTGCATCTGTGTAATGATCGTGCTGTTTAATCAGCTTCTTGTTATGCCACACCTGTCAGGTGGATGTATTATCTTGGCAAAGGAGAAATGTTCACTAACAGGGATATAAACACAGTTGTGCAACCAACATTGAGAAGCTTTTTGTGCATATGGAAAAATTCTGGGATCTTTTTCAGCTCATGAAACATGGGACCAACACTTTACATGTTGCGTTTTATATATATATATATAAATATATATATATATATTTTTTTACCCCCTTTTCTCCCCAATTTTCGTGGTATCCAATCGCTAGTAATTATTATCTTGTCTCATCGCTACAACTCCCGTACGGGCTCGGGAGAGACGAAGGTCGAAAGCCATGCGTCCTCCGAAGCACAACTCAACCAAGCCGCACTGCTTCTTAACACAGCGCGCCTCCAACCCGGAAGCCAGCCGCACGTCGGAGGAAACACCGTGCACCTGGCCCCCTTGGTTAGCGCGCACTGCGCCCGGCCCGCCACAGGAGTCGCTGGAGCACGATGAGACAAGGATATCCCTACCGGCCAAACCCTCCCTAACCCGGACGACGCTAGGCCAATTGTGCGTCGCCCCACGGACCTCCCGGTCGCGGCCGGCTGCGACAGAGCCTGGGCGCGAACCCAGAGACTCTGGTGGCGCAGCTAGCGCTGCGATGCAGTGCCCTAGACCACTGCGCCACCCGGGAGGCCTCGCTTATATTTTTGTTCAGTGTGTTTATTTATTAAAATAAGTTATGCAACACCCAATTCCACTGTGTGAAAGTAATTTCCCCCTTACACTCAATAAGTGGTTGTGCAACCTTTTGCTGCAATGACTGCAACCAAATGCTTCCTGTTGTTGATCAGTCTCTCACATTGCTGTGGAGGAATTTTGGCCCACTCTTGCTTACAGAACTTCTTTAACTCTGTGACATTTGTGGTTTTTCAAGCCTGAACTGTTAATTTCAAGTCCTGCCACTAGATCTCAATTGGGATTAGGTCTGGACTTTGACTAGGCCATTCCAAAACTTTAAATTTGTTGCCTTTTAACCATTACTTGATTGTGTGTTTTGGATCATTGTCTTGCTGCATTACCCAGCTGTGCTTCAGCTCACTGTTGGATGGCCTGACATTCTCCTGTGGAATTCTCTGATACAGAGCGGAACTCATGGTTTCTTCTATTAAGGCAAGTCGTCCAAGTCCGGAGGTAGCAAAGCATCCCCAAAACATCACACTTCCACCACCATGCTTGACCGTTGCTATGAGGTTCGTACTGTAGAATGCTGTGTTTGGTTTTCGCCAGACATAATGGGACCCATCTCTTCCAAAAAAGTTTACTCAAGTTTGCCAAAAAGCAACTGGCTGATCATCAAGACTCTTGGAAGAATGTTCTATGGACAGATGAGTCAAAAGTATAACTTTTTGGATGACATGGGTCCCATTATGCCTGGCGAAAACCAAACACAGCATTCTACAGTACGAACCTCATAGCAACAGTCAAGCACCAAATAAAGTTGTTGGTCACATACACATGTTTAGCAGATGTTATTGTAGGTGTAGCAAAATGCTTGTGGCAGCTCTGCATTGTGGTGGTAGTGTGATGTTTTGGGGATGCTTTGCTTCCTCGGGACTTGGACGACTTGCCTTAGAAGGAACCCTGAATTCTGCTCTGTATCAGAGAACTCTACAGGAGAATGTCAGGCCTTCCGTCTGTGAGCTGAAGCTGAAGCTGATTTTCAAATCATGTAGACTTGTGTGTTTTCCATCCAAATCATCTACATGATTTGAAAATGGCTAAAACACAATTTTGAAGTTTTGGAATGGCCTATTCAGTCAAGACCTAATCCCAATTGAGATGTGGCAGGACTTGAAACAAGCAGTTTATGCTTGAAAACCCACAAATGTCGCTGAGTTAAAAAAGTTCTGCATGGAAGAGTGGGCCAAAATTTATCCGATAACATTCAGAATGCAAAAGTAGAGAATTAGAAAGGGGGCAAGTACTTTCTCACAACACTGAATAGGGATATCTCTGCCTCGTATGTGCTCAGAGAGATGTAGGCAATTGCTGGTACAGATGGCTGTGGAAGTCAAGCACTGGGACTCTGCACTGTTATTCCAGCTGCTCATAGTCTGTTGTGTAACCACCTATGGATTTTTCTGTTTGGTGTTTACATGTGGTCTGAGCTGAAATGATTTCAGGTGACTGCATTTGTAGTTGGAGCTCTGGTGTGGAAAAGCTTCTTGCCACTAATCCTGTGAAATATGTTTTTAGGGTGGGTGGTGGTATGGTCAGGTGGACTTTGACAGTACGGTAAGAGACGGGTGACATGGTTTGAAGGTTAACAGACTCTTTTGATCCAACAGGGACCTTTGTTTTGGACGGTTAAGCTGTTCCAAGTACCTGTTGGGGACCAGCACCAAGAACCAACTCTGCTGCTGGAACCTCCTCACCTGCTCACGTAAGACAGTGGCCCTCTGACGTGTGTGCTCGTGTGCATCTGTCCTATAAGCAACACATCCATGACTAAAAAATAAAACAAATCTGTTCAATCCGTAAACGTTTCTCTTTCTACATCTGTTTCTCTCTTTCCTTCTCTCAGTGGAGTGGAGTACTCCCATGGACGTAAGCCTGCTCCAGACTGACCCGCTGTCTGAGAACATCGCTGCCTTCTGCAGTCAATCTGGCAGCTCTGACTGTGAGTGCTACCTAGTTTCTGGTTCTAGCTGCCAGTACCAACATAACTATTTTGCCTCATTTGGTTTAGCTTACGTTTGCCACACCCACTCCAAGGGCCCAAAGCGTAGCTAATTGCACATGGCAGGGTCCCCTTAGGTATTGTATAATATGTGCTGTAGCCTTGTCGTACGGTAGACCCAACCAAGTCTAAATAGGTTAAATGGGCTTCACTCCTCAATATGCCCTCTGCTCCCACCAGTGTTTGTGTTCAAGCCCAGTGAGCCACGGCCCCTCTACTCCCAGAAGGCTTTGTGCACGGGCAAGGTGCAGCATGCAGTCTTCGCGCCGCGCGACCAGATGCTGGAGAGCTGCGAGGAGCGTACCCAGTGGCTCAACAGATCCCAGCTCTACTTCTTCACCCAACACATGGTGAATATATATATACATATAATACACACGGTCTCCAGACTCATGGTGTCCTCTCCTCGTCTCCTTTCCTTTGTCACCGCTAGTAAATGAAAGGACTGGACACACCACATGTTTGAAGTTCCTCCAAACTACTAAATTACATTGAAAGTAAGGAAACTGTTCATCTGGGGTGTAGGAGCATGCTTGAGTTTGACTTCTTATTCCACTGGCAGGTAACTAACCACAGAGGTTCTGTTTGACATCCGTTTGTAGGATTTGTTGACTTTTAGCACCAAGACTGAAGAGGACAGACTGTTGGCATCCAGTAAACAGGTACAATCCCACTTTGTTCCAAAACGGTTGCGAAAACGTATTGTCATTCATTTTAGTCTTCTTTTTTTTCTGTGACAATGTATAGCATTCTCTGCGTCAGTTCTGACTCTTTGTTTTCGGGGTGTTTTTCAGCTCATGTGTTGCCGTGACGCCGTGACGCCGTTCTACCTGTTGTTAGGGAAACACAGACGGCAGCAACTGGAGAAGCAGGAAGCGCTGACCAATCCCATGGCAGAAAGGACTCAGCTCCCACAGGGTTCCATTGCCATCAAGGAGGTGTGTGTGTGTGTGTGTGCATGCAATGTTCACTGGCTGTTAATTTGCTGACCTGTAAATAAGCCTTGTGTTTCTACATTCTGCAGTGTTGGTCCTCAAAGTTCATGTTTAGCTTTGCTAGAATGCTTAAAAAATGCATGTGCCAAGTATTTGTATACTTCCAAGCAGTGAACTACTGAATATACTGAGCTCACTTTAGATGCTAGGTGAGACGAATTGGTCTGCAAACATTCCCAGAGTGTATCAGAAAGTTAGTCAATAAATGTTTTATTGGCTAATAATTGTAAAGGTAAACAGGGAACACTTACTTGATTCTCTCAAGAACCCAGCTTAACTTTTTAGACCAGGTTATTGAGCATTGCCCTGAAGGGCATAGTCAGTGAGCAATACGCATCAGGACCTCTGCATAACTCACTCCTCTCTCGCTCTCTCTCCCTCAGCTGCTGCACACCCCAGCCCACGTCCTGCCTTCAGCCTCGTTCCTCTGCACCATGTTTGTCCGCTCCCTGCTCATCTCCAGCTCCTCTGCCGGGTGAGTCCAGTAACTAGTAGTTTGTTTATTGTTCCAGACAAGATCATGTTTTGTGGCATACAGTAAAAAAAAGAAGGGAAAAAAATGAATATGTTGACATAGAATCACAATGAGTAGGTTAATCTACATTCCCCTGAAAACAATGGAGAGGTCAAAGTAGTATGGTGACGATGACCTTACACCCTAGCACAGTGTTTTCCATCCCTAGTCTTCGAGTAGCCCCAACAGTACACACTTTATCAGTGTGTGTGTGTCAGGATGTAAGTATGAGTGTGTGGGTAGAGTTCTGTTTGTGGACTCCCCCGGGTCATTGTTTTTAAGTAAGAATTTGTTCTGTCAATATAATCTTAAACCTAAAAGGTTATATACAGTGCGTTTGGAAAGTATTCAGACCCCTTGACTTTTTCTACATTTTGTTACGTTACAGCCTTGTTCTAAAATTGATCTACAATCTACACACAATACCCCATAATGACAAAGCAAAACATTTTTATTAAAAATGGAAAAAAACGTGTGAGATTTCAGACCCTTTACTCAGTACTTTGTTGTAGAACCTTTGGCAGCGAATACAGCCTTGATTCTTCTTGGGTATGACGCTACAAGCTTGGCACACCTGTATTTGGGGAGTTTCTGCAGATCCTCTCAAGCTCTGTCAGGTTAGAGGGGGAGCGTTGCTGCACAGCTATTTTCAGGTCTCTCCAGAGATGTTCGATCAGGTTCAAGTCCGGGCTCTGGCTGCACCACTCAAGGACATTCAGAGACTTGTCCCGAAGCCAATCCTGCGTTTTCTTGGCTGTGTGCTTAGGGTTGTTGTCCTGTTGCAAGGTGAATCTTCGCCCCAGTCTGAGGTCCTGAGCGCTCTGGAGCAGGTTTTCATCAAGGATCTCTCTGTACTTTGCTCCGTTCATCTTTCCTTCGATCCTGACTAGTCTCCCAGTCCATGCTGCTTTAAAACATCCCCACAGCATGATGCTGCCATCACCATGCTTCACCGTAGGGATGGTGCCAGGTTTCTTCCAGACATTATGCTTGGCATTCAGGTAAAATAGTTCAATCTTGGTTTCATCAGACCAGATAATCTTGTTTCTCATGATCTGAGATCTGTCATGTGAGTTTTACTGAGGAGTGGCTTCCGTCTGGCCACTCTACCATAAAGGCCTGATTGGTGGAGTGCTGCAGAGATGGTTGTCCTTCTGGTAGGTTCTCCCATCTCCACAGAGTAACTCTAGAGCTCTATCAGGGTGACCATCGGGTTCTTTGTCACTTCCCTGACCAAGGCCCTTCTCCCCCCTATTTATTGCTCAGTTTGGCCGGGCAGCCAGCTCTAGGAAGTGTTTTGGTGGGTCCAAACTTCTATTTAAGAATGATGGAGGCGACTGTGTCCTTAGGGACCTTCAGTGCTACAGAACTGTTTTGGTACCCTTCCCCAGATCTGTGCCTCGACACAATCCTGTCTCGGAGCTCTACGGACAATTCCTTCAACCTCATGTCTTGTTTTTTGCTCTGACATGCACTGTCAACTGTGGGACCTTTACATAGACAGGTTTGTGCTTTTTCGAATTATCTCCAATTGAATTTACCACAGGTGGACTAGAAACATCTCAAGGATGATCACTGGAAACAGGATGCACCTTGAGCTAAATTGAGTCTCGTAGCAAAGGCTTTGAATACTTATGTAAATAAGGTATCTGTTTTATTTTTTATAAATTTGAACAATTCTAAAAACCTGTTTTTTGCTTTGTCATCATGGGGTATTGTGTGTAGATTGCTGAGGATTTAATATATATTTTTAGAATGTTACGTTAGTCTTAATGTGGAGAAGTCGAGGGGTCTTAATACTTCCCGAAGGCACTGTAGGTGTACAGTAACAAATGCTACATCTCACTTCCGTGAGAAAGCGGCTGATATACGCTTTGGGTCAGAAAATTCCCCCCATATGCTAGATAGTACTAAGGAAAATCACATTTTATGTTGACTGTTTTAATATTTTGGAATACTTGCTTGGTCATGTTTGGTCACAAGCCCTGCGCTGAGGGCTCTCACCCCACTTACACGTGTTTTTTTTTGTAAATTGCTGAAGAGAGGAAAAAGAACATGAAGAAGAGGAAATGGAGAGAGAGAAAGAGGAAGAGGACTCCGAAGGGGAAGCAGACCCCCGTCTGGGGGAATCGGCAGCATGCGGCCCACCCGAGGAGTTTGGGGCACCAGCTCTCACCAAAGCCCAGGAGAGGGAACTGAGGAAAGTTAAAACATTTGACCACAGCTGGCTCAGCAGCCTCCTGGACTGTTAAGCGTGACCAAGCCCAAACACACACACTTTTCCAAAGGGTGTATTTTCATGTAATAAAATATATTTCTGTTTTCAAATGTGCCGTATCATGCTTGTTTCTGGCATTGCCCCAAGAATGTTTCAGTTTTGCTGGATTAAAACAAAACAATTTTAAAGTAAAAAAATATCACTTTGTATTATGTCTAGCTCCGTACATTAGTTTGTTTTGCAGAGTGATTCACTTATCAAAGCCCATCTAGTGCAATCAATTGTATTCATACTTTGTGTCAAGGTTGCTGCCATATACATTTTCCAGTTTGCCTGTACAGTGCATTCATGGATGTACCCTTCATGGGTGGATGTACATGTCATGGGGTCTGGTAGCCTAGCAGTTAAGAGCAGAACGGTTGCTAGTTCCAATCCCCGAGCCGACTGAAAAGTCTGTGCCCTAGAGCAAGGCACTAAACCCAAATTTCTCCGATAAGTGCCTGCTAAATGACTGTAAATGTACGGTGACTTCAGAAAGTATTCATACCCCTTGACTTATTCTACATTTACAGCCTGAATTCAAAATGGATTAAATTGATTTTCTCGCCCATCTACACACAATACCCCATAATGACAGTGAAAACGTTTAATTTTTTTGCAAATGTATTAAAATAAATCCAGAAATATCTAATTAGTGCATTCGGAAAGTATTCAGACCCTGTGACTTTTTCCACATTTTGTTACATTACAGCCTTATTCTAAAATGTGTGTATATCTATATATATACACAGTATATCACGAGTACACCCCTCACATTTTTGTAAATATTTGAGTATATATTTTCATGTGACAACACTGAAGAAATGACACTTTGCTACAATGTAAAGTAGTGAGTGTACAGCTTGTATAACAGTGTAAATTTGCTGTCCCCTCAAAATAACTCAACACACAGCCATTAATGTCTAAACCGCTGGCAACAAAAGTGAGTACACCCCTAAGTGAAAATGTCCAAATTGGGCCCAATTAGCCATTTTCCCTCCCCGGTGTCATGTGATTCGTTAGTGTTACAAGGTCTCAGGTGTGAATGGGGAGCAGGTGTGTTAAATTTGGTATCATCGCTCTCACACTCCCTCATACTGACTGGTCACTGGAAGTTCAACATGGCACCTCATGGCAAAGAACTCTCTGAGGATCTGAAAAAAAGAATTGTTGCTCTACATAAAGATGGCCTGGGCTATAAGAAGATTGGCAAGACCCTGAAACTGAGCTGCAGCACGGTGGCCAAGACCATACAGCAGTTTAACTGGACAGGTTCCACTCAGAACAGGCCTCGCCATGGTCGACCAAAGAAGTTGAGTGCACGTGCTCAGCTTCATATCCAGAGGTTGTCTTTGGGAAATAGATGTATGAGTGCTGCCAGAATTGCTGCAGAGGTTGAAGGGGTGGGGGGTCAGCCTGTCAGTGCTCAGCCCATATGCCGTACACTGCATCAAATTGGTCTGCATGGCAGTCGTCCCAGAAGGAAGCCTCTTCTAAAGATGATGCACAAGAAAGCCCACAAACAGTTTGCTGAAGACAAGCAGACTAAGTTCATGGATTACTGGAACCATGTCCTGTGGTCTGATGAGACCAAGATAAACTTATTTGGTTCAGATGGTGTCAAGCGTGTGTGGCGGCAACCAGGTGAGGAGTACAAAGACAAGTGTCTTGCCTACAGTCAAGCATGGTGGTGGGAGTGTCATGTTCTGGGGTTGCATGAGTGCTGCCGGCACTGGGGAGCTACAGTTCATTGAGGGAACCATGAATGTCAACATGTACTGTGACATACTGAAGCAGAGCATGATCCCCTCTCTTCGGTGACTGGGCCGCATGGCAGTATTCCAACATGATAACGACCCCAAACACACCTCCAAGACGACCACTGCCTTGCTAAAGAAGCTGAGGGTAAAGGTGATGGACTGGCCAAGCATGACTCCAGACCTAAACCCTATTGAGCATCTGTGGGGCATCCTCAAACGGAAGGTGGAGGAGTGCAAGGTTTCTAACATCCACCAGCTCCGTGATGTTGTCATGGAGGAGTGGAAGAGGACTCCAGTGGCAACCTGTGAAGCTCTGGTGAGCTCCATGCCCAAGAGGGTTAAGGCAGTGCTGGAAAATGATGGTGGCCACAAAATATTGACACTTTGGGCCCAATTTGGACATTTTCACTCACGGGTGTACTCACTTTTGTGATATACTGTATATATATATAATCAAACTACACACAACACCCCATAATGACAAGCAAAAACAGGTTTTTAGAAATGATTGCAAATGTATTAAAAATAAACATACCTTATTTACATAATTATTCAGACCCTTTGCTATGAGACTCAATTGTGCTCGGGTGCATTTTGTTTCTATTGATCATCCTTGATGTTTATACAACTGGATTGGAGTCCACCTAAATTCAATGGATTGGACATGATTTGGTAAGGCACACAGCTGTCTATATTAGGTCCCACAGTTGACAGTGCAAGTCAGAGCAAAACCCAATCCATAAGGTCGAAGGAATTGTCTGTAGAGCTCCGAGACAGGATTTTGTCGAAGCACACGTCTATGGAAAGGTACCAATAAAAAAAAAGGTCATCAAGAACACAATGGCCTCCATCATTCTTAAATGAAAGAAGTTTGGAACCACCAAGACTCTTCCTAGAGCTGGCTGCCCGGCCACACTGAGCAATCGGGGGAGAAGGGCCTTGGTCAGGGAGGTGACCAAGAACCCGATGGTCACTCTGAATGAGCTCCAGAGTTCCTCTGGAGATGGGAGAACCTTCCAGAAGGACAACCATCTCGCAGAACTCTACCAATCGGGCCTTTATGGTAGAGTGACCAGACGGAAGCCACTCCTCAGTAAAAGGCACATGGCAGCCCTCCTGGAGTTTGCCTTAAGGCACCTAAAGGACTCAGACCATGAGAAATGCCAGGCATCACGTCTGGAGGAAACCTGGCACCATCTCTACAGTGAAGTGTGGTGGTGGCAGCATCATTTTGTGGGGATGTTTTTCAGCGGCAGGGACTGGGAGACTAGTCAGGTTCGAGGGAAAGATGAATGGAGCAAAGTACAGAGAGATCCTTGATGAAAACCTACTCCACACTTGACTACTGGGGTGAAGGTTCACCTAACAGGACAAAGACCCTAAGCACACAGCCAAGACAACGCAGGAGTTGCTTCGGGACAAGTCTCTGAATGTCCATGAGTGGCCCAGCCAGAACCCGATCATACATCTCTGGAGAGACCTGAAAATAGCTGCGCAGCGAGGCTCCCCATCCATCCTGACAGCTTGAGAGGATCTGCAGAGAAGAATGGCAGACATTCCCCAAATACAGGTGTGCCAAGCTTTTAGCATCCTACCCAAGAAGACTCTAGGCTGTAATCGCTGCTAAAGGTGCTTCAACAAAGTACTGATTAAAGGGTCCAAATATGTATGTAAATGTGATATTTCCGTTTTTTTATGCATTTGCAAAAAAAATCTAAGAAACAGTTTTTGCTTTGTCATTATGTGGTATTTTGTGTAGATTGATTTAGGAAAACAACAATTGTAATACATTTTAGAATAAGGCTGTAACGTAATAAAATGTGGAAAAAGTCAAGAGGTCTGAATACTTTCCAAATGCACTGTAAGTATTCACACCCTGAGTCAATACATGTTAGAATAACCTTTGGCAGCGATTACAGATGTGAGACTTTCTGGGTAAGTCTCTGAGAGCTTTGCACACCTGGATTGTACAATATTTGCCCATTTATTATTTTCAAAATTCTTCAGGCTCTGTCAAATTGGTTGTTGATCGTCGTTAGACAACCATTTTCAAGTCTTGCTTCAAACCTGCAGTAACTCGGCCACTCAGGAACATTCACTGTCATCTTGGTAAGCAACTACAGTGTATATTTGGCCTTGTGTTTTAGGTTATTGTTCTGCTGAAAGGTACATTTGTCTGGTGGAAAACAGACTAAACCAGGTTTTTCTCAATAATTTTGACTGCTTAGCTCCGTTTAGTTAATTTTTTATCTTGAAAAACACCCCAGTCCTTAACGATTACAAACATACCAATAACATGATGCCACCACTATCCTTGAAAATATGTAGAGTGGTACTCAATGTGCTTTATTGGATTTGCCCCAAACATCATTTGTATGAAGCACAAAAAAGTGTAATTGCTTTGCCAAATGATTTGCAGTATTTCTATAGAGCCTTGTTGCAAACAAAATGCATGTTTAGAAATATTTTTTTAAATTCTGTACAGGCTTCTTTTTCACTCTGTCAATTAGTTTAGTAGTGTGGAGTAACTACAATGTTGTTGATCCGTCCTCAGTTTCCTATCACAGCCATGTAACTGTTTTAAAGTCACCATTGGCCTCATGGTGAAATACCTGATTGTTTGCTTCCTCTCCGGCAACTGAGTTAGGAAGGACGCCTGTATTTTTGTAGTGACTGGGTGTATTGATACGCCATCCAAAGTGTAATTAATAACTTCACCATGCTGAAAGGGATATTTCATGTATTATTTATTTATTACCCATCTACCAATAGGTTCACTTCTTTGCAAGGTTTTGAAAAACCTCTGGTCTTTGTGGTTGAATCTGTGTTTGAAGTTCACTGCTCAACAGATGGGACCTTATAGATAATTATATGTGCGGGGTACAGAGATGAGGTTGTCATTCAAAAATCATGTTAAACAATATTATTACACACATAGTGAGTCCATGCAACTTATGTGAACTTATTTCGGCTTGACACAACGAAGGGGTTGAATACTTATCGACTCAAGACATTTCAGATGTTCATTTTTCATTAATTAGTAAATAATTCTAAAAACATAATTCCAGTTTGACATTATGGGGTGTTGTGTGTATGCCAGTGACCAACAATCCCAATTTAATCCATTTTAAATTCAGGCTGTAACACAACAAAATGTGGGAAAAGTCAAGAGGGTGTGAATACTTTCTCGAAAGCACTGCAGTTCCTAGGTCAGTTCTTCAAGAGGAAGAATGAGCTAAAAGCCTTGACTAGGCACCGAAAGAGGTAACATTTTTTCTGTTCCTCCAGTTCAATAAGGCAAAGCGTGTCAATATTAGGCAAGTGTTCTTAATGTTTGGTATACTCAGTGTATAACAGGTCACAAAAATGACAAGTGTTCAGTTAGCAGGAAATATAAAGAAAATAAGAGGAGCTTTTGTATCTGTTGGGGAGAGAGTGTCACTACAATGAACCAGGCTTCTTGGAGAGCTTGTGAGCATTTGGGGAAATGCAGCACTGACACAAATCTACGAAAGCCAGCCAACACCTACTGGCCACAGTCTATCACTCATGTTGTGTGAAACCAGGTCACTTTTTGTCTTTTGCCCCTGAGCACACAGGTCCAGATCATACAGCTCAGTCAGTCTTCTGGGGCAAAACAATTGTGACTAACCCCTCTATGGAATGTGACCCTTAACAGTGGTTGCCTGGCTAGAGAACAGGTGACTAGCAACTGGGGGGGCTCTCAAAATGGCTGCCGTCTTCTTGTACAGTACAATGACTTGGGTTCCTGTGACTACATAAAAAAAACACTCACGAGACAGAATTTATAAACATTTTCTTTTTAATTCCGAGCTCATGCAAAACAAGCTGTATAAACGTCCTCCACTATAATGGAGTGTGAAGTGATTCTTGCATATTACATTTAAACAAAGATTATATCAAACAATGGTTTTAATGTATTTTTACAATGATGGGAGATTATGGACAGTATGGTCCATTGGCATGTTGTACTCATGATTTTCTTGGTTTATGCATGAGAGCATTGATTTCTACACACGAGGCAGAGAACAATTTCACAAGCAAATTGTTCAGAAAACTTCTCAATTAGCAACAATTGTTAACACTAGTATATAAAAAAAAATTAAAGTTGTAAAAAAAGACTTACAACATTTAAAGACAACATAATCTGATAATGTCATAAACAAATTATTTTACATCCAGTACAGTGTATGTATTGATTGAAGGCCATTGTTACTTGTATGAAAAAGATATGGCCTAGTATGAAATATTCCTCAATAAATGTTCTGAACAAATGCTCTGTTCTGAAGAATGTGCTTACTTTACATTTTGGGGGTAATCCATGCCAAACATTAATATTGAGCTCAGTTCCTGGCATTTCTCTATAGAACACCATCTGCAGTTCCACAAACCTGCAGACCTGTCTGACTCCACATCAGCCTACAGGAGCCTTTAGTACAACCGCCCAGGGCTAAAGAAAGGCCTCACTGTTCTCTTCAAGTGCCGTGTCTATTCTCTCCAACCATAATATTTTCATTACCAAATCACCTCCGTGGCGTAGGTCAGCAATGGTTTTCATGGACAGAGGTAATAACCATGAAGTCTGTGCGTATTACATCGAGTCAAAGCATGTTTTAAAAAATGAAGCTTCTGCAAACCTTCACAGTGGTGTTGGAGAGCTCCAAGAGCTACAAACCTACAGTTTTGCCTGGCTACAGCACGGTTGGTGTAATTGCAGTTAGTGGCCAGCTAAGACAACCTGAACATGATGACTTTCTACTGTGGCAAAGGAACACTGGTGGGGAGGTCTGCTGGATTTAGGGGGGAAGAAGGAAATATGAGGTAAACTTGGCAGGATTTTGAAAGCCGCCCACAGGAAAAAGGGTGGTATGGTTTTCCATGCTCACACCTGGTGTCTGGGTTTAGGATTGTGCTGTGTGCGCATTTGTGGCAAAGATTAGCATAATGATGGCTCTTTATCATGGGCCTGCCAGTAAATGCAAAGTCCTTCAGCTCAGCCTTGTGCAAAATGCAGTAGCAATGCCTGAAGGTGTTTTCGTTGTTATGGACATAGTAGAATCAGTTAAAGTGCCTGTGTAACAATCACGGTTAAAAATCACCTTTGAAGACATAAATCAATGATGACAAACAACTACAGTATAACAATTGCAAGGGGGTTAGAGATCTGTACACGAGGTGTCTACAAAAGCGTTAATGAGCCTATACGAGTTTCATTTTCACTTCACATCAAAACAATTATTGGAATGCTCACATAGAGAAAACAGGTTTTCCCTCACTTCCTTTTAAGCTGTATAAGAATGTCCACTTTGGTCATTGAGAGCGTTGTTAATGTGAATGCATAGTTTTCTAGTTGTTCGCTATAACTAGCATATCAGCACCACCATGGCTGAGAGACAATACTGATGATACATTGAGAATAGTATATATATACAGTACCAGTCAAAGGTTTTGACACACCTACACATTCAAGGGTTTCTTTATTTTTACCATGCTCTACATTGTAGAATAATAGTGAAGACATCTAAACTATGAAATAACACATATGGAATCATGTAGTAACCAAAAAAGTGTCAAACAAATCAAAATATATTTTATATTTGAGATTCTTCAAAGTAGCCACCCTTTGCCTTGATGACAGCTTTGCACACTTGGCATTCTCTCAACCAGCTTCATGAGGAATGCTTTTCCAACTGTCTTGAAGGAGTTCCCACAACTGCTGAGCAATTGTTGTCTGCTTTTGGTTACACTCTGCGGTCCAACTCATCCCAAACCATCTAAATTGGGTCGAGGTCGGGTGATTGTGGAGGCCAGGTCATCAATTAACAGGTGCGCCTTGTTAAAAGTTAATTAGTGGAATTTCTTTCCTTCTTAATGTATTATAGCCAATCAGCTGTGTTGTGACAAGGTAGGGGTGGTATACAGAAGATAGCCCTTTTTGGTAAAGAACCAAGTCTATATTATGGCAAGAACAGCTCAAATAAGCAAAAATAAATAACTGTCCATCATTACTTTGAGCCATGAAGGTCAGTCAATCTGGAAAATTTCAAGAACTTTTCAAGTTTCTTCAAGAGCAGTCGCAAACACCATCAAGCGCTTTGATGAAACTGTCTCTCATGAGGACCGCCACAGGAAAGGAAGACCCAGAGTTACCTCTGCTGCAGAGGATAAGTTCATTAGAGTTAACTGCACCTCAGATTGGAGACCAAATAAATGCTTCACAGAGTTCAAGTAACAGACACATCTCAACATCAACTGTTCAGAGGAGACTACATGAATCGGGCCTTCATGGTTGAATTCCTGCAAAGAAACCACTACTAAAGGACACCAATAAGACTTGCTTGGGCCAAGAAACACGAGCAATGGACATTAGACCAGTGGAAATCTGTCCTCTGGTCTGATGAGTCCAAATTTTAGATTTTTGGTTCCAACCGCCATGTCTTTGTGAGACGCAGAGTAGGTGAATGGATGATCTCTGTATGTGTGGTTCCCACCGTGAAGCATGGAGGAGAAGGTGTGATGGTGCTTAGCTGGTGACAGTGTCTGTGATTTATTTAGAATTCAAGGCACACTTAACCTGCATGGCTACCACAGCATTCTGTAGCGATACGCCATGCCATCTGGTTTGCGCTTACTGGGACTATCATTGACCCAGAACACACCTCCAGGCTGTGTAAGGGCTATTTGACCAAGAAGGAGAGTGATGGAGTGCCGCATCAGATGACTTGGCCCCCACAATCACCTGACCTCAACCCAATTGAGATGGTTTGGGATGAGTGAAGGAAGTGCTCAGCATATGTGGGAACTCCTTCAAGTCTGTTGGAAATGCATTCCAGGTGAAGCTGGTTGAGAGAATGCCAAGAGTGTGCGAAGCTGTCTACAAGGTGAGGGTGGCTACTTTGAAGAATTTAAAATCTAAAATATATTTTGATTTGTTTAACACTTTTTTGGTTACTACATTTCATAGCTTTGATGTCATCACTATTATTCTACAATGTAGAAAATAGTAAAAATCAAGAAAAACCCTTAAATGAGTAGCTGTGTCAAAACTTTTGACTGGTACTCTGTGTGTGTGTATACAGAACAAAAATATAAATGCAACATGCAACAATTTCAAAGACTTTTTCAAAGAGTTACGGTTCATATAAGAATATCAGTCAATTAAAAAAATGATTAGGCCCTGATCTATTTATTTCACATAACTGAGCAGGGGCACAGCCATGAGTGGGCATAGGCCCGCATAGGCCCACCCACTTGGGAGCCAGGCCAACCTACTGGGGAGCCAGCCAATCAGAATTAGTTTTTCCACAAAAGGGCTTTATTACAGACAGACATACTCATCCCACCTCCCCCCTCTGACGATCCCGCAAGTGAAGAAGCCGGATGTGGAGGTCCTGGGCTGGCGTGGTTACACGTGGTCTGCGGTTGTGGCGTACTGCCATAATCTCTAAAACAACGTTGAAGGCGGCTTATGGTAGAGAAATTAACATTAAATTATCTGACAACAGCTCTGGTGGACATTCCTGCAGTCAGCATGGCAATTGCACACTCCCTCCAAACTTGAGACATCTGTGGCATTGTGTTGTGACAAAACTGCACATTTTAGAGTGGAATTGTATTGTCCCAAGCACAAGGTGCACCTGTGTAATGATCATACTGTTAAATCAGCTACTTGATATGCCACAACTGTCAGGTGGATGGATTGTCTTGGCAAAAGAGAAATGCTCACTAACAGGGATAAAAACAAATTTGTGCATTTTTGTGCATATGGAAAATGTCTGAGATATTTTTTTTCAGCTCATGAAACATGGGACCAACACTTTACATGTTGCGTTTATATTTTTGTTCAGTCTATCTATCTATCAGTATCTGCACTGCTTGAATAAATAATTTGCATAACCCTTATAACCATGTATTAAAGAGACTTTATCCCAGGCTCGTTAAGCAAAATAAGTAAGAACCTGTTTCTCACTGGTAAAACCGGTAATCTAAATCATTGTCAATTACTAAAGCTTAAGTAACTGAGACGTTTGAAATGCTAACATGAATGGCTATAGTAACAGTGAACTACTGAGAAACAAATGTGGAAATGAAAATCCCGCAGCTGATGCAGAGCTGTAATGAGATGCAAACACCACTAGAACCACAGAACATACTTAAGTAGTATGCAGCTGTAACCGTAGTAACTGCAAGCAATACCTGCATTTTTCCTCCCTTATTTACTGTAGCTCTAGCTGCAGCTCCTTGAATAACAAGACAGCTAGATTGAAATATTGACACCTCTCTATAAGGCCTCATTCAAGCTGAGCTTTTTGTCTGTGAGGGGCTGCTTCTCTGTGTCTGTGGCTGCACTACTCTTCCCCCTTCCGCAAAATCACAATGGCAAAGGACAGCACATGCTAGGGTTAGGCGCAAAAGTAGATACATTAGCGCTGTGGCAGCTAGACGCAAGCATGTTTAGGTTGATAGCTAGCGGGCAGGAGGAGGAGTAGACAATAGTGTGCACTGCAGGCTGCAGGTAGAGCTATTAGCAGGGACAGCGTCTCTTTAATGGGCTACACGGTGGTGGGAAGCGAGGAGGGAGAGTCCGGGAGGGCCTGGGCCTTCTGCTCTGGCGAGCAGCAGAGGAAGAGGCGCCGCCCGAGGCTCTTGAAGGCAAACCTGAAGTACATGATGTGGCCCATGGCCACGAAGGAGACGGAGAGGATGACGAGAAGGCCGAAGGCCTCAGGGTTGGGCGCCATAATCACCATGATAAAGTGCAACAGGTCCAGGAGGTAGTTCATGGAGTTCTGGACACCATTAATCACCCCCCTCTCCGACTCGATCACATTCTCTTGGATGAGCTGGGTCACGGTTAAGTCAAAGGACCATAGACCTGCAGAGGGGAAAACAGCAGCACAGCAGTCATTTAGAATGGCATTTTTACGACCACATAAAAATGATATAGGAACAGGCAATCACCGCTATGACTGTAATTATCAGCTGATATTGGAATCAAAGGTTGACAATATTGCTCTGTGGAGACATTAACACCGGATCTGGAGCCGACTTCCCTCCAAGTGGTGGCTGGTGCCTGCCTTTTACAACAAAGTTCATACGCTAACTGTTAACACATGACATAGCAGCACTCATCAAGCACTTTTCCCAGTGTGGACTTTTGAGTTACTCACCAATTCTAGCAGCAATAACCCCTGCAAACAGCAGGCTGACTGACAGGTAGGACTGCAGAGGCGGCAGTTCTTCAGCAGGCAGTGCGGTCGAACCGTTGACCAGCAGACCATCGATGTTTGGCATGCTAGCCGGATGGTCGGCCTCTGGTAAGTTGCCGCTGTCTCCGGTCAAGTGGCTGTAGATGTCCTGGAAGGGCGAAACGCTGAGGTCGAAGGGGCTGCCCGGTGCAAAGACGGACGCCACGCACAGAATTAGGCAGGAGAGTTGCACCACACCCGAGATGAAGCCTGTGCGGATTAGGCCACACTTCTTGCGAACCCAGGTGAAGGCCACCGTGCCACAGATGCCTGACACGGCTGAGGCACCCATCAGCAGGCTGAGCACAGAGCCGTTGAGGCCCTGGGTGTAGGCGTAGCCCGTGGTGATGCAGTCAAATCCCAGCACCGTCATGTAGAGGAAGGACAGCGACATGCCTGCGAAAAAGATGGACTGGTTGTAGTAGGCCACCCAGCCGTCGCGGATGGTGCGCAGGGGCTCTGTTATCTGGTAGCAGCAGCTTGTCTTCTTGGGAGAGTCGGCCTTGACGACAGCCATCTCGTTCATGAGCTGGGAGCCCTCTACTGTGCCCTTGCCGTTTTCTAGCTCTACAGACCACAGGAGGAAGAACAGACATACATGAGTGACTGTTTGGGACCACAAGACCGTACACAGATAGATCTCATAATTTAGTATTTCTCTAAGGGAGGGCCAGCCCAACTAACCACCTCAACAACATATGTATATTTGACAACACTTATGTTCATTGACATTAAGACATGTCTGTCAGTGATGTTCATTGAGGGTCAGAACATACCTTTCGGGAAGTTAAGTTGTTTCAGTTCCTGGTCATCTTCTTTTTTGCCAGCCTTCAAGGCCAGTGCCGGGGTTTTCTGGTAGACCTTCCATAGCAGACCGTACTCAAGGCACATAGAGCACAGGTTCCAGCCCGCAATAAAGCCGCAGCCAATGAAGTTTGAGCCGAAAGACATGATCTGGCCCACCAACATGGGCGCTAGGATGTTGGTCAGCTGGTCGATGATCCGCACTGTGGCGTTCATGTCTATTAAAGAAGAGCATAATTACATTACTGTCCATTGTGGCACAGGAAACGTACATTCATATTTTACTTTACCCTGTCTAAGCTTGGGTGGTATACCGTATACCAGGGCATTTTGAAATACCAACGGTATGATTTTCAATACTGTGAAAAATAATCATTACATCTTGGGGGTTTGGGGAATCCTAAAGGTATGGTGCAGGAACAGTATCTGGATACCGCCCAACCCTAACCCTGTCTTAAGTTACACGTTCCCCTGAATTACAATATTTGCTGACAGAAGAAGTTCAAGAAGTCAAACATGGCTTCTAATTTGTATCTGCTTTCCTTATGGCCTTATCTGAAAGGACTTGATTGACAGATTTAAGTAGAGAAGCTGCTTTAAGTGACTGTGACATGATAGGACACAGCCAAAGTCTTATTTGATGGTTTTTCCACTAATTCATGTCAGGGATTTTTATAGGTTTCCTGAAGGTTATACAGTGCAATACACTTCAGGTTAATTGACTTCACTGGTGCAGACAAGCAACATATAGCACACTGCTCTGGTCATTCATGAACTGTTAGTCTTTATGGCGTGTATGGCCACATTCCTTTGAGATTATCTGTGCGGAAGTGTTGCATTTTTACTGTAATTTTTTACAGGTGAAACGGACAGTTCTAAAAGAAACATTTGGGATTTAGCTGTGATTGGGTTCAAAGGTCACGCCACTGCAAGGCGATAAAGGTCCGTTCACATGAGCCCTATTGATTTGGGCTGGTTTCCCATGGCGACTGACCTGCCAGCTTGCTGCTGTCCTGTCCAGCCACAACCACCACCCAGTCTCTCTGGATGGTAATGGACATGGCAGTACTGGCCAAATTAGCAATGTTGGCTATGGAGATGACCAGGATATAGCAGCATGTCTGAAAACAAAGAAAACTATACATTTTTGTTTGCTTTACATTTTTAACGTGTACAAATGTACTTTCTACAATGAAAATGTTGGCCTCGACACATAACAACAACAATGAGCAAAGCATATAATTTAATCTAGAAACCGCTTACAACCATAATCCAGCGTGAGATTGAAGGCCTGCTGTTTTTTTTGTGTACATTATAATTGCAGCTGTTCTGACCAGGGGAATAGAGATGGACTGGCTCAACTGGCCAGGCAGCATTTCTCTCCCTCACATGACGGGCCCTAGAAGAACCTGCTGACTACACAGTCATGAACAAGACACTCAATCTCCTGTTTCACCACCACCTTCAGAAAACTCACAGCCCCCCCCCCCCCCCCCCCCCCCCCCCCCCCCCCTAAAATCCAAAGGCCCCTTCACAAATGCACGATTTGTCCCACAATACACTGACTACACCACGTGAGAGACACTTTGTTCATGATCCTGATAGTGTAGCAGCCAGCAGATTGTAACGTTCGCTATTGCAACAGTCTTCTTCTATCAACCATAAAAACAAGGCACAGTTTTTCTTCCGTGGGACAAAGTCTTGCTGTAGAACGTAAACGAAATCCGCTCATTTGGGTCTACATATTTCACCAAAAGAAAGAGCCTCTTCAAGAAGCCAAACACGTTTCCCGGCAAATCCTTGCGTAATCTTAATAATCAAAAGATTTTCCCTTGATTTGATTTAGCAACTCGGGCAGGACACTAGCCTGCCTGTGGGGGGGGGGGGGGGGGGGGGTGGACTATGGATCTGTCTCCGTCCGTTTGTACGTTCAGACACCACAGGCCAGATTTTTACTGAACTTAGATGAATGATGCATCTTGCCATAGAGATCCGGCATTTACAAGTGACAACGATTGGCCCATGAGGGGGGGGGGGGGGGGGGGGGGGGCGCTATAGTAATCAATGGATATTCCTAACTTTGAACAAGCATATCTCCTGTCCCGTTTGAGCTACAGTCATGACATTCTGTGCATATATGCATCTCCTCATGAGCAACACATTTCACATTAGGACCTATACGCTGAGCCCATTACATTTCCCATTAGGACCTATACGCTGAGCCCATTACATTTCCCATTAGGACCTATACGCTGAGCCCATTACATTTCCCATTAGGACCTATACGCTGAGCCCATTACATTTCCCATTAGGACCTATACGCTGAGCCCATTACATTTCCCGCATTTCCCGCAATGGAGACTTTTTGTCCCCCACCAAACTTTGAACAAGCATATCTCCTGGGGCCTCATTTATAACAGTTGCGTAAATTTCCCACTACATTTCTGCGTGCGCCACTTCTGAAAAGTCTGTGTACGTATTTTTTTAAATTGAGATTTACAAATTTGCCGCATGACATACATTCGGATGTTTCCCGTTATAAATCAGACAGGTCGTAAAACGGTGTGCGAATGAATGCTACGGCCCACACTTCTATGCAAAAGACAAATTGTTGTTACATCTTTTCAATTTATCAATAGATTAGTGGGTTTCTTTGTTCTGCCTTGGTGTAGGCTCTGAGATTAAATAGTACAATGATGTAGCGCTCCTACTGCACACCAACACTGTAGCCTACCTAAACTCTCAAATATTTTATATAAGCTACTGGTCTATTTACTCTGTTGGCAGAATGTAAAAAAAAAAAAAAGGATAAAAGGACTGTCAGTTTCTATAGAAGAAAACAATTTGTACATACATGCATCTCCTCTTGAGAAACAAGTCTCCCAGAAGGCTCTTTAAGCTCTGCCCATTCACAAAAGGTGAACATTTTTAAAGGGTGTGTAGACTATATATATAGGCACTGTAATTCCATACAGATACAGTTGACAATTAAAGGAAAACTATTTTGGTATTTGTTTCATTAGTCCATTGTTGATAGAGTCCCAAAATGTTTTGCATGTTAGCAATCAAGTTTTCAAGAGATATAACTTATACAGAAACACAGCCAGTCTGATGTTGACAATGTTTTTTTGCCTTCCGCATTAATCCACGTAACGTAAATTTGAATAATATGACTAATTTGCCCTGTTGCCTTGTTCAATGTGTAGGCTAGGCTACTGTCCAGAAGCTGAACTGATATGTAAGGGTTGTTGAAATGACACACTTGGATTTCACATCATAGTAGACTTAGGTTTGGACATTGTACTTGTCAAATGGGTAAATGCTTTCGCTGCAAATGACCACTTAATGATCATGACAGTATGAAAAGTCTAGGAAATGCAATCTTACCAGAATCCATCCATTGTATAACTCTGCAATCTGTTCTTTGAACTGGAAAACCACCATCAAGAGGATCCCACATAGTATGACAGCAAAGTTCTGGACAACCAGCGAAGTCTGGGCCACTATAAATGAGAGGATAAGCATTAGAGACAAAGGATTGGTGGTCACAAACTGTTTATTTATGTCTGAGTAAATCACTTAATTGGAGACTTCCCTCAAGACACAATGGGTTCTTTGAATGGTCTCGAATAGAGAATTATGCCAATTTCCATCTAAATGAACCCATTCCCCAAAAATTCTAATCCCAAACAATTAAAATGAATGATCAAGTAATGTTTTGACTATGTATATTGTTCATTCCTGGTCAGTGTATTCAGTTCTGTTCAGAAACACTGACTTTAGAGTAGGCCTAATTATGGCTGCATACCTTTGAGTCTTGGGTTTTTGTCAACCCAGTCACCGATAATGGCTCCAAGGAGCAGCACTGACCCCGCCACCACCAGTCCGTACACAGCCGTGAGCAGGAGGCTGTTGCCATACAGCTCCACCAGAAATACGGCTACAGCGAAGTTCCACATACGATCGCCCTACAAAGACATGCATGTTAACTTTTGTTGTTTCAGCCAGCTGTTAAAATGCACTGCACACTAGGCTATAGCCGATGAATGATGCTTGGAGAAACATGATCCTTGTCTACTACTAAGCAGGGCCGGCGCCAGAACGAATCAGTTGGATGGGCATTTGATTTCAGTAGGGGGCACATTTAAAAAAAAAAAAAAAAAAAAAAAGGGTATTTATAGTAAATACATGTAATTTAACTGTAAAAATATATTACTTTTTAAATGTGGCAAGAACACTTTTTTTTTTTAAATGACTTCATAATTTCACAATCAGAGTTTGTATCGACAGATGTAGCCTATTGAATATCATTGTAGAATAGGCCTATGCATAAAATGCGTCGTCCAATTGCAACGTCTGCCTATGCCCACACATATTATCTCAAGAAAATGTTTATATTTTTAATACCCTCAAACACCAAGTTAGGCATAGCCTTCCTAATTTTAAAATAGGCCATCATCAGTCATCACTGTCAATTGCGAAGGATAATTCTTCACGTTTTACCGGTGAAATGTCCAAACTGCATGCCAATCATTTGATCTCAATCAGTTTCATGGGAATATGCATTTAGATCTTCTTGAATTACTGTTTTGTGAGCGAATTAAAGCAGATGGTGTTAACAAAATGTTAGCCTTTCTTGTAGGCCTTCCTCTGTATCCGCTGCTAAAGTCACTTTCTATCACTAAATTTCAAGCTTCTACCGCTAACCCTAGGAAACTCTTTTCCACCTTCTCCTCCCTCCTTAATCCCCCACCCCCTCACCCTCCTTCCTTCCTCTCTGCGGACAACTTTGTCAACCATTTTGAACAGTAGGTTGACGACATCCAGTCCTCACTCACTCAGCCTATTGTGTCCACTGGTCCTACTGACACAGAACTATCCCACGCCTTGACCGCTTAAAAAACTATAGACTGGTATCCCTTCTTTCTTTTCTTTCCAAACCACTTGAGTGTGCTGTCTCTGATCAACTCTCTCGCTATCTCTCTCTCAGAACAATCTTCTTGACCCCAACCAGTCAGGCTTCAAGACGGGTCACTCAGCCGAGACCGCTCTCCTCTGTGTCACGGAGGCTCTCCACACTGCCAAAGCTGACTCTCACTCCTCTGTTCTCATCCTCCTAGATTTACCCGCTTCCTTCGACACTGTGAACCATTAGTTCCTCCTCTCCACTCTCTCAGAGCTGGGCGTCCCAGGCTCTGCACACTCTTGGATTGCATCCTACTTGGCAGGCCAGTCCTACCAGGTGACGTGGAGACGATCTGTTTCTGTACTGGGCTTGGGTAGTATGCTCTATAGTGGAGTATTTGTAAATAGCCACGGGATGGTTTTTCAATACCTGCCGATCGCATTCTTCATTTCACCTGTCACATTATTTTACATTATGAAGCTTACTGTAGTTCCCCTGAACAGTTGAGCCAGTCACGTGTTTGTTTGTACAGCGGGAGAAAGAAGGCAGCAGGTGAGTCCAGCTGTGTATTGACAGGGGTTGCGTTTTATAAGGAAAGTCAACAGTGTTATTTGTCCTTCAATAGAGTGACGTGCAAGGACGTGCAACTATAGATTTCCTTCACAGAAAATACATTGGTGCAAAACATTCGGCAGAAAATAGCTTCATTTTCAGAAGTGCAACGCTATTTGGATGTAGTAGTAAATTAGTTTACAAAGAATAAGAAAGGTATTTTTTTGCAAAAAATGATGCATGGCCATCATATTTCTAATGTTCATCATAGAAAGAATGTAGCCAGCTACACCTCCTAATGTTTTGCTTAAAGGTAATCTGGCATTTTATTGGAGAAAAGTTGGCTGGCTACACTGAGAAAAGAATGCTTGTTCGTTAATTCTCATCCAAGTGGAGAAGTGCAACTGAAGCACAAAATTAGTCAGATGCCAAGATTACAATAGAAAGCGTTTAACATCTGCATTTACAAAACGCAGCAAGATATTTCTTATGTGTTTTGTCTTTTTTCCTCCTTGAAAAATGTAGAATTCTTCGTTAACCCGATTCGTAAATTTAACTTCCTAGTTAATCTAAGTAAGTGTCTGAATTAATAAGTTCACAGGGCATCATGTTGTGTTATCTTTCTGCCGTGTTTAAAAAGTCAAAGCCCTTTGGATTAGTTATTTGTACAGCTGCCACTATCTTGATTTCCTTGGGTTTTTTCTCCTCTCTGTTCTCAACCTCCTCCCTGTTCTCCAAGCAGAGCAGGCAGGCCATTGCCCTAGTGACTCCAGCTCCACACAGACACAGCGTGTAGCCTACACATGCTGCTCCCGAGCCAGTACTGTTCTTCCTTCAGACAAGCATGTGTCAAAACGTTGTTCATTTGCACAATGTCTATCATTCGCATTTGCTTGGAAATGTCCAAACTCACCAAAAATGACATTTGGCTGTATAAATGTATAACTTTATGAGCTAGATTGCCTGTCTCTGCAATTTGTTTATTTTTGTTTGTGCTTGTTAGAATATTTCGCTAGAAGCCTCCATGGAAATGTGCTCTTACTTGTGCTAATTTTGTTAGCATTCTGGCAATAGACGCCCAATGGGCTTTTTTTTGGCGCCCCATTGTGTACTAAGCCGGTAATACCCTATATCCCGGTATGAGAGAAGGACGGTATGACAATATGAAAATCTAGATACCGCCCAACCCTAGTCTGCATCACGTGGTCTCACTACTGGTGTCCCCCTGGGCTCGGTTCTAGGCCCTCTCCTCTTCTCCTATACACCAAGTCACTCGGCTCCATCATATCCTCACATTGTCTACAACATCAGTAGAGTACGACCCTACCTCACACAGAAAGAGGCACAGATCCTAATCCAGACACGTGTCATCTCCCGTCTGGACTAGTGCAACTCGCTGTTGGCTGGGCTCCCCCCGCTTGTGCCATCAAACACCTGCAATTTATCAGAACGCTGCAGCCCGCCTGGTGTTCAACCTTCCCAAGTTCTCCCATGTCACCCGCTCCTCCGCACACTTCAATGGCTTCCAGTCGAAGCTCGCATCCACTACAAGACCATGGTACTTGTCTACCGAGCAGCAAGAGCAACTGCTATGCTCAAACCCTACACCCCAACCTGAGTACTCAGTTCTGCCACTTCAGGTCTCTTGGCCCTCCCACCCCTACAGGAGGGAAGCTCCTGCTCAGCCCAGTCAAAGCTATTCTCTGTCCTGGCACCCCAATGGTGGAACCAGCTTCCCCCTAAAGCGACAGTAGCTTCGGAACCCATCTGAAACCCTACCTCTTCAAAGAGTACATTAAATAATCCCACAGCACCCCCACCTCACACCCCCCACCCCCTTTCGTGAACTATCACGTGCACTTGACTCTTTCCCCCCTACTAGCACTGAATTTGTTGATAGTTACTTTATTGAGGAAAAATGTACTTACTTTGACTGAGATATTTGGTTGTTCCACCTAGCTATCTTAAGATCAATGCACTAACTCTAAGTCGTTCTGGATAAGAGGGTCTGCTAAATGACTAAAATGTCAAATGTACGATTATTTTGTTTCTATCAAAGCATATATTTAATGCCTAGTGAAGCACGCTGTTGAGTTTTGGCCGAATGAGGGGGAAAAAATGTACTCAGCTTCGGATAAGAAATGACGAAGGATGTGTTTTTGGTGTAACATATAGGCCTACTATGTTACAGTATATGCTATTATATTTAGTTCTGTTATGTAAAATACTAATTCATCATGTGATCTTGCGAGACATTGACTCAGCTTTGATCTAGCTTTACTAAACACACACCAATGTGAGAAGTAAAAATCTTCAATTTGTAATAATAATAATAATAAGTGATGAGTTGGACTACTAATTATTTTAAGCAATTTAAGCATGCATCAAATCATGGTGCTAAAAGGACAGCACCATAACCAAGTGGTCCCATATCGTTTTGGGTCCCACTGTGCAAGAGTGGGTCCGTGGAGTTTTATGAACATCAAGGCAGACGCGGTGAATTTGGATCCTAGATTTCGTCAGTGGATCAGTTTGTCTGCATATGCATTAGAGGTGGTACGTTTCTGTAAACTAAGCACACAGACATCAGGGCGAGTTCAAGTTTTTATTTTATTTTTTATTTTACCTTTATTTAACTAGGCAAGTCAGTTAAGAACAAATTCTTATTTTCAATGACGGCCTAGGAACAGTGGGTTAACTGCCTGTGTGTGTCATACATGAGCCCAAACTGTTTTGAGGACAGCCGGTTTAGCAACTCCTGGTAGTTTTTTTGTCTGTGGCTGTTTTTGTCACAACTCGAAGTGGTCAAGTTTTCATGGAATTATTGTGGTAATTATACTGAACAAAACATGTAAAGTGTTGGTCCCATGTTTCATGAGTTGAAATAAAAGATCCCATCATTTTCCATATGCAATTATTATTATTTTTTCTCTCAAATGTTGTGCACAAATTTCTTTACATCCCTGTTAGTGAACATTTCTCATTTGCCAAGATAATCCATCCACCAGACAGGTGTGGCACATCAAGAAACTGATTAAACAGCATGATCATTACACTGGTTCACCTTAAAAGGCCACTAAAATGTGCAGTTTTGTTACACAACACAATGCCACAGATGTCTCAAGTTGAGGGAGCGTACATTTGGTATGCTGACTGCAGGAATGTCCACCAGAGCTACTGCCAGAGAAATGAATGTTAATTTCTCTACCATATGCCGCCTCCAACGCCATTTTAGAGAATTTAGTAGTACGTCCAACCGGCCTCAACCACAAACCACGTGTAACCACGCCAGCTTAGGACCTCCACATCTGGCTTCTTCACCTGCGGGATCGTTTGAGATCAACCACCTGGACACCCGATGAAACAGAGGAGTATTTCTGTCTGTAATAAAGCCCTTTTGTGGGGGAAAAAACTCATTCTGAATGGCTGGGCCTGGCTCCCGAGTCATATGAAATCCATAGAATAGGGCCTAATGAATTTATTTCAATTGACTGATTTCATTATATGAACTGTAACTCAGTAACATCATTTTAATTGTTGTGTTTATATTTTTGTTCAGTGTAAATGTAATTTATTTAGAATGTATCTGAATTAATTCTCCAGAAATATTTTCACCAGCTCCGTGTATTTTCAAATTGATAAAAAGTGAGGGAACACCGGCTGCCCTGCTCCCCGCGCTAAGGCAGCATTACATCCCTGTTCAATTCGCAAGTGGCTGAAACTGTCACCGGAGAAAGCATCTGAGCGAGTGAAACAGCTCCCCTCTGTATGACATGCCATACTCTTTTTGGTCAGACAGCATCAGATACCAAGCTGTTCTCAGAGCATTTCGTATTATTTTGTACGTAAATCCAAGACACTCCATTTAGTATGATATGTTACGTTTCGTATGGGATGTATTTACATGTACTATGTTGTGTCTAGTCTATCAGACCAGGCTGGGGCTGGACATACTGAGGCAGATGAGCCCTGTTTCGCTCGCTCAGATGCGTCTTTGTGTCGGCGCGCATCTCCTCAAATAAATTATGAATATTTAAATATTTTATCATGATGGGCAAGGAGGTACGGTAGGGCCCCCTAAACTCGCCCATAATGCCGACCTTGCTACTGAGCCTAAAGTGATCATACACTATATAAATTAATAACGGTCTACTGCCAAGGACTGTTACACAAAATAAACATTACCTAAACAAACGCATGCACCTGATTTACAAATACCGTAACAGAACAACTATTGTATACATAGACTATTACACGCTATATCGAACCATACATGGGTCCACCGATCAACCATTTTTTTAGCAACAATTTTTGTCAAGCCAGACTAAGCGCGCGCAAGATGCGCCCCACTGGATGGGAAATTGCCTATAGCTCCTTCAATTGTGTACCTATTCTTAAACATAAATAGGCTAAAACATTTTGTCAAATGGCCATCCACCATGAGCAATAAGGTGATGGCCTACCTACTCCTTATTTTACTTTAAATGGTTTATCTTGGCTTCGTTTCACTTACCCATGTCGAGAGTCCATGTCCCAGGTAAATAAGGAACTTTGGTGATGTGAAGAACTCTTGGACAGATTCTGCAAGGAAAATGATGTTTACGATTCGTTGTTATTGATATCATATGGCCACCTGTGTGGTCAATAGATCGGCAGCCATAATTTATTGATCAAATATGCCATTTAAATGAGTCCTTGTAAAATAACTGAAACCATAAAATTGACCTACCACAGCAAGGTTTCTTAGATCCAGCGTTATCCATTGTAATACTTTGCCGGAAATAATTAACGTTTGCCCAATATTAATTTATCTTCGTAAAGCAAGGCTATCGATGGGAGACACTCTGTGCATTAAATTTTCGGCAAACGCACGCCAAAGCTCCCCTTTCTCCTTTCCAAACTTAGCTATCACTGTAGCTGAAGTTGGAAACAGATATCTTAGCCGCAAAGCCCTTTTAGTTCAAATGCAAAACAATAAAATCTCCCGAACAGCTCCAGCAACCTTCTCTCGTCTTTTCTGCACTGCCAACAGCGTTTATGTCACTGGTCAATATACAGTAGCCCGAGGAAACGTCACAGTCACATGACTCGAGCCTCACAGCCTATACAGATGCATTCAAAACAAACAAAACAAAGCCCTTGTGGCGAACTATTATTTACGATGCATTGTTGCAATAGATCTGACATTATCCATGGTTTGGTGGTTGTTAGAATGTTATTCATTCTATAATAACTGCTTATATCGGGAGGGAGGGGGGATGGGGGGGGGGGGGGGGGGGGTTAGTTAGTAACTATGTTCAGTACCAGTAAAAAGTATGGACACACCTACTCATATATATATATATATATATATATATATATATATATATATATATATATATATATATATATATATATACTACAGGAGGTTGGTGGCACCTTTATTGGGGAGGACTGACTCGTGGTAATGGCTGGAGTGGATACGTGGAAGTTTAGCAAATACATCAAACACATGGTTTCCATGAGTTTGATGCCATTCCATTTACTCAATTCCAGCCATAATTATGAGACGTCCTCCACCCAGCAGCCTCCACTGATAAATATATATATATACATACACAGTACCAGTCAAAAGTTTGGACACAGCTACTTATTTAATTAAGGGTTTTTCTTTATTTGTACTATTTTCTACATTGTAGAATAATAGTGAAGACATTACAACTATGAAATAACACATATGGAATCATGTAGTAACCAAAAAAGTGATGAACAAATCAAAATATATTTCAAAGTAGCCCCACATTGTCTTGATGATAGCTTTGCACACTCTTGGTAATCTCTCAACCAGCTTCACGAGAAATGCTTTTCCAACAGTCTTGAAGGAGTTCCCACATATGCTGAGCACTTGTTGGCTGCTTTTCCTTCACTCTGCGTTCCAAATCATCCTAAACCATCTCAATTGGGTTGAGGTCAGGTGATTGTGGAGGCCAGGTCATCTGATGCAGCACCATCACTCTCCTTCTTGGTCAAATAGCCCTTACACAGCCTGGAGGTGTGTTTTGGGTCATTGTCCTGTTGAAAAACAAATAATAATCCCACTAAACGCAAACCAGATGGGATGGTGTATCGCTGCAGGATGCTGTGGTAGCCATACTGGTTAAGTGTGCCTTGAATTCTAAATACCATCACACCTCCTCCGCCATGCTTCACGGTGGGAACCACACATGCGGAGATCATCTGTTCACCTACTCTGCATCTCACAAAGACACGGCAGTTGGAACTAAAAATCTCAAATTTGGACTCATCACACGAAAGGACAGATTTCCACTGGCAAGTCTCTTCTTCTTATTGGTGTCATTTAGTAGTGGTTTCTTTGTAGCAATTCGACCATGAAGGCCTGATTCATGCAGTCTCCTCTGAACCGTTGATGTTTGGTTGTGTCTGTTACTTGAACTCTGTGAAGCATTTATTTAGGCTGCAATCTGAGGTGCAGTTAACTCTAATGACCTTGTCCTCTGCAGCAGAGGTAACTCTGGGTCTTGCTTTCTTGTGGCAGTACTCATGAGAGCCAGTTTCATCATAGCGCTTTATGATTGTTGCAACTGCACTTAAAATTTTCCAAATTGACTGACCTTCATATCTTAAAGTAATGATGGACTGTCGTTTCTCTTATTTGAGCAGTTCTTGCCATAATATGGACCTGGTCTTTTACCAAATCTTCTTTATACCACCCCTACCTTGTCCCAATACAATTGATTGGCTCAAACGCATTAAGAAGGAAATAAATTCCACAAATTAACTTTTAACAAGGCACACCTGTTAATTTAAATGCATTACATTACCTCATGAAGCTGGTTGAGAGAATGCCAAGAGTGTGCAAAGCTGTCATCAAGGCAAAGGGTGGCTACTTTGAAGAATCTCAAATATGATTATTATTCGTTTCTTTGTTTAAAACATTTTTGGTTACTACATGATTCCATGTGTGTTATTTCAAAGTTGTGATTTTTTCACTTTTATTCTACAATGTAGAAAATAGTAAAAAATTAAGAAAAACCCTTGAATAAGTGTCCAAACCTTTGACTGGTACTGTATGTAATGTTTTTTTAATTTATTGCAGGGGCAAGTGTTACTGATGTGGACTACCCCTATCAGACAGTTCGACATAACTAAAGTTTATTACAAAAACAGGGGGCAGGCAAATGACAGGTCAAGGGCAGGCAGAGGTCAGTAATCCAGGGCAGAGTCTTTAAGGTACAAAACGGCAGCCAGGCTCAGGATCAGGGCAGGAAAGAGGAGACAGAGGGCTGTGAGACAGAGGTTTAATTATTGATACATGAAACGTGGGACTTATGCGGAGGGTGCAGGGCAACAGAAGACGAACAGCAGAGGGGCTAAGGATAATGGAAATGGGGAAAGTGCCAATAAAACAGCGGGAAAGTTTGCGGGACTCTACCCAGAGGAGCAGATCCCGAGTGGACAGCCACACCCTCTGCCCAAGACGAAAGTGGGGAGCCGGGGTCCGGTAGCGGTCTGCTTGTCGAGGATACCTGGAGGTGCTCTTGAGAAGAGCGGACCGAGCTCTCTTCCAGGTACGCTGACAGCGGCGGACGAACATCTGGGCCGAGGGTATGTTGACCTCTTCCTCTGGGAAGAGCGGAGGCTGATAACTCACGGAGCACTCGAAGGGCGAGAGCCCAGTGGCCAAGCAGGGAATGGTGATTCTGGCGTACTTCACCCACATGAGTTGCTGGCTCCAGGTGGTGGGGTTGGCTGACGCGAAGCACCAAAGAATCGTCTCCAGGTCCTGATTGGCACGCTCCGACTGGCCGTTGGGTTGAGGATGAAACCCAGAGGACAGGCTGGCCGATGACCCAATAAGTGTGCAGAACGCCTTCCAGAACCGGGACGAGAACTGAGGACCACGATCGGAGACCATGTCCATCAGAAGTCCATGGATCCAGAAGACGTGCTGCACCATCAGTTGGGACGTCTCCTTGGCAGAAGGTAGTTTGGGGAGGGGATTGAAATGGGCGGTTTGGAAACCCTGGCCACCACCTTGAGGATAGTGGTGTTGCCATCAGACGAAGGGAGACCAGTGATGAAGTCCAAGGATATATGTGACCAGGGATGGTGAGGGACAGGAAGAGGTTGAATGAGGCCAGCCAGAGCTTGCAGAGCATTCTTGTTCTGACTACTGACAGTCCAGGTGGCGATGAATGCATCAGGGACCACGGTGGGGCACCAAAAGTGTTGTTGCACAATGGCCAAAGTCCGATGGGAGCCAGGGTGGCAGGTAAGCCTGGAGATCACATTCCAGGACCGGGGAGCGGGCAGCCAGGCACGAGGTAGGATGGATGGTCTCAGGGTATGAGGGTGTAGAGGCGGGGCTAAAATGGCATGAAAGCGCATCCGGCTTAACATTCTTAGACCCCGGGCGGTAGGAGATGGTGAAGTTGAACAACAGGGCCCATTGAACTTGCCTGGAGTTGAGACGCTTGGCGGTGTGAAGATATTCCAGGTTCTTGTGGTCCGTCCACACTATGAATGGAAGTTCCAACCCCTCTAGCCAGTGTCTCCACTCCTCCAATGACATCTTCACTGCGAGTGGTTCCCGATTCCCCACATCATAATTCCTCTCCGTGGCATTAAGACAATGGGAGAAGAAGGCGCGAGGATGCAGCTTAAGGTCCAGGACAGAACGCTGGAACAGGATGGCCCCCATTCTGACATCCGACGCATCTACCTCCACAACGGACTGACGGGATGGATCCGGATGGATCAATATGGGAGCTGTGGTGAAGCGGTGCTTAAGGTCCAGGAACGCTCAGTCAGCAGCTAGGGACCACGTGAACGGGAACTTGGGAGAGGTGAGTGCTGACTGGGGGGGAAGCCAAGGTGCTGTAACCCCGGATAAAACGGCGATAGAAATGGGCAAATCCTAAGAAGCGTTGCAGCTGCACTCTGGACGTGGTTTGGGGCCAATTCACCACCGCTCTCACCTTTCCGGGATCCATCTGCACATTCCCAGCAGCGATGCTGGGGAGGAGATGGTGGAGCGATGGAATTCGCATTTTTCGCCTTTGACAAAAAGATGGTTCTCCAGGAGATGCTGGAGGACCTGTCGGAAGTGGAGACCGTGTTCTTGTGCCGAGCGGGAAAAGACGAGGATGTCGTCGAGGTAGACGAACATGAACCGGTTCAACATGTTGTAGAGAATGTCAACCAAGGCCTGGAACACAGCAGGAGCATTGGTCAGACTGAATGGCATCACCAGGTATTCATAGTGTCCGCTAGCAGTGTTGAAGGCTGACTTCCACTCACCACCTTCCCGTATCCGAACCAGGTGGTAGGCCTTCCTCAGGTCCAATTTAGAGAAGATAGTGGCCCCATGGAGCGGCTCGAAAGCCGAGGCGATGAGTGGTAGAGGGTAGCGGTTCTTAACCGTGATACCATTGAGGCTTCCGGTAATCGATGCAGGGTTTTGTCCTTTTTCTCCACAAAGAAGGACCCTGCGCCGGCGGGGGAGGCAGAAGGACGGATACCCCCTGCAGCCAGGGAGTCCTCGATATGCGTCTCCATAGCCTTGGTCTCCGGACCCGAAGGTCGATCCCGCAGTCATAGGGTCGATGCGGAGGAAGCGAAGTGGTCCGGGCCTTGCTGAAAACCTCCCGGAGGTCCGGATACTCAGCGGGAATGGCGGAGAGGTTCGAGGCTTCTTCCGAGCCCACAGGAAGACGTCCCAGGGCAGGCCGCGCCAACTTCAGGCAATGGGCGTGGCAGAACGGGCTCCAGCCCATGATGGTCCAGTTGATAAGGGGATTGTGGCGCTGGAGCCAAGAAAATACCACGGGAACCCCAATACCACGGGAACCTGAGGAGACTTGATGAGCATAAGCTGTATAGACTCACTGTGGTTCCAGGACACACACAGGTGGATAGGAGTAGTATTGTGGGTGATCCTGTCTATAGAGTGCCCATCCAGTTCTCTAACGTCCATGGGAATGGAAAGGGGCTGAGTGGGGATGCCCAGCTCAGACACCAGGGTGGCAACCATGAAACTCGCGTCAGCCCCAGAGTCAATGAGAAGCCGGAGAGATTTGGCCCACCTGAGTACGTGTACCTACTGATGAGCCTGGTATTTTAATGGACAGGTAGACACATAATGACCGGCAGTTCTGCAATACAGACAACTCTGAGTGTTAAGTCTGCGTAAGCGTTCAGCTGGAGACAGCCTAGCTCTGCCGAGTTGTATCAGCTCCGGAAAATGTGAGTCGGCAGACCTCGGAGACTATTGGGGGAACTCGGGTGAGCTCGGATTCTCTTGGGACGTAGACGCCAGGGACTTCAGGGGTTCCTCTGAGGCAAGGTGGGATCCTTTGGTGAGAGATTAGGACCGGAATCAGACCTCCTCTCCCTCCTACATTCCCATAGCCGCCCATCGATCCGGATGGTCAAGGTGATGAGCAAGTCGAGATCCGTAGGCAGCTCCCGGGCTGCGAGTTGGTCCTTAACCTCCTCCGATAACCCAGGAAGGAACAGGGATTCCGGGTTCCTGGGATTCAGTCTTAAGGTGGAGATAAGCCACCCAGAGCTGAATCCTTTTCCAAATAGGAAATCATTGAAATAAAAATGCTTTGGGTTGTACCTCGACACGTTGGTTGAGAGCCCTCCACTTCTTTCCAAGTAGGAAATCAATCATAAAACAGAAGACTGTGGGACGCCAGATCTGCCACTCAGAGTATTTCTAAACTCTTCCCAAAGATGACAGGGTCCCATTATAGTCTAGATGAATTGAAAAAAATAAACATGTATTATACGTACTGTAAATTATGATGTACTATTGTATGTGAAAATACTTCAAGAAGTTGAGTTTTGAGTTGTAGAAAATGTTGAGGCTGGTCAGTATATACATACTCAGTATGCATAAACATATACTTACTCAGGCTTTTTCTGTGACAATAGGTCCTTGTACTGTATCTCTTTTTGTAACCTTTAAAAAAATCTATTTTACCTCGACCTGGGCAGTAGCTCACCGGAGTTGAGTACCGGCACTCTTATAGAATATTAGCTCAAATGTATTTTGGAGCTCCTGCACTCAAATACAAACAGTACCGGCATCCAAAATGAGTACCGGCACCAAGTCAAGTACTGTGCATTTGTGACAGCCAGACTGTGCCAAACCATAAGAAACAAAGTGTGGCTGTCATCCAATACTCTGTACCTTTTGCAACACTGGCTATAAGTATGATGTGAACTTCATTGTATACGGTCCAAAAGTCCATATGCTTTGTTCATAAATTTTCCACAAAATCTTTTTGGATCACCCTACATCATTTGAATGTATGGGTTTTTATGTTGTCGTGCCTGCATAGAAATACAAAGTAATTTGTGGCACATTTCTGCATGATTGGGTGGACTGTTTCGGCATTCAACAACACTTCACTCTTAATTTGCCAATCTCTTTGGCAAGACAGCAACAACGGAGTTGACAAAAGCCATATTGTAATATCACCGACATACAATCTCCAAAAGTTCTGAATAATCCTATAGTTTGGTCAAGACGTCGGTGTCTAGACAAGCTAAACACCTTCTTCACCCACTTTGGGGATAAATCAGTGCCACCGACGTGGCCCACTACCAAATACTGTGAGCTCTCCTTCTCCGTGGCCGACGTGAGTAAGACGTTTAAGCGTGTTAACCCTCGCAAGGCTGCCGGCCCAGACAGCATCCCTAGCCACGTCCTCAAAGCTTGTGCAGTCCAGCTGGCTGGAGTGTTTACAGACATATTCAATCTTTCCCTATCCCAGTCTGCTGCCCCTATTTGCTTCAAGATATCCACCATTGTTCCTGTACCCAAGAAAGCAAAGATAACTGAACTAAATGACTATCGCCCCATAGCACTCACTTCTGTCATCATGAAGTGCTTTAAGAGGCTATTTAAGGATTATATCACCTCTACCTTAACTGACACCAATAGATCCACAGACGATGCAATCGCCATCGCACTGCCCTATCCCATCTGGACAAGAGGAATACCTATGTAAGAATGCTGTTCATTGACTATAGTTCAACATTCAACACCATAGTACCCTCCAAGCACATCATTCATCTTGGGGCCCTGGGTCTGAACCCCGCCCTGTGCAACTGGGTCCTGGACCTCCTGACAGGCCACCCCCAGGTGGTGAAGGTAGGAAACAACACCTCCACTTTGCTGATCCTCAACACTGGGGCCCCACAAGGGTGCGTGCTCAGCACCCTCCTGTACTCCCTGTTCACCCATGACTGTGTGGCCACGCACGCCTCCAACTCAATCATCAAGTTTGCAGACGACACAACAGTAGTAGGCCTGATTACCAACAATGACGAGACAGCCTACATGGAGGAGGTGAGGGCCCTGGGAGTGTGGTGCCAGGAAAATAACCTCTCACTCAATGTCGACAAAACAAAGGAGCTGATCGTGGACTTCAGGAAATCAGAGTGAGCACGCCCCTATCCACATCGACAAGACCGCAGTGGAGCAGGTGGAAAGCTAAGTTCCTCAGCATACACATCACTGACAATCTGAAATGGCCCACCCACACAGACAGTGTGGTGAAGAAGGTGCAACAGCACCTCTTCAACCTCAGGAGGCTGAATACATTTGGCTTGGCACCTAAAACCCTCACAAACTTTTACAGATGCACAATTGAGAGCATCCTGTTGGGCTGTATCACCACCTGGTACGGCAACTGTACCGCCTGCCATCACAAGGCTCTCCAGAGGGTGGTGCTGTCTGCCCAACACATCACCGGGGACAAACCACCTGCCCTCCAGGACACCTAAAGCACCCGATGTCACAGGAAGGCCAAAAAGATAATCAAGGACAACAACCACCCGAGCCATCACCTGTTCACCCCATTATCATCCAGAAGGCGAGGTCAGTACAGGTGCATCAAAGCTGTGACAAAGAAACTGGAAAACAATTTCTATCTCAAGGCCATCAGACTGTTCAATAGCCATCACTAGGCGGCTTCCACCCGGTTACGTAACCATGCACCTTAGAGGCTGCTGCCCTATGTACATAGACTTTAAATCACTCGCTACTTTAATAATGGAACACTAGTCACTTTAATAATGTTTACATATTTTTGCTGTACTCATCTAATATGTATATACTGTATTCTAGTCTACTGTATTTAGTCTATGCCACTCCGACATTGCTCATCGTAACATTTATATATTCCTTAATTACATTCTTTTACTTTTAGGTTTGTGTGTATTGTTGTGAATTGTTATATATTACTGCATTGATGGAGCTAGAAACACAAGCATTTCGCTACACCCTCATATGTATGTGACCAATACCATTTGATTTGATTTGATTTGTATTGCTGTTTTTGTGTGACAATGTATTACCACAAAGGTATTTGGAAAAATGGCTGCTGTTTTATTGTCCCTAATAAGATCCCGATATATTGTCAATGAAAAAGACCTGAGTGGAAAATTTGCTGTGGAGTTTTTATAGGAGGAGTTGAAGTAGTCAAAGGAATCAAGGACTATGCTCTTGTTTGCGCTTGACATTGTTTATCCTCTTAGTATTCCTGCCATAAATCAGCATATTTCTCTGTGCAAATGTTTCTAATCAGCGACCTACTTTCTGAAAACAGCCCAATTCTCCATGATGTTTTATTGTGTAACTCTAATAGTATTCTTTGTAATGAATAAAATCATGATGTCGAAACTCAGCCTGTCATTGCTCCAATGGGAGACATTTTGGTTGAGGGCCTAGACCTAGATTCTATGCAAATGCTGATCTGATTAAACTATTAAGGCAGTTCAGTCCTCTTATTGTCTTCAGTAGTTACAGTATACAACGAATCAAAACATTAGAGAGTCAGTTTATCAGTGATATCTTCCTTTCAACTTTCCTTAAAATGATGGCCTCCCTATCTCTCTTGCCATACTGTGTACAATAACATACTTGGTTTTATCAAAATTAGTAGCATGAGTAACATAACATTGTTTTTTCAGAAAGCTTCAAGTTTTCAATGTAAGGTATTTATGGTCAAACACTTGGTTACATCTTCAACCACCAGTAACAAGTACGCTACTCAGTCTCATTGTGTGGGGTATATAGGACTCCAACCTCACACTGTGTTTACAAGCAATTACTTTTGTGCTGTGCGGTCACAGAAGGAATCCCTCACATAGATTGATCTATTCATGGTTAAGTCAGAGGGGGGAGAGATTTTACCTGGCCCTATTGAAGCGGTAAAAACATCTGACCTATCCTTATTAGTGGGCTGTTATTGTCAGCTGGCTGAGGTGTATGTGATCAGTGGTCAGGCTTTTGCTGTGTCATTTTGTGGTCGTATGACTTGGAGGTACGCCTCACTGAGATCTTCTCCCAGGCTAACAGTGGAACAACATCTCTGTTTACATCTAAATTCACACCCCTGGTAGGAACACAAAGAAACTATGACTTGTGAGTGTCTTCAATCGTTCTGCTTCACACTTCACAATCGACTCAGAGCAGGTTATTGTGACAAGTAAGTGTCGTCCCTTATATTTGAAACATGTTTGCACAATTTATTCAATTTTCCCTTCCTCTCTTCATGTCTGAATGTTTGTAGTTGGTGACCTGGGTACTGCATGTCTTACTCATTGCAGCCCTCGCTGTATAATTCTATAATTCTAATACTTCCCTCCTTTTTGAGTTGTTGAAGTTACATCTTTACACACCTATTCCACCATTTATGTTGGTTGAGTGATCAGACAGCACTTGGAGTTAAACAGACAAGTCATCCTAACCTCCAATAAAGGATATATCCAAGGAAATACAAAAACATACAAAAATATCAGAGTTCAGCAGACACGTGAAGCAAAACTGTTTGTCTGTCACATTACTGGCAGCTGAGTGTGGGTTGTGTGCAGGGGCGGAATGGCAAATGCCAGATGTGCTGTTACATTTTTAGCCCAGTGGGCCTATCTAAATTGTATTTGTTTTTTTGCACCAAATTATCTGGCTAATAATGGGGGCCTCGAGGAAAAAAAATTGCCAGTGTGGGGGCATCGAGGAACAAAATGGGCCGGTATGGGGGCCTCAAAGAAAATAATGGGCTGGTGTATTAGAAATGCAAGGGCCGATTTTTGGTCCCAGTCCACCCCTGGTTGCTTGCCTGGCCTCTCATGCTTTTACATGTGGATCAAAATTATCATTTGTCTGTAAGTAATGACAGAGAAAACATTCACAATCAGCCATTTTTGAGTAAGCAGCACAGAAAAAGCAGACCACCTATTGCTGTTTGCGCATGAGTTGACTTTGAACTAAGGGGCCATTTACATTAGTAATATATGTCTAGTGAGATCTACAACTGTGAAAATAAAGGAAACACTTGAGTAAATGAGGGATACAAAGTATATCAAAAGCAGCTGCTTCAACACAGGTGTAGTTCCTGAGTTAATTAATATCCCATCATGCTTAGGGTCATTTATTAAAAATGCCCAGTTGCCCATTATTTTGGCTACCATGACTAAAAGAGGAGATCTCAGTGATTTTGAAAGAGGGGTCTCAAGGAGCCTAGGGGATTTAAAGGGTGTGTGTGCATTAGTGGTGCACGGGTCAACAGTTTGTTCACCCGCACCTGCCCGCAATTGCTAATAACCCCTAATGACCTATCCACAACAGCCTGACTATATGTGATTAAATGAAAATCTGAGGCCCGTACCTAACCAACTAATATAGAAAATGGCTTAAGGCTACAGTTAGTGATGACGGAACAATTTTTTTTTGACAAGGGGTGCAGGATTTTTCCCCCGATTTAGATGTCTCTGCTTATAATTTTCTACATTTTGGTATTCTATTTGTTAGTCAACTTGTCTAATTAGATACATGCAGCTTCTCTTCTATCATCATATGTTGCCCTAGAAGACTAAATAAACCCCTGCTAACCAGGATAATGCTATAAATCGATAGAATGAAGGCTTCAATCTAGTTGATGTAGGTAAAGTTTTTTCTGTCATCTCTGGGGTTTTTTCGTGTGGGAAAGACGTTTAGGGACCAGGGAGAAAATGCAATAACAAAAAAAAAACGGGAACTATTTTCTGTGCAAATGTAAAAATTGTAAGGAAATAGAATGCTGTGAAAGTGACCCAACATGCTTTCAGGTTTCAGTCCGGGTTGGATGAATATTTTATGCGGTTGAAATACAGTGCCTTCAGAAAGTATTTACATCCCTTTACTTTTTCCACATTTTGTTATAGTCTGAATTTAAAATGTATTACATGTTTTGGTCACTGGCCTACACACAATACCCCATAATGTCAAAGTGGAATTACGTTTTTCAATTTCTTTTAAAAATGTATAAAACAATGAACGCTCAACTGTCTTCAGTCAATAAGTATTCAACCCCTTCGTTATGGCAAGCCTAATAAGTTCAGGAGTAAAAATTAGCTTAACAAGTCACATAATAAGTTGCATGGACTCACTCTGCGTCCAATAATAGTGTTTAAAATTATTTTTTAATGACTACCTAATCTCTTTACCCCATACATACAATTATCTGTATGGTCCCTCAGTTGAGCAGTGAATTTCAAACACAGATTCAACCATAAAGACCACGGAGGTTTTCTCTCTCAAGATGCTGAAGGAAAGTGTAGTAGATTGGCAGATTATCTGGTTAATTGACACCACCTTGTGGTACCACTGTGTAGTGTCATTTGTGACCAGATATTCCTTGTATGCAGTGCACGGAATTTGCTCTTGACATTTGATCTCTGTGGGAGGCATTGGTGTGTCTGGACTGGACCTGCTAGAGATAAGGAAAATGGCATCCTTTCAGAGGGCAAGAATAAGATGTATGTTAGGAGAAGTGCAATATTATCATAAGGAGACATATACTTGGAATACGGAGGAGGAATGGAGGTAAACAGAGAGGCAGAGGATGTTGAAGAAAGAGGGGGAGGAAGAGGGTGAGCTTGAATCGGTTAAAAACGGTGGAAAAAAGGGAGATGGTTTGTTAAAGAAGAATGGTAAAAAGTGTAATTAGAGGGAGCTGTACTCCAGATTGAAGACAGGAGCAGAAATGGAAGTGAGTCAGGGGGAAGTATTGGAGGGGGTAGGTGTGGTGAAGTTCTCAGAGCCCGAGGCTTGCACTGAGGGTCAGGATAAAGATGAGTCTCTGACGGTAGGAGTGACATTTTTGGAAAAAGTGGACCCTTGCCTGTTTGCTGATTCATTTGTGGTTTCAGGGTGGGTGAAAACAGAGTTGGGTGCTGTGGAATCGGTGAAGGTAACCAGAAGTGATCTGGTGATAACTGTTTGTGTTTCTGCTGGTCAGAGGGAGCAGGTGCTCCACGTTAAATGAATGGGGACAAGATATGTGAATTTTTTGGACTCAAGAAAAGGGCACAATTGAAAGGAGTGATATCTGGGGTAGCAGTAAATGTGAAAGTTGACCAACTGAAGGGGAAGATTCCCGGTGTTTGTGATGCGTTTGGTGGCGTGAGTGGTAAAACAGAAGAGTAGTTGTTTGTTCTTTTGAGTTTCGATGTGGAGTCTTTGCCCGACAAAGTGAGGTTAGGATATATAAGTTATAATAGGTGGCGGTAATGCAACATTTATTGGATGCCAACTGCCGTTAAAACTAATTGAAGAAGGATGTTGACATTAAACTGACCAGCATGGCAGCATCCAGCTTACTTTCAATCTCACTCTCTTCTATTTAATATTACCAAATATATTACAGTAGCGACGAGGATGGGATGCCAAAAACAATTAGGTTTCCCGTAGACGAGATACCAACCCGTAGCTAGCCAGGTTAATAGAAAAGTGTATTTTGAGGCTCTCAGAATTTAGCTAATGAACAATAATGAGAGACTGGCTAAGCTAGCAAACATGGCATTAATAGGCAACATATCTGAATGTAAAGATAGACAAGAAGAGTCTTGCCTGGAACAGTGGATGTTGGCAAACAATGTTAAAGATGAGGTCAGTTTATTCCTATCAGTCATAGGACCTGACACCTATAGACTCCTGAAGAATCTCTCCATGCCAGATAAGCCTAGCGAGCTCAGCTACGGCAGCTTAGTAAAATGCTATCTGACCATTACAAGCCTTAACCACTCATAGTTTCAGAAAGATTCTGTTTCCAAAAGAGGAACCAGCAAGACGGTGAGTCAGTGACTACATTGTAGCTCTGAAGCAACTTTCTACTTACTGTGACCAGGGCCAAAATTTGAATGAAACCCTGTGTGACCGTTTTTGTGGGTTTAAGGGCGCGTGTTATACTGCTTTTCAATGGAGCTGGCATCCAGGAATACTCTTGAATTTGCAGGGAAAGTGAAGGAGGCAGGAACAGTAAACAAAGTGCTTTCTGAGAAAAAGAAAGGGGACCGGAAAAAACATTCGTACTAAGGGAGTGGGAAAACAAAGTGCAACAGAAATACAAAGATTATAAGCAGCACGAGCCCTGTTAAAGATGTGGTGGACGCTAACACTCAGCCCAGGTACGCAAATTCAAATGTCAGACATTTGTCAGACATATCGCATGCATGTTTAGGAATAGAAAAACAGAAGCTCTGACCCAGTATGTAGAAGAAAAATAGGAGTTTATACAGTATACACAGCTTCAAATGGAAATAATGGCATTGAGGTAAATGTACATTTAGAGGGCAAGAGAGTAGAAATGAAGTTAGATACAAGACCTGCAGTGACACTGGTGTCTGAAAAGGTGTACAGTGAATCACTCTCATCTACCCCTTGAGAAAAGCAATATGCAGCTCTCTACCTTCTATGGTGCGAATATACCCTTACTAGGGCAAGTGACTGTTGATGCGAAATCGAAGAGCAGAGAGCCAAGCTACCCCTCGTAATAGTGAAGGGCGATCGACCAGCCATAACTGGTTGAATAAAATCAAAAAATGTTGCAGTCCGAACTTTAGGAGATGCTATTGATGCTGATGTGGAGGCCATGTTACAGCAACAAAGCTGTGTTTGATGAGAGCCCCAGCGACATGCTTTGACCATGTGACATGCTTTCTAGACGAGATCATTGTAATGGCATGTTCGAGAGTGGAACACCTAAACAGACTGGATGAAGTCCTGAGTCATCTTGAAAAAGATGGTATTAGGGTGAAACGGGCCAAGTGCAAGTTCATGAGAGACAAAGTGGAGTACTTAGGACATCTGATTGACAGAGAAGGGCTGCACCCCACTGATGAGAAAGTGACAGCCGTTGCCCCAAGTCCCACACGTCACCGAACTTTGGTTCTTGGAAAATCTGTCTACCCTGTTACAACCCTTACATGTCCTGCTAAAAAAAGGAGGTTCCCTGGAAATGGATACAGGTGTGCGAGGCAGCGTTCCACAACGCAAAGAGCCAATTGTTGCAGGGTACTAGAGGGGCATTAAACATGGATAGGCTTCCAACACACGTTGTGCTTCCATGAGACTGTATAGCCTGCATGAAGCCTGGCCCCCTTATGGGCACAGAGGGCTCTGGCAATGGCGGACTAAGTACCCCGTTTGTAACAAAAAGTGGGGGTACTGGCGTCCCAGCAATATTTTTTGTGGAGTGGCGCAGCTACACGGGGGGCTACTTCCTCATCGCAGAAGCATGCAAGCCCCGCTCTCTCTACTCCCTCAATTTAAAATAGGAATTGGGGTTGTCATAGCCCTGGGGGCACGTTAGTAAGCTTCATTCATCGGAAGTTATGCGTGTCAGCCGTCGTTAGCCAGGAGGCTCATTAGTCTAAGCTAGGCTAGCTAGCCTCTGACCACAGCATGGTCTGTTTAGAATAACCAAACGACTTAACGCTACGTATACTAAACAAGAGAGCTACCCATGCAACTCCACCGTGGGGAGGCAGGAATAGCTTGTCTCGACGAGTTGGCTAACCTGGCCAGAAACACCAAGCCCCCTAAAGAATGTTACACAAATGTCAAGAGAACCTGCGCCGCGGACTATTAGGGGAATAGTGCTAGCCATCCCCTAGTCTCGCACACAAACTAATTCGAGCAAGGGCAGCCTGAGCATGCACCGTGAGTATCTTTTCATTAATTGGGCATGGTCGCGAACCCGAACCCAGCTTGTTAGGTCATGCTAGAAGGTATCCATCTTTGTCAAATTAATGTAAAAAGTTTAAATGTTTTGCATTTTAGCTAACCCTAGCCCTTTTCCTAACCTTAACCTAATTTGCCTAACCTGCTACGTTAATAAACTAACATGCTGTGGAAATTCTCCTAACCTGCTACGAACGTTTGACGTTAATTTGACAAAAGCTGTATCCCTTCTAACCATGAACGGCTTGTTACCCTTCGTTGTTTTGGTCGCATTAGCCATCTTACTTATTGTTATAACCAGCCCAAGCAATTTGAGGAATATCTCATTATTTGCGATTAGGAAATGTATGAGAACCATACAAACTTCAGCACACAACGTCCAGGAGGAGAGTACGCTCTACCACTAAGAGACAGTTTAGTTGGCGCAATGTAAGACAGTCTCATGTTCCCGTTGTTTGTTTTAGTAGCGTGAATTGTTCCGGTTCACACTTAGGTGAAAAGTGGAATAATTGAAGGAATCTTCTTCAATGGGGTTTAACGGCGGTTGGCATCCAATGTTAATGGTGCATTAACGCCACCAGCTGGACGGGGTATTGAATAATAAACAAACAAAACATTGCGGGAAAGGGGGAAAACGACGACATACAAAATACAAAATGAAACACGTCAAATTAGAAAACCCATCTCACTTCAATCACAGTCCACCCAAAAATACATCCCTACACTCCATCTATGTCTTCAGTAATATCCTCTGCCTTAATTTATTGCGACACCCCAGAAATAACCCCTTTGATAGACGCCCTGCTATGAAAATCCATACAGGCTGGCCTCCTTCAACCACTCCCTGTTCCTCACGGTCTCATATATCTCTAGAATTTGTCACTGGTCTCCCTCCATCAGATGGCAATACCACTACCCTTATGGTGGTAGATAGGTTTTCCAAAGCCGCCCATTTCATTCCCCTTCCCAAGTTACTCTCAGCCAAGGAGACGGTCCAGTTCATGGTGCAGCACGTCTTCCGGATCCATAGACTTCCGGTGGACATGGTCTCCGATTCCGGTCCTCAGTTCTTGTCCCAGTCCTGGAAGTTCTGCAACCTCATTGGGTCGTCCCCCCCCCCCCCCCCCCCCCCCAGTCCAACGGCCAGCAGAGCGAGCCAATCAGGACCTGGAGACGGCTCTTCGTTGCCTCGTCTCTGCCAACCCCACCACCTGGAGCCAGCAACTCGTATGGGTGGAATACGCCTGCAATACCCTTCCCTGCTCGGCCACTGGTCTCTCGCCTTTCGAGTGTTCCATGGGATATCAGCCCCTACTCTTCTCTGAGCAAGAGGAAGAGGTCAGCATATCCTCGGCCCAGATATTCGTCCGACTCTGTCACCATTCCTGGAAGAGAGCCCGGTCCGCTCTTCTCAAGACCACCTCCAGGTATCGGCGACAGGTAGACCACCACCGGACCCCTGCTCCCCGCTATTGTCTCAGGCAGAGGGTGGAGTCCCGTAAACTTTCCCCATCTCTAAGATTCTTAGCTCCTCTGCTGTCCGTCTTCTGTTGCCCCGCACCCTCCGTATACATCCCACTTTTCATGTGTCAAGGGTCAAACCTCTGTCTCACAGCCCTTTGTCTCCTGTTTCCAGGAGCTTCCTGCCGTTCTGTACCTGCCTGATTCTGACCTGGTTTATGAACTTCTGCCTGCCCTGACCCTGAGCCTGTCTGCCGTCCTGTACCTGTCAGACTCTGACCTGGTTATGAACCTCTGCCTGTCCTCAACCTGCCTTTTGCCTTTATGTCCCCTTTTCCCCATGTTTTAGACATGATGCGTGACATGCGGAACATCAGGCTCACCCCACGAGAAGCAGTGCATAATCAACGCCACCTGTAGCAAGGAGATCTTCTGGAAGTGATGTACTCTCTCTCGCACTCTGGTGGTAAGACATCATTTAGACATCGCAGATATAAATTCTCACTGTTCCCATGATAAAATGCAATGTGAATTGTGTAGTACTACTGAACTATGATAATTGTATGTGGGTAACATGGAGAAACTTTAATTCTTAATCCTCTCAAAAAAGTTTTTTTGCCTGACATTATTATTTGGAAACGGTACATTGATGATATTTTTGTTTTATTGAGAGGCGATGCAAAACGTTCCATGCTTTTCTTAACTCTTGTTCTGAGCATCTGAGTTCTGAGCATCTATGTAATTTGACACACGTCAAATCAGTTTCCTTGATCTTTTGATTTTGTGTGAGGATAATGTTCTATACACTGATCTTTATAGGAAACCTACTGATCATAACAGTTTGTTGAGGGCTGAGAGCTGTCACCCGCTTCCCTTGAAAAACAGTTTGCCCTACAGCCAATTCTGTCGAATCAAAAGAATTTGCAAAAAACAATCAGATTTTGACAGAAACATGCCTGAGATGTTTCTGTAACAAAATTATGTTTTGATCTACTACTCTGCTAGCTAAAGTGTAGTCAGTGGCTAGCTAAGACAAGAAGGGGATGCAAATTCATGGATTGCGTACTGAGATGCAAAGGAAATTCAATGAGAGGGGTTACAAAAATAGTCAGATTGATATTGCCATTGAGAAAATCCAAAACAAATTGAGACATGATCTCTTTCAAGGACAGTCTCGCAAAAAGAAGCAGTCATGCGTTCTTACTACGCGCTATTCAAGGTGCCCAGAATTTGCAGTGCTAGCTGTGCCACTAGAGATCCTGGCTCGAGTCCAGGCTCTGTCGCATTCGGCTGCGACCAGGGGGATCCTTGGGGCGGCGCACAATTGGCCCAGCGTCGTCTGGGTTAGGGGAGGGTTTGGCCGGCAGGTATATCCTTGTCCCATCACGCTCATGCTACTCCTGTGGCAGGCCGGGTGCATGCACGCTGATACGGACGCCAGGTGTACGGTGTTTTCTCCGAAACACTGGTGTGGCTGGCTTCAGGGTTAAGCGGGCATTGTGTCAAGAAGCAGTGCGGCTTGGTTGGGTTGTGTTTCGGATGACGCACAGCTCTTGACCTTCGCCTCTCCCGAGTCTGTACGGGAGTTGCAGCGATGAGACAAGACTGTAACTACCAATTGGATACCACGAAATTGGGGAGAAAAAGGGGTAAAAATAATTATAATTAAGGGAATCCTTCTCAAACATTGGCACATTCTAAGACCCGATGACAGTATCAGTAATGTCCTTTCAGACCCTCCCTTGGTTGTATTCTCTGCCAGAGGTCGTCACATTGGATGGAGATGGTGAAGATGGCTTTGGTGGTCCACACAACGAAGAAGCAGGTGTCCCTTCCAGTGATGTGGAGTTGACCTTGGACCTGGTGCCAGTAAGGATGGTCTTTACGGAGGCTGTAAGACACTCCCTCCTTGATATAGAAATCTTCGACTTCATTGCCTCTTGAATGGTCAGGTCCCTTGCACCATAATGACACTTGACCTGCACCACTGCTGTGGTGCCCACCAGACCATCCGGTGAGGCTCCCAGGATCCAAGACCCTGTGACCCAAAGCCCTGCCTCCTGCACATTCATCCCTGTAGCCATTTTGAATGCCTTAATGTCCTCCTCTTCGTTATCTGTGCCCTACTTACAGACACAACCAACGACACTGAACACCTTGAAATGCATTCATTGTAAGATATGTGCTATATAAATGAAGTTTGATTTGATTGATGACATTACAGCTGTACAATATTTAATAAACTGTCATTTTTACATGAGGACAAGTTCACTTTTTCCATGAACATTTAATTGATAACTTGGGATTTTATCACTTGACATATCAATCTTATAGTGGGAAGGATCCTTTAAGTCTGTGTGAATGCATGTACCACTCTGAATAAATACATATTGTGCCTTTGAAGATTTGTCTCTGGTTATAAAACTACAATACAGGCTGGATGTCTAAACAAAGTCGATTTTGAATGTCAATGGATTTTTTGATTAATTCTCATCAATGACAACATTCTAGAACTGAGATATCACTCATCGAAGTATGGTATCCGGGGTGATCTTGTTAATGATTATGTAATTGATTAAGTCTCTTTCCTTGTAGAATGTTGACAGCAGTATAGAAAACATTGTATTGCTGAGATGCTCAAACTTAACGTAATAACTACACTCGACACAGGATTAACTTTATCCCTCACGCTGGCCCTGACCAATCGGTAAATTTCCCCTCACTATAGCTGCACTTCTCCACATTGCAAGACTTATAGTGGTCTTCTCCCCTTTTAATGCTCTTATGCTCATTCTTGAAAAATGCCATAAGGTCTGAAATAGACACCAAAGTCGACATACTGTACAAACAATTATCTAGGCTAAGTAAAACAAAATTATGTTTTGATCTACTACTCTGCTAACTAGCTAGCTAAAGTGTAGTCAGTGGCTAGCTAAGACAAGGGGATGCAAATTCATGGATTGAGTACAGAAGTTCTCTGGGCACAAAGGTCTCTGATCGCGCTGGTGAACAGGCTGACAGTGTAGACAAGAGATGACATGCAGGAGCTTCCTACAGGAATTTGTATTGCTGAGGTCTCATCTGTTGCTAATTAGCATTTCACATTTTCTTGAGTAAACAGTGTGGCAGGCAGGCTCGGGGTCAAAGCAGGCAGAATTGTCAGGCAGGCGGGTACAGAGTCCAGAAACAGGCAAGGGTCAAAACCGAGAGAATTTAAAAAGCAGGAGCACGGGAAAACACGCTGGTTGACTTGAACATACAAGACGAACTGGCACAGAGAGACAGGAAACACAGGGATAAATACACAGGGGAAAATAAGCGACACCTGGAGGGGGTGGAGACAATAATGAGGACATGTGAAACAGATCAGGATGTGACAACTACAGAATAAGAGCAAATCTTAGACGTATAATTACTAGTCTGCAGCTAGAAATTACATAAATCTAGAACGAGAATACTGACAACCGCTGAAGCATCTATCTATGAGAACAATTCCGAATGGTACTCTGAAGTATCCATTCTAACCACATACAACCACGAAAGACATATTCTGTTAAAGGTCCCCAAAGCACACACATCCCTGGGTTGCTCCTCTTTTCAGTTCGCTGCAGCTAGCGACTAGAACGAAAAACACTCAAACTGGACTGTTTTATCTCCATCTCTACATTCAAAGACTCAATCATGGTCACTCTTACTGACACTTGTGGCTGCTTTGCGTGATGTATTGTTGTCTCTACCTTCTTGCCCTTTGTGCTGTTGTCTGTGCCCAATAATGTTTGTACCATGTTGTGCTGCTGCCATGTTGTGTCTCTGCCATGTTGTTGTCATGTGTTGCTGCCATGCTATGTTGTTGTCTTAGGTCTCTCATTATGTAGTGTTGTGGTGTCTCTTGTTGTCATGTGCATTTTGTACTACATTTGTATTTTTCATCCCAGCCCCCATCCACGGAGGAGGCCTTTTGCCTCTTGGTATGCAATAAATAAGAATTTGTACTTAACTGACTTGCCTAGTTAAATAAAGGTTCAATTAAAATGTTTTAATAAAACCAGCTCAAGCATGCCCCTGGTAGAGCTGCCACACCTTCAGCAGGCTTGAAAAATGGGAATTTTCTGTTTGTCTTTGTTTGTTTCAGTAGTTAAATCTTTTGACGTGTTGATTTAAAAAACATTAACAAAAATGCACTGGATTGTTTGAAAAGTGATAAACTTACACTGAGCGTACAAAACATTAAGAACACCTTCCTAATATTGAGTTGCAACCCCTTTTGCCCTCAGAACAGCCTCAATTCATCAGAGCATGGACTCTACAAGGTGTCAAACGCATTCCACAGGGCTGATGGCACATGTTGACTCCAATGCTTCCCACAGTTGTGTCAAATTAGCTGCATGTCCTTTGGGTGATGGACCATTTTTGATACTGTGGCAGACCAGGGGGTTTGGCGAAGACGTTTACACAGATCAGACACGGACAGAGTAGGATTAGCTCGGTTTCAAGGGTGTTTATTTAAATAATAAATCAAAAAGAAAAGGATAGGTCTCCCCCATGAGACCCTCTCCAGGATACCGTCTTCTGGGCTCCGCGTCTTGCTGTATCCTGTCGGGGTCAAAACTGCACTCACTCCTGTTACCTCTGTAACCGTCCCCACCTATATGGGAGTCCTTTCTTCCCCCTTCCTGTGTGCTGCTGTATGCCACACACCCCCCTTAGCTCTGTCGGGGCGGGGACTGTAATCAGTGCGACGTATGTCTCCCTTCTCGATAGGGCATCCGCGTTTCCATGCTTCGCCCCTGACCTGTGCACAACAGAAAAAGAGAAGCATTGAAGGGACAAGAACCACCTGGTGACCCGATCGTTTGTGTCCTTTCCCTGGCCATCCAGAACAGGGGAGCATGGTCCGTGACCAGGGTGAAGTCGGTACCTAACAGGTAATACTTGAGTGTCTAGCGCCCACTTCACCGCTAGAGACTCTTTCTCAACAACATTTTGCTCGGTGGGATCTCATTGTAATCCTTTTTTAAATATTCAATGATGGCTGTTGACGTCAACCGCCTGTATTCAATGGAGAGAGATGCTATGCTACTAGATCGTGCCACGAATATGCATAGCGATCTCGAGACAACTCCAATATAAAGTGTTTTTTCTCAAAGTTGCCGGGATGTTACGTGTCCTGCTCATGTCAGTACATGTAAAAACTTTAGCGTTACAAAACTATTCGATAAAATAAAATAAACCTCACGTAGCAAAAAAGCCATAAAAAAATGTTGACAAAATTCTGCATTCTCTAATTGATCTCCATACAAAAACTCCTTTCTTGGTGGGTGAAAAAACGCCACCTGCTGGAGGGAGACAGTTTTTATGCCGAGTTGGGCCTCTTCTCCTCCAATTATATTCACCAGATACTCTAGTGGCTGCTCTAACAATGAAAATAAATGTCTTCAAAAATGGAAGGCAGTCGGTAGGAACATTCTTTTTTTTCTTTTTTATTCACCCCAATTTCGTGGTATCCAATTGGTAGAAGTTACAGTCTTGTAACTTTGATGCACATGTACTGACCTCACCTTCTGGATGCTAGGGGGGGTTGTTATCCTTGATGATCTTTTTGGCCTTCCTGTGACATCAGATGCTGTAGGTGTCATGGAGGGCAGGTAGTTTGCCCCCGGTGATGCGTTGTGCAGACTGAACAACCCTCTGGAGAGCCTTGCGGTTGAGGGCGGTGCAGTTGTCATACCCGACAGGATGCTCTCGATTGTGCATCTGTAAAGGTTTGTTAGGGTTTTGGGTGACAAGCCACATTTCTTCAGCCTCCGAGGTTGAAGATGGGCTGTTGCGCCTACTTCACCACACTGTCTGTGTGGGTGGACCATTTCAGTTTGTCTGTGATGTGTACGCCGAGGAACTTAAAACTTTCCACCTTCTCCACTGCTGTCCCTTCGATGTGGATAGGGGGGGGGGGGCTCCCTCTGCTGTTTCCTGAAGTCCACAATCATCTCCTTTGTTTTGTTGACGTTGAGTGAGAGGTTGTTTTCCTGACACCACACTCCGAGTGCCCTCACCTCCTCCCTGTAGGCTGTCTCGTTGTTGTTGGTAATCAAGCCCACTACTGTTGTGTCATCTGCAAACTTGATGATTGAGTTGGAGGCGTGCATGGCCACACAGTCGTGGGTGAACAGGAAGTACAGGAGGGGGCTGAGCACGCACCCTTGTGGGGCCCCAGTGTTGAGGGTCAGCGAAGTGGAGATGTTTCCTACCTTCACCACCTGGGGGCGGCCCGTCAGAAAGTTCAGGACCCAATTGCACAGGGCGTGGTTGAGACCCAGGGCCTCCAGCTTGATGATGAGCTTGGAGGGTACTATGGTGTTGAATGCTGAGCTGTAGTCATTGAAAAGCATTCTTACATACAGTTGAAGTCAGAAGATTACAGACACTTAGGTTGGAGTTATTAAAACTCGTTTTTCAACCACTCCACACATTTCTTGTTAACAAACTATAGTTTTGGCAAGTCGTTTAGGACATGTACTTTGTGCATGACACAAGTAATTTTTCCAACAATTGATAACAGACAGATTATTTCACTTATAATTCACTGTGTCACAATTCCAGTGGGTCAGAAGTTTACATGCACTAAGTTGACTGTGCCTTTTAAACAGCTTGGAAAATTCCATAATGATGTCATGGCTTTAGACGCTTCTGATAGGCTAATTGACATCATTTCAGTCAATTGAAGGTGTACCTGTGGATGTATTTCAAGGCCAACCTTGAAGGCACTCTTTGCTTGACATTATTGGAAAATCAAAAGAAATCAGCCAAGACATTGGGAGAAATGTTCAAACCCCTGAAGGTACCACGTTCATCTGTACAAACAATAGTACACAAGTATAAACACCATGGGACTATTACAAGCTGCACACCCAGGGCCCACTGTACAGTCGTGGCCAAAAGTTTTGAGAATGACACAAATATTAATTTCTACAAAGTTTGCTGCTTTAGTGTCTTTAGATATTTTTGTCAGATGTTACTATGGAATACTGAAGTATAATTACAAGCATTTCATAAGTGTAAAATGCTTTTATTGACAATTACATGAAGTTGATGCAAAGAGTAAATATTTTCAGTGTTGACCCTTCTTTTTCTTTTTCAAGACCTCTGCAATCCGCCCTGGCATGCTGTCAATTAACTTCTGGGCCACATCCTGACTGATGGCAGCCCATTCTTGCATAATCAATGCTTGGAGTTTGTCAGAATTTGTGGGTTTTTGTTTGTCCACCCGCCTCTTGAGGTTTGACCACAAGCTCTCAGTGGGATTAAGGTCTGGGGAGTTTCCTGGCCATGGACCCAAAATATCAATGTTTTGTTCCCCGAGCCACTTAGTTATCACTTCTGCCTTATGGCAAGGTGCTCCATCATGCTGAAAAAGGCATTGTTCCTCACCAAACTGTTCCTGGATGGTTGGGAGAAGTTGCTCTCGGAGGATGTGTTGGTACCATTCTTTATTCGTGACTGTGTTCTTAAGCAAAATTGTGAGTGAGCCCACTCCCTTGGCTGAGAAGCAACCCCACACATGAATGGTCTCAGGATGCTTTACTGTTGGCATGACACAGGACTGATGGTAGTGCTCACCTTGTCTGCCCCAAACAATCGGAAAGGGGATTCATCAGAGAAAGTGAATTTACCCCAGTCCTCAGCAGTCCAATCCCTGTACCTTTTGCAGAGTATCAGTCTGTCCCTGATGTTTTTCCTGGAGAGAAGGGGCTTCTTTGCTGCCCTTCTTGACACCAGGCCATCCTCTAAGTCTTCGCCTCAGTGAGGATGCACTCACACCTGCCTGCTGCCATTCCTGAGCAAGCTCTGTACTGGTGGTGCCCCGATCCCGCAGCTAAATCAACTTAAGGAGATGGTCCTGGCGCTTGCTGGACTTTCTTGGGCGCCCTGAAGCCTTCTTCACAACAATTGAACTGCTCTCCTTGAAGTTCTTGATGATCCGATAAATGTTTGATTTAGGTGCAATCTTACTGCAGCAATATCCTTTCCTGTGAAGCCCTTTTTGTGCAAGGCAATGGTGACGGCACGTGTTTCCTTGCAGGTAACCATGGTTGACAGGGGAAGAACAATGATTCCAAGCACCACCCTCCTTTTGACGCTTCCAGTCTGTTATTCGAACTCAATCAGCATGACAGAGTGATCTCCAGCCTTGTCAGCACTCACACCTGTGTTAACGAGACAATCACTGACATGATGTCAGCTGGTCCTTTGTGGCAGGGCTGAAATGCAGTGGAAATGTTTATTTTATTTTTTATTTATTTTTTATTTTTTAATTTTACCCCCTTTTCTCCCCAATTTTCGTGGTATCCAATCACTAGTAATTACTATCTTGTCTCATCGCTACAACTCCCGTACGGGCTCGGGAGAGACGAAGGTCGAAAGTCATGCGTCCTCCGAAGCACAACCCAACCAAGCCGCACTGCTTCTTAACACAGCGCGCCTCCAACCCGGAAGCCAGCCGCACCAATGTGTCGGAGGAAACACCGTGCACCCGCCCCCCTTGGTTAGCGCGCACTGCGCCCGGCCCGCCACAGGAGTCGCTGGAGCGCGATGAGACAAGGATATCCCTACCGGCCAAACCCTCCCTAACCCGGACGACGCTAGGCCAATTGTGCGTCGCCCCACGGACCCCCCGGTCGCGGCCGGCTGCGACAGAGCCTGGGCGCGAACCCAGAGACTCTGGTGGCACAGCTAGCGCTGCGATGCAGTGCCCTAGACCACTGCGCCACCCGGGAGGCCCCGGAAATGTTTTTCAATCAATCAATCAATCAAGTTTATTTTATATAGCCCTTCGTACATCAGCTAATATCTCGAAGTGCTGTACAGAAACCCAGCCTAAAACCCCAAACAGCAAGCAATGCAGGTGTAGAAGCACGGTGGTTTGGAAAAACTCCCTAGGAAGGCCAAAACCTAGGAAGAAACCTAGAGAAGAACCAGGCTATAAGGGGTGGCCAGTCCTCTTCTGGCTGTGCCGGGTGGAGATTATAACAGAACATGGCCAAGATGTTCAAAATGTTCATAAATGACAAGCATGGTCAAATAATAATCAGGAATAAATGTCAGTTGGCTTTTCATAGCCGATCATTAAGAGTTGAAAACAGCAGGTCTGGGACAGGTAGGGGTTCCATAACCGCAGGCAGAACAGTTGAAACTGGGACAGCAGCAAGGCCAGGTGGACTGGGGACAGCAAGGAGTCATCATGCCCAGTAGTCCTGACGTATGGTCCTAGGGCTCAGGTCCTCCGAGAGAGAGAAAGAAAGAGAAGGAGAGAATTAGAGAGAGCATACTTAAATTCACACAGGACACTGGATAAGACAGGAGAAGTACTCCAGATATAACCAACTAGCCCTAGCCCCCCGACACAAACTACTGCAGCATAAATACTGGAGGCTGAGACAGGAGGGGTCAGGAGACACTGTGGCCCCATCCGATGATACCCCCGGACAGGGCCAAACAGGAAGGATATAACCCCACCCACTTTGCCAAAGCACAGCCCCCGCACCACTAGAGGGATATCTTCAGCCACCAACTTACAATCCTGAGACAAGGCCGAGTTTTTGGGGGATTCAGATCATTTGCATGGCAAAGAGGGACTTTTCAATTAATAGCAATTCATCTGATCACTCTTCATAACATTCTGGAGTATATGCAAATTGCCATCATACAAACTGAGGCAGCAGACTTTGTGAAAATTAATATTTGTGTCATTCTCAACTTTTGGCCACGACTGTACTCGACAGGGGACGGCAGCAAGCAGACTGCTGTCCTCGCACTCCATCTCCCAGATCTCCATCCACAAGGGGGCGGTGTTCATGTGCCAGGTTTCCTATGTGGGGAAAGACTAGGTGGTGATGGAGAGGATGTCAGACAAGTTCACTATATTAGTTAAGGGACACCTCTCACACCTGGAATGGGGTCAATTTCAATTTAATTTTGGACATTTAATTTAATTTAAATGGAATTTGAACACAACCATGTCTTTCTTACAGAAACCCTCTCATTCTTTGTGCTTTTCCTCTTCCTTTTGACTCAGTGTATTTGTAATAATTGTATTCAAATTACTTGTCCTGTCCTCCTTTACTTTTCTTCAGCTCTCCCTGAGGTCTCAGATTCAGCTCACATAGGCAGGTGATGACTCCAGTTCTAGTTCTTTTAAATGCAATACACATGACAGTACATTGCATATCAGGATTGCAGTCCATCCCATTTCAACTCCACAAATTGCCCTTTTAACAGTCATGACAATATAGCAGCCATTTTTATCCAAAGCAACTTAAAACAGTGAGTGGTAAAACATGTTTTGTGTGTATGATCCCTGCGGGAATTGAACACACAACCTCGTCGTTGCCAGCGACACACTGTTACAAACTGCCCAATAGGCAAATAACGTCATTATGACATCTGATAATTGTCCTATTCTGGTCACGACGTCGTGACAGTTTTAGACGTCTTTTTTGAGACGTCTTTATTTATGACCAAAATATGACCAGAAATCAGCAGGGATGGAAATTAAGCTAGACCGAGGCTAGTACTTTTCAGACTGGGCTAATAGACAATGTGCCAAACTAGCCTGACACAGCAGTGAAATGTTGACTTTACAAACATTGCATGCCACATATTTAGGACCTGAATGTAGAAATTGTGGTCTGCTGACCAGTGCCCAAAATCATCATGTTACATCTCTGCATGTCAGTCCCTTTCAGATGATCCACCTATCACTGTCGGTCCTCCTCAGTGACCTTACGGCTAAGGGTTTTAACTTTCCTCTTGAGAATTAGAATCAGAAGTACAGCCATATAGCTCATCGCAATATTATACCTCTTCGGGCAAATAGTACTCTTGACTGTCCCAATCACCTAGTTGAGTGTTACAGATATTTCCTCCATCCCAGCAGAAATGTCCCATCTACCAATTAGGATTTTAGATGTGCAGATAGACCAAAGCCAGTCTATTTTACCGTTACTATAGTTGTCTGTGGGTTATTGTATTTTAATATAGACGTTACCATTTTAGTAATCAACTTAGCTAGCTAGTAAAACTAACTTATCTGTGTGTCTTTCAGATGGGCGGACCGGAAACAACACTCGGGTCTGCAGCTGCCATTTCCTGGTGGGAAAGATAAATAGCCCAGTATTTACCAGAAAAGGTAGCTCATCCATTATGGCAGAAGAGGAATATCCAGACTGTTGATTGGGAAACAAGAACAAACAATGAGGCATGAGGATTGGGTGTTAAGTATGATAAACAATGCGTTTTCTGTCCAGATAAAGATGGTGTTACACCATTGAAAAGACCTACCACTGACCAACCATCCATATTTTTTTAAACTGCACTGTTGGTTAGGGGCTTGTCAGTAAGTATTATACCCACCTATTTTAAGTCTCACACTTTCAGGTGGGACTTAAACAACTTTCCACACTTTGCCTATTTTGCTTGTTATTTTGGCATTAATACGTGTCACATATTAGTTTGCAAACAATGTATAAAAAAAATGTCAGTTAATAAAGCCCCATGGTCTCTTTGTTGCTTTCTTGAGTAAGGCAGTTCTAAAATGTAGGTGTTTCAGCCTAGCTCAGTGCTTTCTGTGGTGGTGGGGCTAGCCAGCAGAAAATACAGAATGTTGTGCCTGATTGGCTCAGTTTTCTGTCACTCATGGGACCGTACATCATCCCCAATTCTAAGGTTAGAGCTCCAAAATTTTAGCCCCTTGGGTGCTGTCATAGAGTTATATTAGAAGTGCCCATCCAAGTAGGCTCAAGATCATTGGCCACAAATGACATCAAATCACGTTATATCTACAGTAGCTTTGATTGGACTCATGTCAACATCTTACTTTCAAAGTCTTAGCTAGCAGTCATCATCAGTTGTCATCAAGTCCACAATCATTTTTAATCGTTGTCATATGAAGATAAATAATGTAAAGAAATTATAGATAAAATGTATCGGTGCTCATCGTCCATTGTACATAAAGATTACACAACGCGTTGGAAATCGCAAAATCAACAATGAGTCGTTTGGAAGGAATCAGTGGCTAACTGCAAGCGTTGCAAAGAAACCACCATGTCAACATCATACTTTAAAAATCTTAGCTAGCAAGCTAGCAGTCGTCGCCATGAATCAAGTCGACAATCAAATCCTTTTCAATCCTTGTCATATGAAGAGAAATTAGAGATAAAACGTCTTGGTTCTCTTTGGCCATTGCACAAACATTACACAAGTTGGGAATCGCAAATTCAACAATGAGTGGTTTGGGAAGGAATCAGTGGCTAACTGAGTTCAAGACAACTGGGAACTCTGGGGGAAAAACAAGCTACTACTGGGAAAATACGTTTTGAATGGTCATTCAAACCTGTATTGTAAATCCGGCATCTTTCTCTCTGACAAAATTTGCCCATGAAGGACCGCCGCACCACTTTCCTGTTCAAGCACATCACAACGTGAGTCCAAAAATGTCTTATGCTGCTTCATAAATCATATAGGATGCCAGATAGATATGTATACTGTAGCTAAAGTAATACTAAGTGTATATTGTGTAGTAGAGGCTGACCGATTAATCGTCATGACAGATTTAATTTGGGCCAATTTCAAGTTTTCATAACAATCGGTAATCAGCATTTGTGTGTTTGTGTGTGTGTGTGTGTGTGTGTATGTGTGTATGAACAATGTGGAATATTTTTGGACCATTGGCTTCCCTGAAAATAGGCACTGACAGGAGGAGCAATATGAGTCTAAGAGGTCGTCATGCTAATGGGGATGGTGATGGAGGCTTTGGTGGTCCACACAACAAAGAAGCGGGTGTCCCTTCCAGTGATGTGGAGCTGACCTTGGACCTAATGCCAGTAAGGATGGTCTTCACGGAGGCGGTAAGACCCTCCCTCCTTGATATAGAAATCCTTCACTGCATCTTCAATGGTAAGTCTTACGAAGTCTAGTTGATAGGTAATCGACTAGCTGGACTGTTCCCCGGACTCCGCGTGTAGGGATTTGTACAATGCTTGAACATGGCTATTGGACTTGACATTGGTGTCTTTCTTTATTCCTTTATCCAACATATCATACTGAAACATGGTATCAGAAGTGTCTTGAAAACCACACGCTTGTTATTTTTGTAGCGAAGTACAGTATAAGCGCAGTTACGTTCCATATGCAAACACACGCCGTTTCCTACTCCTATTCACAACACTGATCAACTCGTTGTTATGTTAGCTGGCTAGCTAGCATCACTACCTACCTCGAAGGCAAAGAAATCTCCTATTCCATCGCTATGGCAGCGAACATTCCGCCACCAAATCCCATGGTTCTCACAGGGGACTGGAATACTAATTGGGACAACTTCAGGGATGAATTCGAGGACTAGGCGCTGGCAACACGTCTACATGAGAAACCCAACAAGGTACAAGCGGCAACTCTGAGGAGTGTAATGGGCAGCGAATGCAGGCATATCTATCGGCACAATCTCACCCTCACGGCACGACAACAGTGTGATGCAAAGGCTATATTGGATGCATTGGATGCATTACTTCAAACCCGCCAGGAATGTCATTTACGAGTGGTTCTTTTTCGGAAGCTGCAAACAGGAAGAGGGTGAGTCCGTACACAACTTTGTAACCTGTTTTGAGAGAAATCCGCTACTTGTGATTACGGGGGATTGAAAGATGAATTGATTCGTGACAAAATAGTACTGGGAATTGCAAATGAGGATACATGCCAGCGTCTACTAAGAGAGAGAGGCTTAACATTAGTAATTTCCATTGAAATGTGCCGCACTGCTGAAGTCACTGACATGAGAATGAAAGCAATGGAAATCGAAACCCCACGCACTGACGTTGATACTGTTCATGCTGTTGCCAGGCAGACATTCACACAAAACCAATCGAGGCAGAGTAATTCACCACGAACGGTGAACACAGAGAGCCCCATAGCATGTAAATACTGTGGGAATACACACGCACGAGGCAAAGAGCACTGCCCTGCCTACGTAAAACCATGCAGAGCTTGTGGAACTAATAATCACTTTGCAAAAGTGTGTCTCAAAAGCAAAAGAAGGGTGAGTGAGGGCAAAATTCACTGTGTTGATGTCACTCAATGTTCAGAGCAGAACAGTGAAAGTGACATGCATGAATCCATATACCAGGTATACCAACGCAAGCAGCATGGGTTACTGGCTGGGCTCAAGGGCATTGAACCCATCTCCGATGATGTCCTGATCGTAGGCTGTTGTGACACAGACGAAGAAGCAGAACGCGACCACAATGTGAAGCTCCTGGCACTGATGGAGCGCTGCCGATCAGTTAAGCTTCGTCTTGGCCTGAAGAAGCTGCAGTTCAAGGTGAAAGACGTCCACTTCCATGGCCACAATCTCTCGGCCAAATGCCTGAAGCTGGACCCAGACAAAGTCAGAGCGATCCACGACATACCAAACCTGTCTGATGCAAAAGGAGTACAGCGTCTCATCAGTTTTGCAAACTATCTTGCAAAGTTCATGCCACACCTATCAGCAGTCTGTGAGCCTCTGCGCCGGTTGCTGGACAAAGACACATCATGGCACAGGCTACCCAAACACGAGGCCGCAGTAAAGGGGATGAAATCTCTGGCTTCATCCATGCCAGTGTTGCGCTACTACGTAGTCACGAAGCCTGTCACAATCCAGAGTGACTCCAGCCAAAGGGGACTTGGATGATGCCTTATGAAGGAAGGCCAGCCCGTTGTTTGACTCGAGAGCGCTCACCCCCACCGAACAAAACTATGCACAAGTTGAGAAAGAGTGCCTCAGCATCGTCTTCTCCTGCCAGCGCTTCCATCACTACTTATATGGTCGAGAGCTGGTCACCGCTGAAACTGACCACAAACCACTCATTGCCATATTCAGTAAACCTCTCAACGCGCCCAAGAGGCTTCAAAGCATGCTCCTGACTCTGCAAAACTACAGCCTGATGGCCATCTACAAGCCAGGACCAGAGATGTACATCAGCGACACACTGAGCAGGGCAACAGCACAATGTACAGGCAGAGGCACTGCCTATCAGCGGCAGGCCATCTGTTCGCTACAGCAGGAACAACAAGATGTTCAACAGATCAATCAGGCAGACTACTTAAACGTCACAGATCACCGTCTAGCCCAGATCAGGCAACACACCGAGAAGGACGAACACCTACAGTCACTGAAGTCCATGGCTCTCACAGGTTGGCCGTAACCTGAAAGAGGAGGCACCGTTCACAGTGAGAGAATACTGGACCTTTCAAGATGAGATCAGTGTGCAAAATGGTGTCTTGTTCAGAGGTCAGAAGGTCATTATTCCCAAATCACTACATCCAGAGATGCTTACCCGCATACACTCCAGTCACGTTGGAGGTGACGCATCCTACCGCCAGGCTCGTGAAACATTATACCACATGCAACGAGTACCCTCAAGAACAGCAAAAGGAAACCATGATGTCGCACGAACTGCCCACAAGGGCCTGGCAAACCGTCAGCATGGACTTATTCAGCCACAGACAAAAGGACTATCTTCTCATTGTTGATCATGTGGCAGACCAGGGGTTTTGGTCAAGATGTTTACCCAGATCAGACACGGACAGAGAAGGATTAGCTCAGTTTCAAGTGTGTTTATTTAAATAATAAATCAAAAAGAAAAGGATAGGTCTCCCCCATGAGACCCTCTACAGGATACCGTCTTCTGGGTTCCGGGTCTGGCTGTATCCTGTCGGGCACAAAACTGAACTCCCTCTTGTTACCTCTGCAACCGTCAACAATAACACGGGAGTCCTTTCTTCCCCCCACTCTCCCTGTGTGCTAACATTCTGGCAGCTTTATGGGCCTTGCACAGCTGGTGAGCAATCCGCCCTTGATTACTCCCAATCAGCCCCAATTAGTCCTGGCTGGAGAGACCGTCGAGATCTGGCACGTCCAGCAGATGGAGCCATCGCCTCGTGATGTATACTCCATCTGTTACCAGACCTCGACAAGTCTCCCCCTGGTGGCTGACCTACTGTACGCCACAATCACTACTCTTGACTTTTGGAAAATTTAACTGATCCCTGACTTGTCTGCAGAGACGGTCATAAAGCGCTGCAAGGCATAGTTTGCAAGGCAAGGTCAGCCTGACAAGGTCATCACGGACAATGGCCCACAATTCACTGCACAGTTCAAGCGTTACGCCACAGAATGGGAGTTTGACCACGTGACCTCCTCAAGACACTCCTCAAGACACTCAAGATTGTAAAAAAAACTGTTAAGCAGGGCCTTGCATGACAGCAACAACCCATGGAAAGCGATCTTACAGTGGAGGAACACACCCACCAAAAACATGGACAGCAGCCCAGCACAACACCTTCTGTCCAGACGTCTGAAGACTACCATCCCCGTAGCTAACAAGCTACTTGAGCCCCGCATCATGGTTGGAGCAACAGACAACTGCGTCACAGAAAGCAGCTCGCTAAGTGCTTCTACGACCGGACTGTGCGAGACCTACCAGAGCTGGAGGTGGGTGAAACCTCTGCCGGGAGACCACACAGGACTTGAGGCTGGGCACGTGCTTACAGAGAGTTGCACCACGTTCTTACCTGGTGGATGTTGGTGGCTCCCTCTATCGTCGTAGTCGGGTGGATCTGCGCGTAGCAGAGCAGACAAACCAGAACACACCATACACTCACCTAGATGAGCTGGATCACAGTCCAGGCCTAAGGGCACAGAATTGAGACATGCGCCAACTGAAGGTGAGGCTTCTACACCACCAAGCTCGTGGCCCTAATCCTACCCCTGTCAGAACACATACTTACTCATGGGTGGGTCGGCTGTGCAAGCCACCAGACAGGCTTACTCTGTAAGCAAGAGACTGTGTTAACTTGTTGTAACGCTCGTCTGATGAAGAATGAGTGGACCAAAGCGCAGCGTGGTACGTGTTCATGATTTTTATTTAACTCAGAACAAAAATAACAACGAGACAAACGAACAGTTCTGTAAGGTAACCCAACTAAACAGAAAACAACTACCCACAAAACACAGGTGGGAAAAGGCTACCTAAGTATGGTTCTCAATCAGAGACAACGATAGACAGCTGCCTCTGATTGAGAACCACCTCCGGCCAAACACACAGAAATAGAAAACATAGAACACAAAACATAGAATGCCCACCCCAACTCACGCCCTGACCAAACCAAAATAGAGACATAAAAAGGATCTCTAAGGTCAGGGTGTGACACTTGTCCTCTTTTTTTTTTATAAACAGAGGGAGATGACAACTGAAGTAAAAAGAAAATGTCATGCTTTTTCAATTGTTATGACTTGACTGTTAATAACTTAATGTTATGCCGTTATGTTTGCACTTTCTATTGAAAAGGATGATTTTACGGAGTCTAGTTGATAGGCAATCGAGTAGCCGGACTGTTCCCCGTACTCCGCGTGTAGGAATTTGTACAATGCTTGAACAAGGCTATTGAACTTGACATTGGTGTCTGTCTTTATTCCTTTATCCAACATATCATACTGAAACAGTAAGGTCCCTTGCTTGCACCATAGGGACACTTGACCTCCACCCCTGCTGTGATGCCCACCAGACCATCCGGTGAGGCTCCCAGGATCCCAGACTCCGTGACCCAAAGCCATGACTCCTGCACATCCATCCCTGTAGACATTTTGAATGCCTTGATGCCCTCCTTTTTTCGTTATATGTGCCCCACTTTATAGACAACACCCCATCCAACGACTGAACACCTTGAAATGCATTTGTTGTAAGAAATGTGCTATATAAATACGTTGGATTTGATTGATGACATTACAGCTGTAGAATATGAGGACAAGTACAGTTTTCCCATAAACTTTTAATAAAGAACTTGGGATTTTATGACATATCAATCATATATTGGGAAGGATCCCATAAATCAAGACTGTGAATGCATGTACCACTCTGAATAAATACATATTGTGCCTTTGAAGATTTGTCTTTGGTTATAAAACTACAATACAGGCTGGATGTCTAAACAAAGTCGATTTTGAATGTCAATAGGTTTTTAGATTCATTCTACAACTGAGTTATCACTCATCAAATTCTGGTGTCCGGGGTAATCTGGTTAATGACTATATCATTGATTAATTGGCTCTTTCCTTGTAGAATGTTGACAGCTGTATAGAAGACATTGTATTGCTAAGATGCTCGAACTTAACCTAATAGCTACACTCACTGACACAGGATAAACTTTATCTCTCATGCTGGCCCACACCAAACCTGTAAGTTGCCTTTTTCACTACAGCTGCACTTCTCAACATGGCAGATTTACCCTTTTAATGCTCTTATGCTCATTCTTGAAAAATGCCATAAGGTCTGAAATAGACACCAAAGTCAACATCCTGTACAAACAATTATTTAGGCTAAGTAAAACAAAATGATTTTTAAAATATTCTGCTAACTAGAGTGTAGTCAGTGGCTAGCTAGACAGAAAAAGGGGACAAATTCATGGCTTGGGCACAGATCGCGCTGGTGAAGTGTAGCTGACAGTGTCTGCTAGACATGAGGTTCAGCAGCTTCCTGCAGGAATGTGTAGTCTTGCTGAGGTCTTCTCTGTTGCTAATTTCCAGTTAGAATATGGAGAGTAAATTGAGGCGAATATATTGCGAACTCACCTTGTCTGAGCGAGAATTACATGGTCAAAACAATCGGAACCATTATCGGGTTTTACCGCTAACGTTAGGTTGTATGTGTATTATGAGGAAACCACAGTGCCTGACTATTGCGCTTCGTGCAATGATGCGGATGCGACGTGCCTAAACCAGAGAGGAGAGGAGAGAGGGTTTACTCCATATACAAATTCTTATTTTTGGGCGGAGGTCAATGACAGCGGCAAATTTGGTTAAGAAGAAATGTAATTGATAATATTCTACATGATGCTTATTTGATCAAATATAAGTTTCGTAATGGTTAGTTTGTTAAAAATGCACTGATATAAATGGACGCACGTGGCATTTCGACAACTTTGAAAAAACTACTTTGTATCGGAGTTGTACCAGTCTTCACACGCCTATCTGCCCTCTCATTGGCTAGAATGGTCCCACCTGATCTCGCCTGTCTTCCATATTTGAATACATATATTTCCATTGTTAGAGAAGTCACTCGACCATCTTGTCAATATAATAGATCATCTTTGCCTAAATCAGTCATGCGAGTTTCCTAGTTCAGAGTAGCATTTGAACGCGACGTTATCATCTTCCTGCTGTATACCTGTATCACATTAGTTGAAACCAAGACTGTTCTCATGGCAGTTTAGGATAATTAACGTGACAGGTTAGGATAATTAAGTTAAGGTTAGGAAAATGTGTAGGGTTAGCTAAAATTGTCCCTGATGTGACTCGAACATATCTAACTACAACCAGGCCTGCCCTGAGAACAGTCTTGGTTTCCACTAACGCGATGACGCGAATACCGGACATCTCAGTCTCAGGAACTACATAAGAGCTGTTACCAAAATTCTCATTTACATTTGCTCGCGTTTAGATCTCTGTAAAAGTTAATAGGTCTATTTGACAATTGACTACAGCGATTTTTTTTGTTGTCCTCGTTTGACAAAATAATTAATAGGCCTATCAAGAACAGGTAGGCTACCTCAGGTTGCAGTTACTTTGTTGTAGACTACTCTGAAGAGAAGTGTATTATCTTATCGAAAAAGCCACTGAAACACCAAAATATGGACTCACCAGCAAGCCCCCTCTCCCGTGCTGGGAGGACTTTCTGGACAGTTTGGGTGAGTTTCTGCACTGAAATCATTTACTACAGGACACTGTTTTTATAGCCTCCCGTGATTGGTATATTATTTCCTATTGTTACAATTACAATAAATATATTTTAGACTACTTAATAATTTGTTGATGAACAATTAGTTTAAATTGAGAACTTCCCCGAAGGAGGAGAAAAACACAATGACTGCATTAACTCTATTTCACTGTACCTGGATTGATGTAATGTGATCATATGTTATCATAAATGGACAAATAACATTAACATAGAGTAATTATCTCTCTCTCTCTCTCACTCTCTCACTCTCTCACTCACACTCACACACACACACACAGAACTACTTTACGGAAGTTGTGGGGAGGTATCTAAGCCCAGAGCCCACTAACAATGACACAAGCTCAAGACAGGAAGCCACTGCTGCACAACAAACAGACGACCATAGAGATGGTGTGAAAAATGAGTTAAAGGAAACTGAGGTCACATTTGAAACAGGCTCTGAGGTTAAGAAACCAAGACCAGTCGTTGCCTGGGAACAGTGCAATGTCATCATTGGTCCAGGCCTCGGCAGAGAAAATGTGCAATACACTGGACAATCCAACAGAGGGAGTGATAGCAAAGCATCCCAGGAGGGGGATGATATAAAACAAGAGCAGGTGGACCGAACAGAAAATAAAGACACAATCCAGCATGTTACTAAAGAAGAATTAAATATGGGGAAAGGGGTCCAATCAGTGGTAGTCACTGGGATCCAGATCTTATTCAGAGAGCCGACATCTGAAAGGTCAAAGGGCCAGGGAGCACAAGGACACACTGACAGTTACAACTGTGCTGAAGCAAATAGATTAAGAGGTGCAGTGGCAGCAAGAAAAGAGGAGGAAGAAGAAATCCCTGAAGAAGTTACTGAAGAATTCCCCTGTGGTGAAGAAGGAACCAAAACAGAAGAACATGAAAACAATAGAGATGGAGAAATACATTTTGATATAGAGTCCCCAAACCTTACATCAGCCTGTGCTGAACCTGCCACACTTTTGGATAAGAATGGAGACACGGAAAATAAGGACAGATTAATGAAACACAATGTGCAAAGTACAGAGGATGAAACCATGGTAAGATTAAATGAAAAAGAGGGAGAGGAAGAAACGGCAGTACTCTTCATGGAGACAGACAAAGAAGGGTGGAAAGTAGCAGAAATAGTAGAATTCTCAGCGGGAGGGGAGAATAGCGATGATGATCTGTGTGTAATCAAAGACAAAATGAGTCGAGATGGTAATGAAGTGAAGAATGGCATAGACATGGAAGAACTTAGGAGGAAGGAGGAGAGAGAGGAAGAGAATAGAGCAATAGAAGAGATGGACAGAAGAGAACAGGAAGAGATATTGGACAGGGGCTTTGGACCGAACAATGATTTCCAAGTCTCAGAAAACAATAAAAAACATGAATATGGTGACAATCGTTTGAAGGTTGATGAAGGAACTATAGAGAAGTTGGATCAAGAAAATGACCCCAACCCACGACTGCTTTGTGGAGGATTATCAGACGAAGATAGAACATTGGGAAGAGGCCAGGACATCTTTGTTTCGGAGGCAGAGTTGGAATTGCCAATGGCCTATGACAAAAGAGTCTTTGTGTCAAATGATGAGATAACTATTGTTAGAGACGAGCAGAGAAAGGAGGGCAACATTGAAAGAATTGACAGCACAGTGTTAGAAGAAAGAAAAGAAAGGGTATCAGAGGATGGATCCAAAGTGTTTGAGGACGGGGGCAGTAACAAGATAGAAGACGTAGCAATCAGTATTCGGACGAAGACTGATACAGAGGCAGAGGATGTGAAAGATAAAGTGACTGGACTGGACACTTTCTTTTATCAGGACAGAAATGTTGTAGTGGAGAAAAATAAACTACAGGAAGAGAAGCTCTCAGAAGAAGACGAAGACCCCCTTAATGAAGTGGAGGGAAAACTTATTTCAGTGGTTGACAATAGAGTGGAAATCAGAGGCGTGGCAAAATACATTTCCCCTGGGCTATGTGAGGACCTTGTTGTGGCTCAGGAGCCAAAACGTGTAGCGTGTGAAGAAACTCGAGAGGAAATTCCTGAAATCAACAATGGCAAAGAGTTAGACGAGAATACGGCACCGAAGATCCTGGAAGTTGGCGACGATGAAGTCAACACCACCCATTTACAAGAAGCACACACCGAAAGTGATACCAAAGAGTTAGAAGGTGTAGAGAACACTGGAACTACTTTTAAATCTGACAATTCACCAGTGAGTGAACTCATGGAAGGGAAAGAAGATCCGAAAACCGTTGAAAGAATATTTGAAAGTGAGGATATTGAGAAAGCCTCTGATACAGTAGTAGACGAGCACACAGTCGCGAAAGCAGCGGAATCACTGGGGGAAACGGAGAGAACAGATTCTGTATTACTGAATGGAACAGATACTCAAATACTAGAGGACCCAGCGAAGACAAAGACTGAATCACATGAACCGATGGAGATTGAGTTAGGACTGTCAGAGGAAGCAGGAGAGACATATGTTTGTTTATCAGATGAGACGCTGAGAACAGAGGCTGGAGTATACAAAGAGACAGAGGAGATAAAGGCAGAGTTTAGAGAGGGATGGATGGAGTCGAAGGCAGGGGAGACAGTGGGGACAGAATTTGAATCAGTGGAGACACAGGCAGAAACACCAGAAGTGAGGACCGGGGTTGTGCCATCAGAGGACAAAGATGAGACCGAGTCTGGATCAATGCAGGAATCAGCAGATACCAGTTTTGGATTACTAAGGGAAACTGTGGAGGAAGGGTTACAAAAGGTGGCAGAGGTAGACACACCAGAGGTGAGGACAGTGACCGTACTGTCAATGGAGACAAACACAGAGGAATTAGTGGAATCTGAGGCTGGGGACATGTTGGAAACAGAATCTGGATTAGTGAAAAAACATGAGGCAGAAATACCAGATGCGAGAACTGAAACGGCATCATCAGAAAGAACTGTGACGACAGAGGCAGCAATACTTGATATGAAGATTGAGGAATCGCCATCAGAGGAAACAGAGTCTGGATTAGTTGACACAGAGGCCAGAATTTTTCTGGAAACAACAGCGATTGAGTCTGAATTATTGGAGGAATTATCTGAGACTGAGTCTGGATCACGGAAGGACAAAGAGACAAAAAGACAGAGGATTGAGACAGAGCCATCGGTGGAGAGAGATGTAGAGGAATTAGTGGAATCTGAGGCTGGGGTTATGGTGGAGACAGAAGTTGGATTAGTGAAAAAACATGAGGCAGAAATACCAGATGCGAGAACTGAAACGGCATCATCAGAAAGAACTGTGACGACAGAGGCAGGATTATCAAGGAACATGACATTGTACCCATCATCAATTCATACAGAGGCTGTGTTTCTCACAGAGACAAAGGCTGTGTTATCTAATGAGTCACTGGAAACAGACAATGGATTATCAGACAAATCATCTGAGGCTGGGACTAAATTACAGGGAATGGTAGAGGCTGGATTACCAGATTCGAGAGAAGTAGAGGCTGAATTATTTGAGGAAATGGTTTGTGGAGAAGTTGTACTATCACAGGACACAGAAGATGAATTATCAGAGGAAAAATATAATATAAAAGCTACATTAATGAAAGAATTAGTGGAGCCAGGGCCTGGGGAAACGTTGGAGACTGAGAAGGGAATCATGAATGAGACAGACGCAGCAGTACTTGATATGAAGATTGAGGAATCGCCATCAGAGGAAACAGAGTCTGGAATAGTTGACACAGAGGCCAGAATTTTTCTGGAAACAACAGCGATTGAGTCTGAATTATTGGAGGAATTATCTGAGACTGAGTCTGGATCACAGAAGGACAAAGAGACAAAAAGACAGAGGATTGAGACAGAGCCATCGGTGGAGAGAGACGTAGAGGAATTAGTGGAATCTGAGGCTGGGGATATGGTGGAGACAGAAGTTGGATTAGTGAGGACAGTAGCCGAATTACCAGAAGAAGTTAGGCCAAAGATAGAGCTATTAGAAAAAACGAATAGAACAGGTGCTGATTCATCAGAGGACACAGATGAGACAGAGGCCAGATTTTCAGAGGAGATAGAGACTGATTTAGTAGAGACCAAGTATGGGTTACAGAAGAACACAGAAGAAGACATACTACATGTGAGAACAGAGACTGTGCTGTCGGTGGAAACAGTAGAGATGGATACTGACTCATCAGACAAATCACTGGAGTCCAGATCACTTGAAATATCAGAGGCTGGATTATCTGAAGAATCAGTGGACAGTGAGGCTGTATTAAAGGATATTTACACAGAAATACCAGATGTGGAGAAAGAGTCTGGATTATCAGAAGAGACCGTAGATGCTGGATTATCAGAGAAAACAGACGTGTCAGACACAGAATTAGTGAAAAATACAAAGGCTCTAATAATGCTAGAGCCTGAACTTTCAGATGCGACAGAGGCTGTGTTAAGAGAGAAGGCAGAAGACAACACGGCAAACGAATCACTGGAAATTGAGGTAGGATTATTTTGGGAAACCGATGAGACCGAGGCTTTGGTAACAGAGGAAGTTATGAAGACAGGGCCTGTTTTATCGAAGCAGACAGATTTTGGATCACAGGGTCAATTACTGGAGATCGAAGATAGAATAATAGAGAAATCACAGGTTGGGTGGTCTGAGGAAACTGTGGAAACAGATGCAGGATTACCAGAGGAAAACAGAGGGGAGGGTGCAAAAGCAGGATTCCGTTCCCCATCAGGAACCAAAAATGTAGACCAAAGTCTTCAGCTTCAGGTAATAATAATACTTTCCCTATTATAGGGATACTTCAGGATTTTGGCAATGAGGCGAAAATTCACAACTTCCTCATTTTTAAAAATGGTATCCACAAGTTCATCTGACTCTGGGGAAGTAGATAAAGGGCCTCATTGCCAAAATCCTGAAGTATCCCTTTAAAAGAATGCAATCAAATATATACGATTGTGATGTCTAATCGTAAGAGATAAAGCAAACGTTAGTCTGTCATATATTTTATTGGATTTGTTTCCCTTATTTTTATGTTATCGAAATTAAGCTTGATAGCTTCATCTAAAAGGATGTTATGAATTTGAAGACTTGTCAGTAAATCAGTTGTTTATCATACCATTGCAGTTTGACGCCTCCGCTTTGGACTTCACTGCTCAAAAGTCTCGCATTGCCCTCAAGAATCCACATGTCCGTCCACCCAGGGATCCCCGTACTCTTCTACAGATGCCATCTTTGACCCCCTCCCCTTCAAAACCCACCGTACACGTGCCAGTCAGAGGCCCAACAGGGATACCAATGAGGGGCATGGGCGGCATCGGAATCAAACTGCCTGGTAAGTTGAACAGAGAAAAGAGGAATTTAATGTACATGTGTTCTTTCCTTCTGTTATCGTTGGTGACACAGTGTTCTATGACAGATAATGGATGATGCCCAGATTTAAGTGTGAACGGATATCTTTCTTTGTTGTTTGTGTTGCTATGATATTATTTAGGATTCGGTGCAGGGCCCCCCATCTTAAGAAAGACCGGAATGGGGGTGAGAGGTGAAAATAACACCGAAAATATCCCTCAGGTACCAATCAGATACTTGCACTTTTTGAGCTCAACCTTTGAATAGGTCTAGTAGTATGTTTATTATTCTGACTCTTAATTTGATTTGGCAAAGTCATCTATTCAACAGAAATCTGAGCTAGAGCAAGATGTAAGGGATGAATCTCCCAAGAAAGAAGAGATGCAAAACAAGCAAGAAGAGCGCAAAACAAAATGGACACCGCCTAGACATCCAGGGTAGGGAATCAATTGCACTATTTTCTACAAGATTCTCTTAATTTCTTGTTTGAAATCACTTTTATATGGAGATATTTCCTACATGAATGTCACTCTCTTTTTATTATAACACCTTAGTTCAATATATATCCACCAGATTTGGAAATCCCCTGATGATGAATGAGCTGAAGAACAAGCTGAAGAAGACTACAAAAGAGAGCGGAGATGATTGACAGGACCTTTTTTCTCATTGGTGAACCATGGTCCATGAACAATGGGCTTTCATTTATCATAAGTATCTCCATTTTATTTAAAACTATCTTTGTCTATTTCTTTTGAATATCTTTGTATGAACATTTTCAAATAAATAATATATTTTTGTTTTGGACAGTGTTTACTTGTTCCAGAGGGTTTTAAAAAACTGGTGTGATAAAAAAAAGTTGACTGCTCAAGGCATTAAATTGATTCAAGAAAACTATTTGTGACATTTGTTTATTTCTTCATCAGTGGGTTTGTTTCAGCAAAAATACTTATCTTATGCATTATTTCCGTACTAATTATTTCTATTGCTACTGTAGTTACCTATAGGGAAACCAGCAATAGCGTCTTGATATTTGGGCTAGCCTATAATTGCCTATACTGATTGGTCTTATAAAGCTTTTATATAAACCTTAAGATTCATTATTTTAAAAAAGTTTATATTTTTGGAGGGCTTGCCTGTTTGCTTGTTATTTTGGCATTAATATGTGTCATATCAGTTTGGAAACAATGTAAAAAATTGTTTTTTAAATGTCATTGAGTTAATAAAGCTGCATACAAACATGGTCTCTTTTGGCTTTCTTCAGTAAGGCAGCTCCTAAATACAGGTGTTTCAGCCTAGCTCAGTGCTTTCTGTGGTGGTGGGGCTAGCCAGCAGAAAATACAGAGCGTTGCGCCTGATTGGCTCTGTTTTCTGTCACTCATGGGACAGTACATCATCCCCAATTCTAAGGTTAGAGCTCAAACATTTTAGCCCCTTGGGTTCTGCCATTGAGTTATATTAGAAGTGCGCATCCAAGAAGGCTCAAGGTCATTGGCCACAGATAGAATGACATCATATCACATATCTACAGTAGCTTTGATTGGACTGATCATGACATCATACTTTCAAAGTCTTCACTAGCAGTCATCGTCAGTTGTCATCAAGTCGACAATCATTTTTAATCCTTGTCATATGAAGAGAAATAATGAAGAGAAATTACAGATCAAACGTATCGGTGCTCATCTGCCGTTGTTCATAAAGATTCCACAAATTGGAAATCGCAAGTTCAGCAATGAGTCGTTTGGAAGGAATCAGTGGCTAACTGCAAGCGTTGCAAAGAAACCACCAACGTTAGCCTGCTATTCAATCGAGTGGCTAGTTTTTTTTCTTCCAAATTCCCGCCATTAATCCAGAGAATGCCAGATTTAGATGACAAAATATGCCTACAAAGGCCCGCTGCGCCACCTGCACAAGGTGAGTCCAAAAATGTATTGACTTCTTCTGCATAAATTATGTCATATGCAATGGAGAAATGTGTACTGTAGCTAAGAAATTAATACTAAGTGTATGTTGTGTAGTAAACTGTTCGTAGCCCATGTGCCTCACCCTAATAATTTGGGCTATTTTCACCAACGCGGTATTGTAAACACAACGTTAGTAGTTGTGGTGCTTGGTTTGCACGTGCAAATCCAGCACACACAACATAGAATTGTGTTATTTGACGTGTCAAATTAAAGGCTTATTTAACGCGTCAAATAGTGTTATTGTAAGGGGTGCGTAATCAGTGGCAGGGAAGTCAGACGCAGGAGAGCAGAACTTGGTAATAGCTGGAGCAGTTTAATAGCAAAACCCACGGCATCAAAAATAACAAGATAATTGGGTACAAAACCCGTCGCGCACACGTGCACAAGCACTTACAATAAACAATACCGCACAAAGACATGGGGGGAACAGAGGGTTAAATACACAACACTTAATGAGGGAAATGAGAACCAGGTGTGTAGGAAAACAAGACAAAACAAATGGAAAATGAAAAGTGGATTGATGATGGCTAGAAGACCGGTGACGCTGAGCGCCGCCCGAACAAGGAGAGGAACCGACTTCGGTGGAAGCCGTGACAGTTATATGACGTATATATATATTTTTTTATTTTTTTATTTATTTTTTTAAATTTTATCCCATTTTCTCCCCAATTTTTGTGGTATCCAATCGCTAGTAATTACTATCTTGTCTCATCGCTACAACTCCCGTACGGGCTCGGGAGAGACGAAGGTCGAAAGCCATGCGTCCTCCGAAGCACAACCCAACCAAGCCGCACTGCTTCTTAACACAGCGCGCCTCCAACCCGGAAGCCAGCCGCACCAATGTGTCGGAGGAAACACCGTGTACCTGGCCCCCTTGGTTAGCGCGCACTGCGCCCGGCCCGCCACAGGAGTCGCTGGAGCGCAATGAGACAAGGATATCCCTACCGGCCAAACCCTCCCTAACCCGGACGACGCTATGCCAATTGTGCGTCGCCCCACGGACCTCCCGGTCGCGGCCGGCTGCGACAGAGCCTGGGCCCAGAGACTCTGGTGGCGCAGTTAGCACTGCGACGCAGTGCCCTAGACCACTGCGCCACCCGGGAGGCCCTTGACGTATATTTTTGGACACACGGAGACCCAAACGGCGTTCAATGTGCTTTACCCTAATAATTTTGTCTATTTTCACCTCATAATTTTGCCTACTGTTCTAACTTGGTGGTGCACAAATAGCCTATAACCTGTTTTAGAGAAATGTAATTATCAAATATTGTAAGAGCTTTCATTGTCTGTTTATATGCCCCATTTATTTATCCTACGGTTCTGACTGGTACAGTCCGTACACATTAAGAATGGCCCATGTTCTGAATTATGTTGCTGTACATTTCAAAAGTGCTTAACAAATAGTTATATTGACCACATCCGTCGTTGCTTGCCCAGAGTCTTAATCGAAATTACAGATTGCCTCCGCTTGTCGGACGTATTTGTACATCTCAATTGTCCGTAGTAACCACATTTGTTTAAGCAAGTCTGCTATATCAGCTATGTTTTTTTAAAGGGCAGTAAATGAGTCTGAATGAACTGTAGCAGTGGTAAGGTGTTGGGACTCTGCTGTTGGGACAGCTTTATGTAGGCCCTAACAGTTTATGGGCACAGTTTGTCACCGTTATAGTGCAATTAATGTATTGTTTAGTGTTGTGTAGTGGCTTTGCTGGCATGCATCCCACATGTTTTTTGTTGTTGTTGCCCCACCAAGATTTACATGATAAAATCGCCACTGGTAACAACCAACTCATTACGAATGTTATATTCGTTCAAATAAGCCATACCTAGCAATTAAGCCATTACATGTTTTGTTAACCAAATTCGACACTCTCATTGACCTTTATACAAAAACAACTCGCTTGGTGAGCGAAAAGAAAAATACACCTGCTGACAAAGACAGATTGTGGCACCAGTTATCCCTCTCACTTCGCCTCTTCCTCTCTGGTGCTATCCAGGATCGTTGGGACGTCCCAAGCAAAGGGTCCCGGAAGGCAGCAACTCGCACCTCTCTTGATTCAGAGGGGCTGGGTTAAATGCATTCAGTGTTTTTCGGTCGTCATTAGTTACCACAGCCACAAAGTCATAAACCACGCCTATTTCTCCAATTTATCTTAAAATCTGATTTTAGCCAAACATCATATACATTTTTGTTTTCATGAGTTTTTATGATAGACAATTTTGACTTTGTGGCTGTGGTAACTAGTGACAACCATGTTTTTCGTCTCTGCTAGCTAGCTAATAAATAATACATTTAGCTACTATCTTCGTATGTTAGCTACCTCATCAAAATGTCTGCAGAGAACGAAAACTTTGCTGAGGGAGAGTCTACGCTGAAGGAGGAAATAAACTAAAAGGTATAATGGGTTGTTGACTTGTCAAATGTCTGAGCATCTAGCTACAGTAGCTAGCTAGCTCTTTGGCAAACTTTGGCTATGCCATCTTATAAAGGTTCTCTGAACTGACTTCATGTCTGTAGCTAGCTCTTTAAGGTTTTCTCACTGAAAGTGAAATATTTCTGTAGATCAAGGAACATAAAATGGTAATTGATGAGCTCCAATCTGCGTAAAAATGGGGTAAAACAGTGTTAGCTAATTTAATTAGTTTAAAACCTACTGATTGCTCTAACGAATATGGTATTGTCAGACCATAATTTACGGAGATCTGCTAATCTTCATCCATATTTATTTCAGAGCGTCTATGTCCAACAGCCCAACAGTAACCTATTCTTCTTGGCAGACAGAGTGCAGACTCTTGGTTCATGCAAAAGTAGGCCAAAGTGCATACAAGTTTCATATTATTATACAAGTTTTGTTTTCTCTTAGCCATAGATAGATTAACCTGTGAACTTTTCTTCCCTTGGAGGAACTGGTCAACATGAAGAAGGTCCAGGATATGTCAAAATCTACACAATCTGGGAGTGAAATACAAATGAAGCCTTACTAGCTATAAATATGTGTGGTATCTGTAGTGTGCTGGAGAAGAGTATGCAGGAAAACCTAAGGAATAGAGGGCCGAACTCCAGTCGCATCACCAAAAAAGCTTCAAATCCCCACCACTGTCTGTTCTCTGCTCGTGTACTTCACATGAGATTGCCTTTCACCTCAGCCAGCACAAGACAGTAACAGGAATGTATTGATGTGGAACGGAGAGGTTTTTGGTGGACTGTCATTGAGACCGGAAGAGAATGACACTGACGTTATTGGCCACCATCTCTCAACCTGTGACAGCCCTACAGAGATCCTGTCTGTCCTGGCCAATGTTTGTGGACCCTGGGCTTTTACATATTCCCAACAGGCCGGACACTATCTCTGGTTTGGGAGAGACGTCTATGGCCGGCGAAGCTTGCTTTGGTAATATGACGCTGAGGAGAAGTCTTTGACTCTGATGTCTGTGGCTGCCCATCTCCCTGGCTCTGAAAGACCACCATAGTGGAAAGAGGTTCCAGCAGTAGGTGTTTACAGTATTGACCTTTGCAGAGTCTGGCTCTTTGAACTTTGACGTTTATCCATGGGTTCACGCAGGTGAGAGTCTGTCATCTGTTAGTCAGGAATCCAAGTTGGAGGGTATCCCCAGGAACACCTCAGCAGTGATGAACAATTCAGGTCTCTCCCTAACCGTTCCGGTTTGCCCACTGAACATGACAATCCCTCAGTTGTCAAAGGAGGTAGAACATGATCCGAGCTCACAAGCCTCAGTTAAAGACCTGGAGGTGTTGCTGGAGTCTGATGAGAGAACGTTTATGGTGAATAGTCTTAATGATGTTCTCAGTAAGGCAGTAGGGAGGCATGTGCAGTGTCTTCTCTTTGATACACTGCTGACATCACCACAGACCAATGACGAAGCAGCAATTGCTGTCATTTTCTTGATTCCATGATTCTGGCTGCTCTGGCCGACCGCCACATCCCAACCCACCAACCAATTGACCTTCTGAATGTGCCACTCAAACTGCAAGAACCAAAGGTGCTGAAGGAGTCTACCAAGAAAAGCAAAAAGCACAAAACAAAGCCCATGGATTCTAAAACTGACGTTGCTGATTCCCACGTGTATAGCCCTTTTGACGTCCCAGACAAGATCACTGGCAGAGCAGGCCTGCAAGGGCTTCAGCACTTGAATCCAGAGAAAAAAATGTATTATGTTGAAATCAACGTCCCTCAGAAGGAGGAGCTCATCTGTCACCCTGGTGCACCCATACTGTGCTTGATGACAGCATTGGATGTGCTGTGTGGTTTGCAGCGAGAGGAACCGGCTTCCTCACAGAAGGCAACAAACCGAGGGGGTTCACTTCATCTGCCAAGGTACAGTATCACTGATGTGTTTGTCTTGTCCTTTGTAGATCACATGGGTAAAGTAGTAAGGAACATGCCATTTAGATGTGAATAAAGTCTGTTTCTTTTTTGAGAAAATTATGCTAGCTTGGGCATGGTGTAAATTCGATCAACAGTATGTAGGCCTAATCGAACCACTGCTCTGTCTGCAGGTGGTTTTGACAGGTATGGGTGCCGATGAGCAGATGGCAGGGTACTCCAGACACAGAGTCCACTTCAAGACCTCTAGGCATGAGGGTCTGGTCCAAGCCCTGGCCATGGAGCTGGGCAGAATTTCTACAAGGAATCTCATTTGAGATGACAGAATCATAGGAAGGAGGCTAGGCAAGTACTGAATAGGACACTAAGCAATAACATTTGTTTTCGTTTTAGTGATTAATGCCCATTTATTACCACCAATTTAAATGTTGATTTGAGTCACACCTGTCTGTCATCACTGTTGGCCCAGTTTCTGTTCTTCTTCAGTGGCACGCAGATTTTCCATTATTAAAAAAATAGGAACACAGAAAGAGGCCATGAGTAACTTGATCAACATTTGTCATAAGAAACTAGCTCCCTGGTATACAGAAAATACCCGAGCTCTGAAGCAAGCTTCCAGAAAATTGGAAGGGAAATGGCGCCACACCAAACTGGAAGTTTTCTGACTAGCTTGGAAAGACAGTACAGTGCAGTATCGAAGAGCCCTCACTGCTGCTCGATCATCCTATTTTTCCAACTTAATTGAGGGAAATAAGAACAATCCTAAATGTATTTTTGATACCGTCGCAAAGCTAACTAAAAAGCAGCATTCCCCAAGAGAGGATGGCTTTCACTTCAGCAGTGATAATTTCATGAACTTCTTTGAGGAAAAGATCATGATCATTAGAAAGCAAATTACGGACTCCTCTTTAAATCTGCGTATTCCTCCAAAGCTCAGTTGTCCTGAGTCTGCACAACTCTGCCAGGAACTAGGACCAAGGGAGACACTCAAGTGTTTTAGTACTGTATCTCTTGACACAATGATGGAAATAATCATGGCCTCTAAACCTTCAAGCTGCATACTGGACCCTATTCCAACTAAACTACCCAAAGAGCTGCTTCCTGTGCTTGGCCCTCCTATGTTGAACATAATATACGGCTCTCTATCCACTGGATCTTTACCAAACTCACTAAAAGTGGCAGTAATAAAGCCTCTCTTGAAAAAGCCAAACCTTGACCCAGAAAATATAAAAAACTATCGGCCTATATCAAATCTCCCATTCCTCTCAAAGATTTTTGAAAAAGCTGTTGCGCAGCAACTCACTGCCTTCCTGAAGACAAACAATGTATACAAAACGCTTCAGTCTGGTTTTAGACCCCATCATAGCACTGAGACTGCACTTGTGAAGGTGGTAAATGACCTTTTAATGGCGTCTGCATCTGTCCTCGTGCTCCTAGACGTTAGTGCTGCTTTTGATACCATCGATCACCACATTCTTTTGGAGAGATTGGAAACCCAAATTGGTCTACACGGAGAAGTTCTGGCCTGGTTTAGATCTTATCTGTCAGAAAGATATCAGTTTGTCTCTATGGATGGTTTGTCCTCTGACAAATCAACTGTAAGTTTCGGTGTTCCTCAAGTTTCCGTTTTAGGACCACTATTGTTTTCACTATTTATTTTACCTCTTGGTGATGTTATTCGGAAACATAATGTTAACTTTCACTGCTATGCGGATGACACACAGCTGTACATTTCGATGAAACATGGTGAAGCCCCAAAATTGCCCTCGCTGGAAGCCTGTGTTTCAGACATAAGGAAGTGGATGGCTGCAAATGTTCTACTTTTAAACTCGGACAAAACAGAGATGCTTGTTCGAGGTCCCAAGAAACAAAGAGATCTTCTGTTGAATCTGACAATTAATCTTGATGGTTATACAGTCGTCTCAAATAAAACTGTGAAGGACCTCGGCGTTACTCTGGACCCTGATCTCTCTTTTGACGAACATATCAAGACTGTTTCAAGGACAGCTTTTTTCCATCTACGTAACATTGCAAAATTCAGAAACTTTCTGTCCAAAAATGATGCAGAAAAATTAATCCATGCTTTTGTCACTTCTAGATTAGACTACTGCAATGCTCTACTTTCCGGCTACCCGGATAAAGCACTAAATAAACTGCTAGAATCTTGACTAGAACCCCAAAATTTGATCATATTACTCCAGGTTTTACTGCTAACCTACAAAGCATTACATGGGCTTGCTCCTACCTATCTTTCCGATTTGGTCCTGCCGTACATACCTACACGTACGCTACGGTCACAGGAAGCAGGCCTCCTAACTGTCCCTAGAATTTCTACGCAAACAGCTGGAGGCAGGGCTTTCTCCTATAGAGCTCCATTTTTATGGAATGGTCTGCCTACCCATGTGAGAGACGCAGACTCGGTCTCAACTTTTAAGTCTTTATTGAAGACTCATCTCTTCAGTAGGTCCTATGATTGAGTGTAGTCTGGCCCAGGAGTGTGAAGGTGAACGGAAAGGCACTGGAGCAACGAACCACCCTTGCTGTCTCTGTCTGGCCGGTTCCCCTCTCTCCACTGGGATTCTCTGCCTCTAACCCTATTACAGGGGCTGAGTCACTGGCTTACTGGTGCTCTTCCATGCCGACCCTAGGAGGGGTGCGTCACTTTAGTGGGTTGAGTCACTGACGTGATCTTCCTGTCTGGGTTGGCGCCCCCCCTGGGTTGTGCCGTGGCGGAGATCTTTGTGGGCTATACTCAGCCTTGTCTCAGGATGGTAAGTTGGTGGTTGAAGATATCCCTCTAGTGGTGTAGGGGCTGTGCTTTGGCAAAGTGGGTGGGGTTATATCCTGTCTGTTTGGCCCTGTCCGGGTGTATCGTCGGACAGGGCCACAGTGTCTCCCGACCCCTCCTGTCTCAGCCTCCAGTATTTATGCTGCAGTAGTTTATGTGTTGGGGGGCTAGGGTCACTCTGTTATATCTGGAGTATTTCTCCTGTCTTATCCGCTGTCCTGTGTGGATTTAAGTATGCTCTCTCTAATTCTTTCTTTCTCTCTCTTGGAGGACCTGAGCCCTAGGACCATGCCTCAGGACTACCTGGCCTGATGACTCCTTGCTGTCCCCAGTCCACCTGGCCGTGCTGCTGCTCCACTTTCAACTGTTCTGCCTGCGGCTATGGAACCCTGACCTGTTCACCGGACATGCTACCTGTCCCAGACCTGCTGTTTTCAACTCTCTAGAGACAGCAGGAGCGGTAGAGATATTCTGAATGATCGGCTATGAAAAGCCAACTGACATTTACTTCTGAGGTGCTGACGTGTTGGACCCTCGACAACCACTGTGATTATTATAATTTGACCCTGCTGGTCATCTATGAACATTTGAAAATCTTGGCCATGTTCTGTTATAATCTCCACCCGGCACAGCCAGAAGAGGACTGGCCACCCCTCAAAGCCTGGTTCCTCTCTAGGTTTCTTCCTAGGTTCTGGCCTTTCTAGGGAGTTTTTCCTAGCCACCTTGCTTCTACACCTGCATTGCTTGCTGTTTGGGGTTTTAGGCTGGTTTTCTGTACAGCACTTTGAGATATCAGCTGATGTAAGAAGGGCTTTATAAATACATTTGATTTGATTTTGATCAAAAATAATGGCACTGATTCACCTATAGGGTTAGGGTTAAAAAGGGAATTATTGTTTTATACTAATACAATTGCTCAGAGAAAGAGTTTTTGTTTTACACTTGTGGGAATTGGCCTATATGGATAGGTTTACATTTAAATGTTTCTTACAGAAGAAATATGAAAAACATATACATAACCATCGTAGCAATTGAAAGGGAACAGTTTAGAGATAATGGGACAATTATTAGACCAAAGGTGAATACACAGCCGTTCACCTGACAAGTCTGAATCCAAACATCACACTGTTGATTTTGTGCATTTTTCATTTACTGTGCTTTTCGCCGCGTTTGTTGATGACGAAATCGGAAAATACTCTGGATACATTCAGTAACTTTAAGACTATTACTGGAAAATGTTGGATAGATGCAACATAAGACAAAACATTTACAAGGGTTTGAGGGAGAGGACTAACTGGTGTCTCCAAGTGGCCACACACCTCTCTAAAGTGGGCACAGTTCCTAAGTAATTTCAATGCACTTGATTTACTCAAGGAAAGAGTTAAACTAAAAGGTACCTTTTTTAGCTCTATTAGCATTGCCATTGAGGAACTGAAGCAAACGCACTTGCTATATTATTTGTTGGTTTTGTACAGGCTTCCCTATTTGGATGAGGATGTGGTGTGTTTCCTGATTGCCCTGCCAGTGTACGAGAAGGCAGATTTGTCAGGAGAAACTGCTACTGAGGCTGGCTGCCAAGGAGCTGGGCCTGGGGGCCTCTGCTCTACTCCCTAAGAGAGCCATGCAGTTTGGTTCCCGCATCGCAAAGATGTAAAACAGCCACAGGAAGGCGTCAGACAAGTGCAGCAGAACATTTAATCAGGAATGTTATCTTTTTCCACTGTATTGACATAAGCCAACTAAGTCATGCTTTTAATTCTGGTCACAGTGAGCCACAGTATCAACAGACATGTTTTAATTAATTTGTATACATTTACTCTTGATATGTTTTTGTAATATTCAAAGTTGCTGTTTTCTTCACAATGCCAATCTCACACATGCATCTGAGTAAGCTATATTGTGTAAGACTTCACATCTTGAAGATCTTCTCTGAAGTACCAGTCACATTAAACATAGGAAGGAAGGTCTCCCACTTTTTTTTTATTTTTTTTTATTTTTTAAATTTTACCCCCTTTTCTCCCCAATTTCGTGGTATCCAATTGTTAGTAATTACTATCTTGTTTCATCGCTACAACTCCCGTACAGGCTCGGGAGAGACGAAGGTCGAAAGCTATGTGTCCTCCGAAACACAACCCAACCAAGCCGCACTGCCTCCATCCTGGAAGCCAGCCGCACCAATGTGTCGGAGGAAACACAGTGCACCTGGCTACCTTGGTTAGCACGCACTGCGCCCGGCCCACCACAGGAGTCGCTGGTGCGCGATGAGACAAGGATATCCCTACCGGCCAAACCCTCCCTAACCCGGACGACGCTAGGCCAATTGTGCGTCGCCCCACGGACCTCCCGGTCGCGGCCGGCTGGGACAGAGCGCGAACCCAGAGTCTCTGCTGGCACAGCTAGCGCTGCGATGCAGTGCCCTAGATCACTGCGCCACCCGGGAGGCCTGTCACATTAAACATAGGAAGGAAGGTTTCCCACATCTTGAAGATCTTCTCTGAAGAACCAGTCACATTAAACATAGGAAGGTTTCCCACATCTTGAAGATCTTCTCTGAAGAACCAGTCACATTAAACATAGGAAGGTTTCCCACATCTTGAAGATCTTCTCTGAAGTACCAGTCACATTAAACATAGGAAGGAAGGTTTCCCACATCTTGAAGATCTTCTCTGAAGAACCAGTCACATTAAACATAGGAAGGTTTCCCACATCTTGAAGATCTTCTCTGAAGAACCAGTCACATTAAACATAGGAAGGTTTCCCACATCTTGAAGATCTTCTCTGAAGTACCAGTCACATTAAACATAGGAAGGAAGGTTTCCCACATCTTGAAGATCTTCTCTGAAGTACCAGTCACATTAAACATAGGAAGGTTTCCCACATCTTGAAGATCTGCTCTGTAGTACCAGTCACATTAAACATAGGAAGGCTTCAAACAAGTAATGTGTGATAGATGCAAAGTTGTAAAGGTTTAAGTGTACGTCATCTCTCGTGGACAGACTACGTAAACATAAATGGTGCCGTAGATCTGTCACGATACAACGGGATGCGTGAGATATCCAGCAGCATTAGTTCTGGAGCTGCTTTAACACCATTGCTCTTAGGACCTGCATTCACCTGTAAACATTTCCCGTACAAGTCAGATGAGTATTTCCCACCTACACGGTGGGATTGAAGTTTGACGTGGGAAGTCATCAGCTAGAGGAAGTCTCTGAGGAAACAACGGTGAGGTTTGGATTCACTTAAAATGTACGAGTGAGCTGTCGCAAGCCACTGAAAATTAGGCCAGGGTTGGGGGTTAAGATAACGCCAGGGGCAGATAAAGACGGGATGAGGCCAAAGTTGCTTATGGTGCCCCCCAATCTATATGGGAGGGGTGGAACCAAGCATTCTGGCTATTAGCTATATGAACTGGGAATTATCTGTATGATTCAGACTCTCAGCCTAACAGTCAGTCAAGACTGGTGGACTGACGGTCTCATTATTGCAATAATGAATTGATATTAAATAAAGATGATTGTTTGACGAAATGACCAAGTCTCTCGCAGTACTTAATTTCCACGTCAATTATTACACTATTCTCCCTGTACACCAAGTCAGAACCATAGGATAAATAAAAGGGGCATATAAGCAGACAATGAAAGCTCTTACAATATTCAATGAATACATTTCTCTAAAACAGGCTATAGGCTACGTGTGAACCACCAAGTCAGAACGGTAGGTGAAATGAATGACAATGACAAGCTTCCGATGACAATTAAATGACAATTAAGAGGGGGTGAAAGGGACCAAATTACTAGGGTGAGGCACATGGGCAACAATCAGCTTACTACACAACATACATTTAGTATTACTTTATTAGCTACTGTATACATATCTCCCTGGCATATTACATCATTTATGAAGCACCATACAATACATTTTTGGACTCACCTTGCTGTGTTCACTTGAACAGGAAGGTGGCGCAGCGGTCCTTCGTGAGCAAATTTTGTCATCAGTCTGGCATTCTCTGGATTGATGGTGCTTTCAAGATGACTGGGAACTCTGGGAAAAAAACAAGGTCAAATCATGATGACGTTGGAGCTCTAGAAAGAGGCCCGAGTTCCCGACTTGCAATAGCGAGTTGGATGACCGTTCAATTCCGAGTTCCCAGCTGTCTTGAACTCACTGAAGTCAGATTTCCAAGTTCTGAGTTTCCAGTTGTATGCTGCTATTGTCACAAAGAATTGTTAGCTAGCTACCCACAAATAATTTACATCTACCTTGACTTACTATGGGCTTGTAACCTATGCACTCTACGGTGGATATTGTAGGCATGTAACCATGCCTAAATTAACATATCATGTATTTATTAACACTCTGGTAGCACTTGAGCATGTACTTTAAGTTGTTTCCCCTCGGCAGTGTTCAGGGTTGAGTTCAGTAAGGCAGACAGTATCAAATAGTTTTGCCACAGAAAATTTAAATCTGTTATTATGAGACAAATTCAGGTAGTACCTCCCTGTTTTAATTTGTTTCTAAACGTTTTCTCCCTACTAAATGTGACCCAGGTGTTCCAGGTAGAGGTGAGGTAGCAGGGTGCCGTCTCTCTATGGACCTTGGTAGGACACACTATGAAATGGCAGAGCACATCGGCTACAACTTCATCCTGGAGCTCATCCTCTCCTCCTCGCGACAGGGTTCAATATGTCGGTACATTCCTTGAACTCCAATTCTAACACTTGTTTTAAATGCCACCCCTCTGTACTTGCCAGGATTTTCACGCAAAATAAGTCTCTTTACACCAAGGTCATCTTTCTTAAAAGAGGACTCCCCGGCAAAGCAAAGGTTAAATGACACTCATCAGTTCATGGACTGAGTTGGCTCGCTAACAAACTAACGTCAAGCTTTTCCAGACAACATTTAATTCGCTCAGGGGGATGACCTCTAGGGATCGGTGAAAAAAAACACAGAGCGTCGTAAAACAACGTTACTTCCATGTGCCGTTGACAGGCGATGCAGATAAATGATTGACTGTATTGTGGACATGCACCCTGAGATTTGTGCTGGAACGAAGCCTGCCTCTGTCACCGCAAGTCAAGCCACCTCCTGCCCCCGGACGGCTTTCCTCTGCTAGACTCATCACCCCCAGCCAGAACACAGGAAGGCATGTAGTCAGGAAGTCTACCTTGAAAAGAAGAGGAACACAATCCTAAACAATACTGACTGTTACAAATGTTTCAATATCCTAAAGTTGATTAGGAAGAACTGGGGTATCAATTAAAATGGGATGGGTGTTCACTGTTTTGTTGTGTTTCCAAATGCTTACTTCTGACTCCATGAATAAATGTGTTCCTGTATTTTTCCCTGTAACATGGCAACAGCCTCTAGTCTTCCCTCAGGTCCTCTGTCTGTCACACACACGTCTACAGAGAATCTGTACAGCAGCATCTGAAATAGTAGCTGTCCAGACAAGACAACAGATGGTTTTTTCATTCCAGCCTTCTTTTCCACAATAAATGTCTGTTCTCTTAATTAGAAACAAAATTAGGTTAACGATGTGGAAATGGTAACTTAAATTTCTATGTGAATTTGGTCAGGTTGTCCAAAACGTTTTTAATGTACAGCTTGAATTATAGGTAACACTTTACTTGAACCCTCTTACACAAGTTCTACATAACGCCATCCTAGTAATGACAGAACAGTCATGACAGGTGATGTCATCTTATTGGCCTAGGGACTAACTTTACACTATGCTATCCCATTGTTATTAGGGTCAGGTAATTGGCAAGGCATTACACTAGCGAACTAGCTTACCCTGATCATATTTTCCTTGACAGTTTCATGAGCTGACAGCTGGCATCAACTTATACCCTCATCCTGTCATCTTCACACTGATGGTCACCACTGCTGGCCGATATGCAACAAAGGCATCACTCACATCCCACAACTGCCACCAGTTGTCAAATGTTGTGTGGTGGTGTTAGATATAGTCAGGCCAGAGAGCGCCCTTACGTAGCCCTTATGAAATAATTAAAGTCACGATTTACCTACGATTCATGTTGGTAAAGTGTAACCAAATAGTATTGTGTTTCAGGCTGCCAGGCAGTTATAGCGCAATCTGAGCCACCTGGACAGGACGTGTAAAGAAAGAGTTCCACCACTGGTTCGTCTACTACGGGTGTCCTGGACAACTAAGAGAACCCTCCTCAGTGTTATACGAGCCCTGGGCATCCTGTGTATTGGTACGCACTGTTGAAGTCGGAAGTTTACATACACTTAGGTTGGAGTCATTACAACTCGTTTTTCAACCACTCCACAAATTTCTTGTAAACAAACTTTAGTTTTGGCAAGTCGTTTAGGACATCTACTTGTGCATGACAAGTCATTTTTGCAACAATTTTTTACAGATTAATTCACTTAATCACAATTCCAGTGGGTCAGAAGTTTACATGCACTAAGTTGACTGTGCCTTTACACAGATTGGAGGATTCCAGAAAATGATGTCATGGCTTTAGAAGCTTCTGATAGACTAATTGACATAATTTGAGTCAATTGGGGTTGTACCTGTGGATGTATTTCAAGGCCTACCTTCAAACTCAGTGCCTCTTTGCTTGGCATCATGGGGAAATCAAAAGAAATCAGCCAAGACTTCAGAAATAAAATTGTATGCCTTCACAATCTGGTTCATCATTGTGAGCAATTTCCAAACGCCTGAATGTACCATGTTCATCTGTACAAACAATAGTACGCAAGTATAAACACCATGGGACCACATAGCCGCCATACCGCTCAGGAAGTAGACTCGTTCTGTCTCCTAGAGATGAACGTACTTTAGTGCGAAAAGTGCAAATCAATCCCAGAAGAACAGCAAAGGACCTTGTGAAGATGCTGGAGGAAACAGGTACAAAAGTATCTATATCCACAGTAAAATGAGTCCTATAACGACAGCAAGGAAGAAGCCACTGCTCCAAAACCGCCATAAAAAGCAGGACTATGATTTGCAACTGCACATGGGGAGAAAGATTGTACTTTTTGGAGAAATGTCCTCTGGTCTGATGAAACAAAAATATAACTGTTTTGCAATAATGACCATCGTTATGTTTGGAGGAAAAAGGGGGAGGCTTTTTGGCAAGCCAGAGTACACCATCCCAACCGTGAAGCACGGGGGTGGCAGCATCATGTTGTGGGGGTGCTTTGCTGCAGGACGGACTAGTGCACTTCACAAAATAGATGGCATCATGAGGTATGAAAATTATGTGGACGTATTGAAGCAACATCTCAAAACATCAGTCAGGAAGTTAAAGCTTGGTCGCAAATAGGTCTTCCAAATGGACAATGACCTCAAGCATACTTCCAAAGTTGTAGCAAAATGGCTTCAGGACAACAAAGTCAAGGTATTGGAGTGGCCACCACAAAGCCCTCACAAAGGTATCAGAGTTGCCATCACAAAGCCTCCTTGAGGCCTACAAAACCTGACTCACTTAACCAGCTCTGTCAGGTGGAATGGGCCAAAATTCACCCTACTTATTGTGGGTTGCTTGTGGAAGGCTACCCGAAACATTTGACCCAAGTTAAACCATTTAAAGGCAATGCCACCAAATACTAATTGAGTGTATGTGAACTTCTGACCCACTGGGAATGTGATGAAAGAAATAAAAGCTCAAATCAAATGTATTTATATAGCCCTTCTTACATCAGCTGATATCTCAAAGTGCTGTACAGAAACCCAGCCTAAAACCCCAAACAGCAAGCAATGCAGGTGTAGAAGCACGGTGGCTAGGAAAGACTCCCTAGAAAGGCCAAAACCTAGGAAGAAACCTAGAGAGGAACCAGGCTATGAGGGGTGGCCAGTCCTCTTCTGGCTGTGCCGGTGGAGATTATAACAGAACATGGCCAAGATGTTCAAATGTTCATAAATGACCAGCATGGTCAAATAATAATAATCACAGTAGTTGTCGAGGGTGCAGCAAGTCAGCACCTCAGGAGTAAATGTCAGTTGGCTTTTCATAGCCGATCATTAAGAGTATCTCTACCGCTCCTGCTGTCTCTAGAGAGTTGAAAACAGCAGGTCTGGGACAGGTAGCACGTCCGGTGAACAGGTCAGGGTTCCATAGCCGCAGGTAGAACAGTTGAAAGTGGAGCAGCAGCACGGCCAGGTGGACTGGGAACAGCAAGGAGTCACCATGCCAGGTAGTCCTGAGGCATGATCCTAGGGCTCAGGTCCTCTGAGAGAGAGAAAGAAAGAATTAGAAAGAACATACTTAAATTCACACAGGACACCGGATAAGACAGGAGAAGAACTCCAGATATAACAAACTGACCCTAGCCCCCCGACATAAACTACTGCAGCATAAATACTGGAGGCTGAGACAGGAGGGGTCAGGAGACACTGTGGCCCCATCCGATGATATCCCCGGACAGGGCCAAACAGGAAGGATAACCCCACCCACTTTGCCAAAGCACAGCCCCCACACCACTAGATGTGCCACCACACCACTAGGATCCCTTCAACCACCAACTTACCACCCTGAGACAAGGCAGAGTATAGCCCACAGTATAGCAGTATAGCCCACAAAATAAATTATTCTCTACCATTATTCTGACATTTCGCAATCTTAAAATAAAGTGGTGATTCTAACTGACCTAAGACAGGGAATTTTTACTAGGATTAAATGTCAGGAATTGTGAAAAACTGAGTTTAAATGTATTTGGCTAAGGTGTATGTAAACTTCCAACTTCAACTGCACATCCTCAGCAAGGCTCAATCTCATTTTGAGAAACAGTACATTCACTCAAAGGTTTTGCAGAAGTCATACATTGGTATGAATGGGAGATTTGAGCAACCGTTTGTCATGTTATTACTTGACTATTTTGCCCATTACTGTTGTAACAGTGCTAGAGTAATAACATGGCTTTCAGAATTGACTTGGAAACAGGTCACAGTATACAAGCTAATAATATACCATGACTTCTGGTTCATACTGTATATCACAGGAGGTTGGTGGGGAGAACAGGCTTGTGGTAATGACTGGAGCAGAATCAGTGGAATGGTATCAAATACATCAAACACATGGTTTCCAGGTGTTTGATGATATTCCATTTGTTCAGTTCCAGCCATTATTATGAGCCTTTCTCACCTCAGCAGCCTCCTGTGCTGTACATGTGTTTGCGTGCATGTTTCGTACATCTAATTTTACGATTGACACAAACCAATAACCCAAATGGCCAGATGGTCATAGCTGAGGAGCAAGCCATTCCAATGCTTTCACAAATTTCTGGTTGGGATAACATCAATAATTTCTGTCCTTTTCAACACAGTTTGGAGATAAATGGTGGCCCACCTGTTCCTCAGTGCAACAATAAAAAGGTACATTTTGTTATGTAGTAAAAATGCCCTACATTTGTTTCATGATAAATCAATGTTTTTCATGATTGGCTTTGACTCCTATGTACATCAGGTGTGTCCAAAAAGACGAACTGCACTAATGGCCTGTTGGTGTCTGTAGGTCACTTTGGGCAGACCAGCTCGGCTCCAGCTCCAACGCCAGAGGAGCTGGACAGCCAACCCCAAGGTTAGGCTGTGGGGGACAGTCTACCCTGGATTCATTAAGGCTGGATGAAGACAGCCAGCGTCCCCAGCAAAGACGGTGACCCTGGAGGTCAGTCTGGGATCTAGCCTGACTAGGAACCAGCTTAAAGTAGTGATCTTGTGAGTCAGGGACTGAACTCAGAGAACCATTCTATTTATGTTCAAGATGAATATATTACATGATATTATTAATGGGAAAGAGTGACTTAATGGTCTAATATATAGGAAGTCGGTTGAATAATAAAACAAAATGAAACACCCAATAACATAGTCTGGAGTCATTTCTGCTAGGATATCAAAAGTTTAATCATAAATGGTGAGAAAAATGTGTTGTCAGTGTTGGACAGGATGCCCTTTCCTTCCTTCAGTCTCAATTCCATTCCTGAAATAAATCAAATAAAGAGTAGGTGGATGCCTTGGATTCCAAAGCCATATTTTCATATCCAAAATAACAAATAGTCTTCTACATACCATGCAATCATGACTCCATTTTTAGTACATAACTTGGATGGAGGACAAAGCAAATGTAATTCAGTGGCATCTGTGACCATCTTCAAAGCCTTAACTGGTTACTGGCAAGTCCGCCTGACATCACCTAATAGAGCAAAACCTTTAGGAAAACAGACTTGAGTGTTTGTAGAAATATACCTTTGGTCCAAAAGGAGATCATCAATACAGTATGGTGAATTCGATCTTGAGAGCTATGAATCCACTATCCAATTATGGGATGAATTCACTCACCAGGGTTGGATTGCAGGAAGGCAGTAGGCCTTACAGAACAAAATGGCACGATGTGTGCACTTGGCAATGTGAGAGGCCACTGTGTAGCTGCAGCTATATCATTCACACATACAACAAAGTCCCCTGCTCCAGACCTTGTATGAAACAAAAATACACGGTTGATGCATTTTCACACTTAATTTAAATGACCTGATTCAATGTGTCGACCAGGGAAAGGTTATGATATTAATGCATATTATATCTTTGACTTATTTATTACCTTCCTCTTTTTTCTGTATTGACATTGTCACCTGATTTTGCAGAAGAGCAAAGAATAAGTTACAGTCATAGTCTGCTCCCACTGGTGGCTTGAAGAGAAACGTCGACCTGTCTCCATCTTAAGCCAGAAGCTGTATCGCTTGACCCCCACTTATCGTGGATCACTTTGGGTGTTTGATGAGTGACAGACATCTTGCCACCTGTGAATGAACAAAGGTCACAAATTCAAGGCCAAGAAAACCCACCGGCCTCTGACAAGTGTTTTCTTAAAGGTAGACTCATGACCTTGTCTATAGTGTCCCATGGAGCGTCATCCAGTGTTTGACCCAGTAGAAGAAAGTCGCTGATTCCTTGGGCCAGAGCCAGGAGAGTGACCACAGAGACCAGGAGGACAAGACCACTGGTTGGAGCATCCTGACCATCAGGACATGGGCCTCCATGTGGTGGATGAAGTGCTTCTGCTATTGCTTTACAAAGCTCAGGCTGAAGTCCAGACAAGATTATACCCACCTCTTTTGTGAATGAAGAGATTCTCCAAGGATTAAGCCTTTTTTTTTAAAATCCACTACAGCCACACCTGTCTCGTCACTGCCACGAACAATATATACTTGTATACTTAACATTACAAAATGAAACACCCAATAACATAGTCTGGAGTCATTTCTGCTAGGATATCAAAAGTTTAATCATAAATGGTGAGAAAAATGTGTTGTCAGTGTTGGACAGGATGCCCTTTCCTTCCTTCAGTCTCAATTCCATTCCTGAAATAAATCAAATAAAGAGTAGGTGGATGCCTTGGATTCCAAAGCCATATTTTCATATCCAAAATAACAAATAGTCTTCTACATACCATGCAATCATGACTCCATTTTTAGTACATAACTTGGATGGAGGACAAAGCAAATGTAATTCAGTGGCATCTGTGACCATCTTCAAAGCCTTAACTGGTTACTGGCAAGTCCGCCTGACATCACCTAATAGAGCAAAACCTTTAGGAAAACAGACTTGAGTGTTTGTAGAAATATACCTTTGGTCCAAAAGGAGATCATCAATACAGTATGGTGAATTCGATCTTGAGAGCTATGAATCCACTATCCAATTATGGGATGAATTCACTCACCAGGGTTGGATTGCAGGAAGGCAGTAGGCCTTACAGAACAAAATGGCACGATGTGTGCACTTGGCAATGTGAGAGGCCACTGTGTAGCTGCAGCTATATCATTCACACATACAACAAAGTCCCCTGCTCCAGACCTTGTATGAAACAAAAATACACGGTTGATGCATTTTCACACTTAATTTAAATGACCTGATTCAATGTGTCGACCAGGGAAAGGTTATGATATTAATGCATATTATATCTTTGACTTATTTATTACCTTCCTCTTTTTTCTGTATTGACATTGTCACCTGATTTTGCAGAAGAGCAAAGAATAAGTTACAGTCATAGTCTGCTCCCACTGGTGGCTTGAAGAGAAACGTCGACCTGTCTCCATCTTAAGCCAGAAGCTGTATCGCTTGACCCCCACTTATCGTGGATCACTTTGGGTGTTTGATGAGTGACAGACATCTTGCCACCTGTGAATGAACAAAGGTCACAAATTCAAGGCCAAGAAAACCCACCGGCCTCTGACAAGTGTTTTCTTAAAGGTAGACTCATGACCTTGTCTATAGTGTCCCATGGAGCGTCATCCAGTGTTTGACCCAGTAGAAGAAAGTCGCTGATTCCTTGGGCCAGAGCCAGGAGAGTGACCACAGAGACCAGGAGGACAAGACCACTGGTTGGAGCATCCTGACCATCAGGACATGGGCCTCCATGTGGTGGATGAAGTGCTTCTGCTATTGCTTTACAAAGCTCAGGCTGAAGTCCAGACAAGATTATACCCACCTCTTTTGTGAATGAAGAGATTCTCCAAGGATTAAGCCTTTTTTTTTTTAAATCCACTACAGCCACACCTGTCTCGTCACTGCCACGAACAAGCCTGGAACTCATTGCTACTCTAAAAGCACATTTCCATAAATGCTTGAGTATAAACATAGGTGGGCCCTGTGGAGCTGAATTTTTAAATGCAAACATTTTTCACTGTAACAGAAGTTCCTGCATTAGCCAAAATACATATCCATAGAAAATCATCAAAATCTAAGATTATGGATAATACTGACAAGATACTCGTCTACAGTGGCACGTGGACTGTCAAACTCCCGCCTATTCCTCTCTTTGGATTGGTGGATGTCTCATTTTAATACATTTTTAAATATTCAAATGAGCGTTGTTGACGTCTACTGCTTGTATTCAATGGCGAGAGATGCTATGCTACTAGCCTCATGTCATGAATATGCATAGCCATCTCAAGACAACCCCGATAGTGTTTTTTCAAAGTTACCAGGATGTCACGTGTCCTACTTATATCAGCATACTCGTAACAACCTAAGCATTACGAAACTATTCAAGCTAAAAAAAAAACTCATGTAGCAAATAAGCCATACAATTTTTGTTTACCAAATTCGACACTCATTGACCTCCATACAGAAACTCAACTCCACCTGCTGGAGAAGACAGATTTTTGGCTGAGTTGAGCCTCTCGCCTCTCAGCAAAAATGGAAGCAGTGTAGCTACCCAATGGACACACACTAGTTGAATCAATGTTATTTCCACGTCATTTCAATTCAATTACGTTTAACCAACGTGGAATAGACGTTGAATTGACATCTGTGCCCAGTGGGTACCAGCTACCATGACTATTTTTGAAAGGTACTGTATTAAAAACTTGATTATTGAAGTCTGACAACAATACCGTTGTCCCAAAAGCTGAAGTTGCAATACTGAGAAATGGTTTTTGCATGGAGCTCCACGACCTTTAAGATTGTGAACTCAGGCCGTTTACCATTGAGGGAAAAAAATGTGTCAGTTCCTGTGACTCTCCCATAGACACCAATGCAATAGCAGTTGGGTCTGGTCTACTTTGGCTGCATTTAGACAGGCAGCCCAATTCTGATATATATATTTCTTTACCAATCAGATCAGCTCTGAAAAAGATCTGATGTGATTGGTCAAAAGACCAATTATTGGAAAAAATATCCAAATTGGGATGCCTGTCTAAACGCATGCTTTGTTAATTTGCCTTTTCTCAATTGGATTTGCTTAAACTCCTGCATCCTCTCTGGCCTCCTTTTGAAATAGGTCAAAGGTAATTGAGGAGAGGCTGCAAGGAGAGGGAGTGGAATGAAATGAGACTATTCTCCAATCATGCATCATCAGGCAAATTACATTTACAGGGTAGAATCACTAAATAAATGTATACATTTCTAAAGACAAATAAAGATAGTTGTGCAATACATTTTATATATAAAAGCAAAATGCTACTTATTGTTTTAAACGTTTGCATGTTTTTCTCCTCTGACAAAACAAAAGCTGATTCAAAGTGGGTGTGGCAAATTTAAAAACTCTTCCGCAGTATTATACACAAGTATCCTCGATCAAACGTGGATATGGAGGAGGGGAGAACACTCTTCCGTTTGCCTACTAATGAAATTAAACACTCATTGACCACTTACTGGTTTCCGGGTCATGGAGGAGAGAGGACGGAATACGGTCTTTTGTCCAAACGAGAATTTCCCATAGAAACAGAAAAAAACAAGGGAGTGGTACAGTATGTCTCGCTTCCTCGGTCTCTGACACTTGTACTGGTTTCCACTAGCTTCTATAGCCACAAATTGTGGTCTTAATGTAAGGTTAGGCATAAATTTAAGGTTAAAATCCAATTTTATGAAGAGAAATTGTAGAAATGGCTGGGGTATATGACTTAGTGGCTATATTATACTGAGGTATAATAAGAACTGGAGATTACTTCCAAACGTATTTTTTTTTAAAGGTAATAAATTCACGTTCGTTCGCATAGGTCAATTCATTGACTGTCTATATCGGGTTGCATCCGGTTTATATGGACCAACATTACATGCGCACTAGCATTCAGTGCGCACAGGGAGCAACAACGTCATCATGTCATCCAAAAACATCAGACATTGGATGAATATAAAATGTTAATGGACGTGTTAAAGGATCAAAACCACAATGTACATTGGGTAAATTGTGACTGACTGATCTACAAATAATAAATTAGTTATTTATGATGTAAGGTGATTTTTATACCAGTTTGCAGTTGCATTCAGTCGTTTTGGTTCTCTCGGACACTGCCATTTTTTATTTTTTATTTCACCTTTATTTAACCAGGTAAGCTAGTTGAGAACAAGTTCTCATTTACAACTGCGACCTGACCAAGATAAAGCATAGCAGTGTGAACAGACAACAACACAGAGTTACACATTATCTTCAGCTGTGACTGATAAAATAAAATGGCCTCCGCAACAGTTATTTGAATAATTCAATGGATGTTTTGTGCACAAAAGGTGATGACTAAAGTGTCTTATTAGGATTTTTCAAATCTGACTTCGCTATGTGGCGGTGTATGGAAATGGTCTTTCTGGGTCAGGCTCCAGTTAAACTGTAGTACCACAGCATAACTATAGGAGCAGTGGAAAACGTGCTTCTAGACGGGACCCCTGCCCCTTCATAGAAGCCAGTGACGTCCCGGGTACTTTGGTCATGGCTAGACGGTATCCAGCTTTTGTCAAATCAATGTATTTAAGCTAACCCTTTTTTATTAACCTTAACCCAATTCTCCTAACCTGCTGCACAAATTCTAACCTGCTACGACCGTGTACTTATTATACTTGTGAGGAGCTTTGTGTCACATGAAAATAATTCCTCCATGAAACCACAAATAACACTAATCTAACGTTAGGTTTATGATTTGAGAAATATGAAGAACATTTTAAAAGTTTTTTCCGATATTAAAATAATCCCTTTGATTTAAAATCAGTACATTTTATGAATCTAGGAAACAAAGCTGTGGGTGGCTATGAAGATTGATAGCCTTTGTTTCAGGGGGATATAATATGCAGTCGGAACATCAACAAGCACGGATGGAAAGGGAGAGCTAGCTCCACGTATCTGAAATCTGTCACGTTTTACACTTCTAATCAAAGCTGGTCAACAAGGTAATTTTTATTAATCAATCGGGTAATGTTAAGTATACACTGCCAGTATTTTTTTCGCATGCTCGCAAAACAACCTTACATCTCTGCGCCACTACATCCAATGTTTATCTTCTTGTAAACATTTGGTCTGTATCCGAGTTGTGTTTCGTCCTGATTTTTAACAGAGGTGCTTTGAAATGGAGCCACAACTCAAACGCAGAAAAGAATATGAGTGTGACATCGACTCCTGGGTTGCTTACCCTGTGCTGTCCAACGAGCAGTCACAAGACATTGAGCTAATCGAGGCCTTTGCAGCTCCCATCATCAACAAGAAAGAAACCTCTCGTTTGATCAAGGAGTTGGCCAAAGTATACCCATTACCTGGACTTCAGCACATCAAGAGAGTACGGTCATGCAAGGATAAGGGCAGCCCTCACCCTCTGGAGGTCATTGTATGCCTTGCCAGTGATGCACAAGTCATTGACCGCAGTGAGGAGCTGCACATATCTGATCTGTCATCCTCCAGTAGATTAAACTGTGAAGGTCTAGGAGACCCTTTCCTGGTCAAGATACCAGCATGCCCTCCTTTGACCAGACCACAGTTTGAGCAGGCCAGCAAACACTGGCCCACCTCCTTTCACGAGGACAAACAGGTGACTGTGGCCCTGAGGGGCCAGCTGTTCACCTCTTCTCAGAAATCAAAGATGCAGGAGTACATGATGGCTGCTGTGGCTGCAGCCAGAGCGGGGCAGGATTGTGGCATGGAGGCTGTGGGGGCTGCGGTCGTTGACCCAGAGGCAGAGAGGATCCTCGCTGTGGGACATGACTGCCGGCAAGGCGGTCACCCACTTCATCACGCCATCATGGTCTGCATTGACCTTGTGGCACGTGGGCAGGGGGGTGGGGCCTACACCTATGACAAGTACCTCGCCTGCCAGTCTGTTTTGCCCTATTCCTCACCCTCTCAAAAACAGGGCGCCACCACCATGACAACCTGTGGGGTCGTGCAGGACGGGGACAGTGCAGAGGAGAGCGGTGAGCCATACATCTGCACCGGGTACGACTTGTATGTTACTCGAGAGCCTTGTGTTATGTGTGCCATGGCGCTAGTCCATTCTAGGATAGGCAGAGTCTTCTATGGAACATCCTCTATCGATGGGGCATTTGGGACTAAATATAAAATCCATGCTCAAAAAGATCTGAATCACCGCTTTGAAGTTTTCAAAGGAGTCTTGGACCAACAGTGTTCAGACCTTAACAGGCCAGTACACTATATCAAAATGAATTCTTAAAAAAGGTTCACAATTGTTACAGGAACGCTAGACCATTATAAACGGATGAATCTCGTGTCAGACTACTTGGCACACGCGGTTGATGAATGAGACTAGATCAATGTGTGAATTACATAGGTAACATTTTACTTCTAGAAGATTTTGGATTACATAAACACATTTTAATGTTTTACTTTGTTACTGTGTAAAATTCAATGCAATAAAGGTTTGGCCACTTTGTGACAGCAAGCTTTCACAGCTAGTTTTATTGCTCATCGTCAATATGGTTCCCATTCATTTCCCACGAGATTTCATCCAGTTAAGACATACATGCTGCTTTCAGGGCATAAATGTTTTAATGATGTTAGGTACAAGGGCTGACAAAGCTCCAAGAATACCCTGGATAAGCCATAACCAAGCAAAAACAGGACTAGCTGTCTTAATAGTAGCCTCCAGGAGATATTCATATCCTAAACATCTACATGAATATACAGGCAAATGCCAAAATAAAAGGAAACACCAACATAAAGTGTCTTTAAAAGGGCGTTGTGCCACCATGCCCCACTTTCCACAGTTATGCTTCCGAAACTGACACAGCCACTTGGTTTTAGCATGCAAATTTCAACAAAATGCATGTCAAGTGGAATAGGTACAAAAATCTCCAGGGTGAACCATTCATTCAAAAGACTAGAAATCGTAACAAAAAAAAGTGATATGGAAGAAAAGTCAAGGGTACAAGACTGTACATACCAGTTAGGGGGCAAACAAACTACTCATCCCATACAGCAGTGCGGCCCGTTTCATCCAATCGGAGCAGATGAAATTCACATGACCACTGGAATCTTTCCTTGTAAATTAGAAAAACATGCCGGTTGTTTGGCGAGGTGTTTCGTTTAACAATTTCTGTTAGCTAACGGAGTTGCCATACATTGTACTAAAATAAACCATGAGATCTGTTAGTAAGATCACAGGATCAGCAGAACCGCTAAAACTTGTGGATAGTGTTGTTTTTGGTGCCCTTTGAAGCCAGGAACTGACATAAAAGCACAACTTCAACACAGAGGTTGAAACATTCATAACCGATGGACACTACATCAACATACGAGTTATGCAATCTCAGGTGAAAATAGAACATCTACATTGCACAGTAATATTGCCATCACTAATATTTAACATCACCACGAGGATTGAGAAGCGATGCCATTCTTCCTGATAAATTCCATCATTTGGTGTTTTGATGGTGGAAAATGCTGTCTCAGGCACCACTCCAGACTCTCCCAGAAGTGTTCAATTGAGTTGAGAGCTGGTGACACACACACACTTTAAACCACCTATGCTCCTTTGAGACCCCTCTTCAAAGTCACCGATCTTTTCTAGCCATGGTAGCTGAAATAATGGGAAACTGGCCATTTTATATGACCCTAATCATGAGATGTTAATTGCTTAATTAACTCCGGAACCACAGCTACACGGAAGCACCCACTTTCAATATACTTCACATCCCTCATTTACTCAAGTGTTTATTTTGGCAGTCATGTGTAGGTACATAGCCATAGCATAGACCTGTCTCAGTAAACAATTATCTGACAACACTTAACATCTTATGACAAATCATCTGATCTTCACATAAGACATGAAACTATACAGACAAACTATATACACTGCAAAAATGCCTGCCCTAAATGATTAACACGGATAAATTATTAATATACAAAGGAAATCATGCTAAATTAGTATTTCATATTGTTCAGGGGCCTCAAGTGTTGCATACACACAAAATATGCCCAAAATATGCATGCGCCAGAATTCACACAAGTTGGCATTAATAAAAATGTAACTTGATGTAATGTGCTTATCCTCACACAAATTTTAGACCAGGGGTGTCAAACATACAGCCCACAAAGGTGGTCCCAGTAAAAACAAAAGCCACTCAATATACTTAAAAAAAATGACTAAAACCAAATCTAAACTAGAAATTATAATGAACCTATATTTATACAGTTTGACTGTCCAGCTCGATAATCATTGTGCAGTCAATGGACCTACATTCATAGTTTCTTGACTGTCCATCTCGCTAATAAATCACAAGACAGTCAGGGAGCATTAAATTCCAAAGACGATGAATATAGGACTTATGTTTTAGCTAATTTTGATGGCAAGGAAATATAACATTTTCAGTGTGGCCCTCGAACTCTATGAAAACCGAATGCTGACCCCGGGGCACAATTAGTTCGCCACTGCTGCTTTAGACCATGCGTACGCACAGTTTCTAGTGGTTTAAGTATTGCATTGTAAGAAGGCAGAAGTAGCCAAGTAGTGGCCTTGTGCAGGAATATATGATGACACTCTTATAACAAAAAAAGTTTTAAAAAACAAAACAGGTAGGCCTAGCTAAATATAATAAGATGCAATCATTTACCATTAGTGAGAAGAGCAAATATCCCTTTATTTGATCTAAAATAATTATAGAAATAGATGTATTCTTTACCTCAATTACATAACCATTGTAGAATAAATTCCTCACCTTTTCTGACTGATGGTTTCATACAAGTTAGGATAGGCTACCATTCATCCCATCAATTGTTTAATTGGACCCACTTCACAGTAGTAAATAGATGAGCTACTTTAAGTATTTTGCTTTGTGATCTGTTCTTAAGTGCAGTTTAACGGTAGAGCAGAGGGTTCACCTCTTTCCGTTGACGTTTGTGAGATACGTCTGAATACTGTAATGTCAAATTCCGAGTAAACATTTCATTTATACACAACTATTGCAAAATAAATTGCTCACCTTTTCTGGCCATGATGAGTTCATTTTCCTGAAGCAGCCATACAACAAATTACCAACGCGCATCTCATTTAATTGGGCCTATTAATATAGGCGATAATCATTTCAAGTTTTTGCTCTATGCATCCGAAAGGGAGCGTGGTTTATAACATACAGTAGAATTTAACAGGTGAGCAGACAGGTTGATATTTTGCATTGAAGTGTGTGTAAGCTACCACTAAGTAGGTATTTCAAGGAGTCAGCTTCAGAACTCGCGGGCAGTGCACCATATTTAGATTAGGGGAAAAAGTAAATGCTAAACATGATTGAATTAATTCAATCTGTTTACAGGTCCACGACAATTAGCAAATGTTTGTCTTTCAGAAACAGTCAGATAGGCTACCACAACTACCACTGCAAAAGAAAACATTCTGCCAACACCTCCAAAAACATTTGATCAAGTTCGCCATTTCCAGATATGGTCTTGGCCTAATTCCAATACCTCCAAAGTAAATAAGGGCGTTATTGTCACCATAAAAGGTGAATGATGGGCGTTTTTCAGGCTAAGTTATAATGCTTCACGTACGCAGTTTTACGACAGGTCTGATTTCTAGGGGGAAACATACGTATGATTGGCGTGTGCCAAGTTTATAAATCTCAATATTTGTGCGTGCAGTCTTCAGAAATGGCGCATGCAGATATTTAGTGTAAAATTTACGCAACGGTTCTAATGCCCCAGTTTTTTTCCAGTAATAAGATTGACACCCTTCTAGAAATTAAGTGTGTGTCAAACAATGAACCATAGGCCCCTACTTTTATGAAGAAATCATCTTTAAAAATACATCTGGTATTTTTAAGGCTTCCGGTTAAGAACAGAAAAATACATTGTGACAAGGAACGCAGTCCGTGTCACTGTGTGAAGTGAGAGCAAATAACAAAAAAACAGAACAAAAAAAGGCCCACGTTTGAAACCTGGGCCAGCCCAGGTCTATGCAGATCAAAAAATACAACATTAAATATTTACTTAAGTTAGTAATGCACATGGCATTCTCTCTCATTCTCCCACTAGTTTAACCTGACGTATCTAAACAATGAGTGACAATTGCACGTACTGTACAAAACTGCTTAGTACACACTCCAGTGGTACATAGTACATAGGGTTAACTATTCATCTTGCTATGAGGCAATAGCTCCTTTGAGAGTTGGTCACACACCACTGACCCTCTTAACACTCGGATTAATACTTGTTGATGCCAAAGATTCGGACTCCGTGTAGTTGTGGCAATTTGGGGATCAGCACGCTCAAAAGGGACGCAGTGTTTATGACAAAGTGTGTTGTGTCGTACTTTGTGTAGAAGCTTGCAAGAAAATATCTAGGGGGATAAAAAAAAAAAAAAAAAAAAGTTAGCAAATGTGTCAATTAAAAAATATCTGCAACATGGTCAACAATTAGCATTTATAGGGCCGTTTTCCCAGTCACAAATGAAGCCTAGTCCGGGACTAAAACACAATCTCAATGGAAGACCTCCATTTAAGTGCTTTTCAGTCCAATACTTGGCTTAATCTGTGTCCAGGAAACCACCCCATACGGTTTACAATTACTTCTGCACTGGATGCTAAATCGGTATCTAAAGCAAAATGTACAGAAATGTAACCTCTTATTCTAAATGACGGAAGGCTACGTACAAAATGATTGGGGAGATGGTGAAGAATTTTCTGGATGATGTAAACTGCACGCCGTAGTCCAACTGTTCCCAATGTGTCAGGAGCCGGGCTTTGCCTTGGTCTGGGGTCTCAAACGGAGTGCCTTTCACTGCATGCATGAAGACATACATCCCCTGGAAGACACAGACATACAGAGAATGAGTCCAAGTCTCAATGGTGAGTGACAGTCCACTAAGACAAGACAAACAAATCTTAAAGTAACAAATGGTGCCAGGGACTGAGGGTAGATGTTGCAGCACAGCTGTGTGTCTTTTCGGTTACGTGTCTTTTTCTTTTGATAAAAGAGAATTCATCCTTTCATGGTCCCATGTGGCTCAGTTGGTAGAGCAAGGCACTTGCAGCGCCAGGGTTATGGGGGACCAGTACGGAGAAGAAGAAAAAAAGTATGAAAAGTATGCACTAACGACTAAATTCCTCTGGATAAGAGCATCTGCTAAATGACTTTAATGTACACATTTAAAAGACAGAGCTGTGATAGAACCTGAACTGTATTTATGATAAGAAGCTGAGTGCGAGTGAAAACTGCTGACCAAAGCATGTCATAATTACCACAACACGGGACTGATACTTAAACTACTTGCTCATCAGTGGGACATGGGAGTTAGTATGTTCTGTGTATTCACTTAGTTTCTTTATAACACCTGGCACTGTGGACATGAGGTAATTTGAATGACCTCATGTCCTTAAATTTTGCTGGACCTCAGGAAGGCAACAGCTAATGGGGATCCATAATAAATACAAATACATTCTAATAACAAGGTCTCTGAAATTGTTATTGATTTATCAGCTGAACTAGTATTTGCTGGCAAGCAACAAAAGATACAGGAAACAATAAGCTGCTGAACAAAAAAAAGTGCAGGATATTGTGGTCCCCTTTTAATGGCCTTCCTTATCGCTGTGATGCAGAAGACTTTACATACAATATGGGGACAACAGCTAAACTTAGTGAGTGATGACATGCCAGTGACCTTGTTCCTTTATTAAAGGAATTCCGCTCAGAACAATGAGAGGCCAGTGCATTGAGGAAGCAGCAATGTCTAGGCACCAACTTTGAAGTAGTTTTTTTTTACCATGATATGGCTGAAAGTAAGGACAAACTGGTAATAATTAGGGCCGGGACGATACCGCAACACTCGTTAGTATTGTGGCAAGGAAACAAAACAAATCAAATTTAACTTCTTTAGGAAAACAGCCCTATTGTTGGAAACAAACATTGGTGTCATCCAAAGTCACATTTAATTTATTTTCCAAGCCATAGCACACAATATTTTACATAGAGCAGGTTTTTAAAAAGGACCAACATTTGGTCTGTTTCGTGTCTTAATTGCAATACTGATATTGTCCCAAGTAATAAAAGCACTCAAAATGGGGTCAACACAAATGTATTCATGAGAAGAAAAATGACTTACAAAATTGTGTATAACATTTGTGAGAGTCCACACCACAGCTACACCGAAGAAGGGTATGCTCAAGAGCACAATGTGAAGCATTCCAACACCGAGGGCATAGGTGAGCCAGATCCCTCGACTGTTCATGACCCGAGTGTTGGGGTTCACCTCACTGTGCGCAACGCCAACATTCATTTTGTTTCTGTGAACAAGTGGATTATGTTATTGATGAATATGCATTATTCCTTTGAATAACTTAACACAAAAACGAGTCATTCAAAATGAACCCCAACAGGGAGCCATTTGCTTCAGGACTATAAAATAATGACTTGCTGCATTGCAATACACAAAAAGGTCATAGCCTCGAGGTACAAGAAATTATTACGAACATGATCTGCTTATGTAGTACACTTTCACCTTTCTTGCACAACAATACCTACAGCTGTTTACAGGCAAATCAAATAAAGCTTTTCACAAAAATGACATGAGTAACCGATTTGGACTTCACTTGTCTTAGTTGCTTTTCAGACCATTGCTTGGCTTGAGATTGAAAGTTCGAGGTTGCGTCATACATTCTAAGATTTCTCAAGCTCTTGATAATGCTGGGAAAAAATACGCCTGTGGTTAAGTATGCATGTTTATATAGCTACTTTGCTGGTTAGCTTGTATCTCAGCCATTTCGTGAAAGCGTGTAGCATGTTCGTTTTCAAGCCTATAATGGGAAACCAAGCTATTCACGTGCAACTGTCCTAAGAAGGGAATGCATTCATAAGCAGCTGCACTGAGGCTCAGAAAAGTGCTGCAACAATGTTAGGCAACACTTGTGAACTTTGTTTGAGACAGAAAATATCAAGGCACGAAAAGCAACTCACTAACGTTAGGTAGCAGACAGCAGCGTCAACATTAAACAACTTTCCAGAGCCAAGCCTGTGTGATCAGAAGTTAGCGACAACTTTCCCTAGATAAGTGTGATTCTTAAAAAAGGTAAATTCAACATTAACCCTGCCCTTAAACTGGGCTTGCTAGTTACCTATGCTAAGTGAGATGGCTTGTAATTCATTGACATTCATTGTATCATATTTCTAGCTAGCTAGTTAACTTATCGTAGATTACTTGGTATTATGTTCACATTTGTATAAGTCCCAGCTACTACTGATTCAGCCAAACTCCAGCTAATGTTAATAAGTCAAGTATGCTTGAAACACCAGTTGAATAGCTAGCTAGCCATTTTGTTGACAAGCTAGGAATATCTAGTTACTGTAACGTTAGATAGCTAGGCGACAACATTTGCATATCAATAGCTAGTGTTATCAAAAACTTTAACAGTCAACACATAGATATGGCAATATACTTACTGGAGTACCTTGTTATGAACCTGTTTTTAAACGTGGCAGTGCAGAAGGCCAGTCTCCCCTAATCAACCGTGCTGTTGTTGACTGAACCTGTCCGCTAGCGACTAGTGAGCTATCTAGCTAACTTTGGAGCAGTTCTTCTTCTATGGTATAATGGCGGTCCACCAAAATTCGTTAGAGGTGCATGTCGCCACCTACTGTATGGGTGGTAAACTATAGGAAAACATCTATTGTAGAAGAAAATAAGAAAAAAAAACATCACACTCCTTCAGTCACATTCCAATTCAAGTCACATCCCTACAAAGGCTCAGGGGCATGTGAGGGCGGATCCTCCTTTGACAGGATTTCTTGCAATGCCTCTGCTGTAAACTCACTGAGTCCCAAAAAGCGTTCAGCTGCGCTCACAATGATTCCAATTTTTCCTGATTTCTTCTTTGTTTGCGCTATGCAGTTCATGACCATTGCAATAATGCTACAAAGTCCACCTTTTTCCACATGTAATATATCAGGATCCCTTGATTGCAGAGACACTTTCACGGGTGCAGGCTCAAATACCACTGCATCTTCAATGCCACTTGCTCCTTCAACTCTTCTCACATCCTTCAGATAGGAGACACGCTGGACAGCCCTTATTCTTGCCACCTCTGTCTCCTAAACCCAACAGGGCAATCCAGAAATTCGAGCGCATGTTCGCCACCACAATTCAATACTCTTCCCATATGCATATGCTTGACACATGACCAAATCTTTTGTATTTATGGCACCGAAGGGGTTTGTGAACAAAGGCTCTTACAGGGTATCTCACATAACCCAACTTGACATGAGAAGGGAGAGACTCTTCATCAAAGAAAACAAGTATGGATGAACAGAATTTCTTCCCTCCATCTACCATACGGGTCAGTCAACGACGTGCGCCCACCACTCCATCTACTTCCACAGGTATTACATCTGCACGCACTTTATGCGCCACCCCAGAGATATATCCCTTGATAGGTACTTTGCTTTGAAGATCCATACATGAAACATACCACTTCTGCTCCTCGGACACACAAAACATGTAAATAAGTCCACTTCTTATGATGCTCACTGACGCAACTTCACCCAACGCTTCCATGAAATGTATCGAAATTTCAAACGGATCTCCAAGGTTACATTGGTCCAAAAACCTCCCTCTGACTAAAAACGAGTCTAGGGGTTTCCTAGTTTCCACCACAACTTTACTTCTCGTTTCCTTTTTTTCATGGTAATCCATTCATTCTCAATCTCTGTGCTCTCATCTTCACCCAACTCGCCAGCAGTTTCAAACAAAACATCAGTTTCAACCATCTTCCCACTCAACCTTACGGTCTCCCACCAGCATTGCCTTGTGTGTACCCCCTGCTTCTTAGTATAGCCAAGTTGATGTGCAGGGGTACTAGGTAATTCAGGTAGATACAGTGCATTCGGAAAGTATTCAGACCCTTGACTTTTTCCATATTTTGATTCGTTACAGCCTTATTCTGAAATTGATTAAATAGGTTTTTCCCCCCTCATCAATCTACACCCAATACCGCATAACGACAAAGCAAAAAACTGTTTTTTTAGAAACTTTTGCAAATGTATAAAAAAACTGAAATATCACATTTACATAAGTATTCAGACCCTTTACTCAGTACTTTGTTGAAGCATCTTTGGCAGCGATTACAGCCTTGAGTCTTCTTGGGTATGACGCTACAAGCTTGGCACAACCATAGGGAGCTTCTTTCATTCTTCTCTGCAGATCCTCTCAAGCTCTGTCAGGTTGGGGAGCGTCGCTGCACAGCTATTTTCAGGTCTCTCCAGAGATGTTTGATCGGGTTCTAGTCCGGGTTCTAGCTGGGCCACTCAAGGACATTCAGAGACTTGTCCCGGAGCCATTCCTGCGTTGTCTTGGCTGTCTACTTAGGGTCGTTGTCCTGTTGGAAGGTGAACATTCACCCCAGTCTGAGGTCCTGAGCGCTCTGGAGCAGGTTTTCATCAAGGAGCTCTCTGTACTTTGCTCCATTCATCTTTCCCTCGATCCTAACTAGTCTCCCATGGTTTTCTCAAGACTTCCTGCCCAAGATGCAGAATACTCGATTAAGATGAAGAATTTTTAGGACTGATTAAAATGTAACATAGTGAAAACTAAGTACATATTTATTTTCTTTCTTCCAGGACTGATGGAATGTCCGCTACTAAGTTTTTTTTGACAAGTTTACCAATGATTCTCTATCTCTCCCTTTGAAAGGCTTCCTGAGGCAGGTGCCTTAGGAGAGCAGTAATTGAGACTGTGTACTATACGTAACTATGGTACCCTGATCAGGCTGTTAAGGGAGCTCCCACACTAAGTAAGGCCTGGCCATTTTGTTTGTTTTACCTGTTATGAATATCTGTTAGTGATGTTAACACTGTGTTTGATTTATTGTGTGGGGTCTATTTATTTTGGTTTTAGTGGGGTTTTCACAAGTTAGAAAGGATGCACATTAAATGGCACACAAATGACATTTTCTACCTATTTTCCGAGTTTTAGGTACACACATGTAAATTCTCTTGATAAAATGGTTTTTATTTTTTTTATTTTACCTTTATTTAACTAGGCAAGTCAGTTAAGAACAATTTTTTTTTTCTCAATGACGGCCTAGGAACAGTGGGTTAACTGCCTTGTTCAGGGGCAAAACGACAGATTTTTACCTTCTCAGCTCGGGGAGTCGATCTTGCAACCTTTCGGTTACTAGTCCAATGCTCAAACCGCTAGGCTACGCTGCCGCTAGGCTGAAAAACACAATGTAAACCTGGTACACAAAATGTTTGGAATGTTTGAAATGTTTTTAAATGAGTCTGAGGTACAGTAAAGGATACCTGTCTCTAATCTATTTTACTATTCCTTGAATTACCCTATGGGATACAATTATTTTAAGATGGAGATAAAGGGTTGTAATTCTAATTTTATTTGTTATTTTGATTTAACCAGCAGTGTTTTTTTTGGACGCATGAATCACGATGTGATTCGTGTCAAAAGGGAAGAAGTGTATTGTTGTTGTTGTTTTATGTGTATTGTTGTAGTTGTTTTGTTTTTGTCTTGCTTCAATACAAATCTCACCTGATTGGGTCTGCTGGATGTTCGGGATTTCTCCCTAAGGATTAGCCCTCTGACTCCCTGACCCTGTAACTCTGCGGTGAGATCGCTAAGATCTGTGTGTTGTTATTTTCTTTGACATTTGTCTTAGAGATCTGTATTAAGAATATTGGTAGTAGTAATATTTTGTCATACGGTAAATAGTTTGTATGGATTTCCTGAATCAGAAATGCCCTAACCTAAATTGTTGTTCTGGTCTGTCCTCTCTCGAGGTTATGGCAAAGGGGACCACAGATGGTATCTAGATGCATGGAAGCGATAATTCGAACGAGAACAGTGAACCAAACCCCCTCTAACCGGCTGAAGTAATGGCAACAATGGCCTTCACTATGGCCCTGTCCACCACTTCTACATGAGTCCTGAGACCTTCCATGTGGAGTGAGCATAGAGAGAGAATGATTCCAAACTTCTCTCATGCTGCTGGTGTACTGGTCCGAAAATGAACATGACATAATGAACCGTAAAGGATGGTGGCGGCTCAGGTGAGATTCGTCTGCTTGGGAAAATCAGATTATTACCCAGATATTGAAAATCCGGACATTATCAAGAGCCATCCACATTGAACACATGTGCCATTGGGAGGATGAACTGTAAAGCTATCTGAAGAAGAAAATGAAGAAACACTAGAAGAATGAGTGCCGTGAAGGAGGGGGGTTGTCAACCATGCCCGTAATTGATTTAGGCTTGTCCAAAATTGTTTATTTGGGGTATCAGATTGATTGTGGAGACCTGCACACTGTGAAATGTATAGTAATTTAGACTAAGAATGCATTGAGATACCAATCTGTCATTACCACAAATGGGGGCAGTGATGAAAAAAGTTCATGCTAGAAATACAAGAAGATGAACATACTGTATGTCAATATAAATGTACATTCTGCCAGTGTCGGTGTTTTCTAAGTTGAGGGTTTTAAATTCAAGTGATAGTGCTTCACGTTGGTTCTGTCATTCTACATTTGGGTTGGATAAGTTATCAATAGTTCTAATTATGATTTGGAAAGGTGAGGCTTCTAGAGACAGAGCTATGCCCCTAAAATGTGAGGAGAGCCACTAGATTGGGGATTGAGTAATTTTAGCCCAAGCTACAATCTCATTCTTATCAAGGTTAGTGTGAAACTGTTATAACATTCCCTGTGAAAGTCAATATGGTTTCTAGGTGGTGTCGAACATGTGAGTGATCATTGTTCCAGATGCTGGAAACTGACACATTTTTTTGTAACTGACTAATTGACTTGAGCAAGTTATTAATATGTTTATAACTATATAAGTGGAGCAATTAATGTGTTATGGGTGAGATGGAATGATTTATGTGCAAATGTATTTGTGGCCTGAGGCAAAGTACAAAGGCGACATGTTTGTTTCTATAATTTTAGATTTATTTTACTAGGCAAGTCAGTTAAGAACAAATTCTTATTTTCAATGATGGCCTAGGAACAGTGGGTTAACTGCCTGTTCAGGGGCAGAACGACAGATTTGTACCTTGTCAGCTCGGGGATTTGAACTTGCAACCTTTCGGTTACTAGTCCAACACTCTAACCACTGCCGCCCCAATGGTGAGGTAAGTCCCGAGCCAAAGGGACCAACGCAGGCCTGGAGTGGACCAGAAGTCATTGTGGAAGGACCATGAGGACAATTTGTTCTTATCTAGAGCAGAAATGGTTAACGACCTGATATCCAAAGAAAATGACTGTTGGGTGAGTGGGTTGTGTCCGGTTAAGGAGGTGAACTTTACTACAGCATTTGCAGGAAAAATACCTTTTAAGACTTTGACCAACAATGTACTATGAATCTTAATGGATCAATTGCCTGCACTGTTGGATTTGTGGTGACAGCTATGAGAACCATTCCAAACAATAAGAAGGATCCGAAGGCTCTGTTTAAAAGACTACAAACCTCCTGGAATGAGGAGAGATAAGAGGTCTCTGACTGACATCACTCACACACCTGCCTCCAGGTTCTTTGGTGTATTTTTTCCTGGGACTATCTTTTGACAGGTCAAGGGGGCACTCGTGCAATCATTGGCGATGAATGTTGTACTTTTGTTCTAGATCACTCTTCTAATATGACTGATCTCGCCTAATACATTGCCACTGTTGCAAAAAAGAATTCCCGAGTGTTTGGAAGTTTGGGATCCCAAATTGCCAAATGATCTGCAGCGTGTGTTTTGTTTGCCTAATTGTGTTATTAACATGCTGTTTGTGTATTTTTCATGAATTCACTCTCGTTAATAGAAGTATAACCTTTATTATGATGAGAGTATTACCCAGTGGTGGAAAAAGTACCCAATTGTCATACTTGAGTAAAAGTAAAGCTACCTTCATAGAAAATTACTCAAGTAAAAGTGAAAGTCAACCAATAAAATACTACTTGAGTAAAAGTCTAAAAGTATGTGGTTTTAAATATACTAACAGTTGAAGTAAGTACATTTAAACTCAGTTTTTCACAATTCCTGACATTTAATCCTAGTAACAATTCCCTGTCTTAGGTCAGTTAGGATCACCATTTTATGTTAAGAATGTGAAATGTCAGAATAATAGTAGAGAGAATGATTTATTTCAGTTTTTATTTCTTTCATCACATTCCCAGTGGGTCAGAAGTTTACAAACACTCAATTAGTATTTGGTGGCATTGCCTTTAAATTGTTTAACTTGGGTCAAATGTTTCCAGTAGCCTTCCACAAGCTTCCCACAATAAGTTGGGTGAATTTTGGCCCATTCCTCCTGACAGAGTCAGGTTTGTAGGCCTCCTTGCTCACACACGCTTTTTCAGTTCTGCCCACAAATTTTCTATAGGATTGAGATCAGGGCTTTGTGATGGCCACTCCAATACCTTGACTTTGTTGTCCTAAAGCCATTTTGCCACAACTTTGGAAGTATGCTTGGAGTCATTGTCCATTTGGAAGACCCATTTGCGACCAAGCTTCCTGACTGATGTCTTGAGATGTTGCTTCAATATATCCGCATGATTTTCCTCCCTCATGATGCCATCTATTTTGTGAAGCGCACCAGTCCCTCCTGCAGAAAAGCACCCCCACAACATGATGCTGCCACTCCCGTGCTTCACTGTTGGGATGGTGTTCTTCGGCTTGCAAGCCTCCCCCTTTTTCCTCCAAACATATCCATGGTCATTATGGTCTAACAGTTCTATTTTTCTTTCATCAGACCAGAGGACATTTCTCCAAAAAGTATGATCTTTGTCCCCATGTTGCAAACCGTAGTCTGGCATTTTTTAATGGCGGTTTTGGAGCAGTGGCTTCTTCCTTGCTGAGCGGCCTTTCAGGTTATGTCGATATAGGACTCGTTTTACTGTGGATATAGATACTTTTGTACCCGTTTCCTCCAGCATCTTCACAAGGTCCTTTGCTGTTGTTCTGGGATTGATTTGCACTTTTTGCACCAAAGAACGTTCATCTCTAGGAGACAGATCACGTCTCCTTCCTGAGCGGTATGACGTCTGTGTGGTCCCATGGTGTTTATACTTGCGTACTATTATTTGTACAGATGAATGTGGTACCTTCAGGCGTTTGGAAATTGCTCCCAAGGATGAACCAGACTTGTGGAGGTCTTCAACTTTATTTCTGAGGTCTTGGCTAATTTCTTTTGATTTTCCCATGATGTCAAGTAAAGAGGCACTGAGTTTGAAGGTAGGCCTTGAAATACATCCACAGGTACACCTCCAATTGACTCAAATGATGTCAATTAGCCTATTAGAAGCTTCTAAAGCCATGACATCATTTTCTGCATTTTGTTTCTGAAAGAAAAATAAATTTTCTGAAAGAAGGAGAGGGTATCTAGAGAAAGAGAGGGAGAAATGGAGGAAAGATAAAGAGACTGGGAAGAAGAAGGCAATAGCTGAACTGTCACGACCGTTTAAAGGAGTGGACCAAGGTGCAGCGCGATTGGAATACATATTTTAATTCAATGAAGAACACTTAACAAACTAACAAACGAAACGCCAACGTAGTGCTCACAGGCAACTAAACATGGACAACTACCCATAAATGCAGGTGGGAAAAAGGCAACCTAAGTATGGTTCTCAATCAGAGACAACGATAGACAGCTGTCCCTGATTGAGAACCACACCCGGCCCAACACATAGAAATGCAAAATCATAGAACATACAACATAGAATGTCCACCCAAATCACACCCTGACCAAACCAAAATAGAGACATAAAAAGCTCTACGGTCAGGGCGTGACAGTACCCCCCCCTCCCCCCCCCCAAAGGTGCGGACTCCGGCCGCAAAACCTGAACCTATAGGGGAGGGTCTGGGTGGGCATTTCTCCGTGGTGGCGAATCTGGTGAGGGACGTAGACCCCGCTCCACCTCTGGCTTGGCCCACCTAGGTGGCGCCTCTAGAGCGGGGATCCTCGCCGCCGACCCCGGACTGGGGACCCTCGTAGCGGGCCCCGGACTGGGCACTCTTGGAGTGGGCCCCGGCCTGGGGGGCGTCGCTGGAGGCTCCGGACTGAAGGGCGTCGCTGGAGGCTCCGGACTGAAGGGCCTCGCTGGAGGCTCCGGACTGAAGGGCCTCGCTGGAGGCTCCGGACTGAAGGGCCTCGCTGGAGGCTCCGGACTGAAGGGCCTCGCTGGAGGCTCCGGACTGGGGATCGTCGCTGGAGGCTCCGGACTGGGGATCGTCGCTGGAGGCTCCGGACTGGGGATCGTCGCTGGAGGCTCCGGACTGGGGATCGTTTCTGGAGGCTCCGGACTGACGTCCTTCGTCGGAGGCCTTGTGCCATGGATCAACACTGGAGGCTTCGTGCCATGGATCATCACTGGAGGCTTCGTGCCATGGATCATCACTAGAGGCTTCGTGCCATGGATCATCACTGGAGGCTTCTTGCCATGGATCATCACTGGAGGCTTCTTGCCATGGATCATCACTGGAGGCTTCTTGCCATGGATCATCACTGGAGGCTTCTTGCCATGGATCATCACTGGAGGCTTCTTGCCATGGATCATCACTGGAGGCTTCTTGCCATGGATCATCACTGGAGGCTTCGTGCCATGGATCATCACTGGAGGCTTCGTGCCATGGATCATCACTGGAGTAGAGAGACACACAGGAGGCCTGGCTCTGGGAGAAGGCACAGGACTCACCAGGCTGGGGAGACATGCAGGAGGCCTCTTCCTTGGCCGAGGCACCGGATACACTGGGCCGTGGAGGCGCACTGGCGGTCTCGAGCGCAGAGCTAGCACAACCTGTCCTGGCTGGATGGTTACTTTGGCCCGGCACGTACGGGGCGCAGGCACAGGACGCACTGGGCTGTGCAGACGCACTGGAGACACAGTGCGCAAAGCCGGCGCAGGATATCCTGGGCCGTAGAGACGTCCTGGAGGTCTGGAGAGCAGGGCTGGCACACTCCGTCCTGGCTCGTTGCCCACTCTAGCCCGGCCGATGCGAGGAGCTGGGATATAGCGCACCAGGCTAAGAATACGTACTGGAGACACCGTGCGCTCCACCGCATAAAACGGTGCCTGACCAGTACGACGCCCGCCACGGTAAGCACGGGGAGTTGGCTCAGGTCTCCAACCTGGCTCAGCCAAACTGCCCGTGTGCCCGCCTCTCGGGCTTCCTTGCCAGCCGTGTTCCCGTGTAATCCTTGGCCCCTCTCCTAGCTGCCTCCTCAGGACAGCGATGTTCACTCCTCTGTCCCCAGGGTCCCTTGCCTTCCAGGATTTCCTCCCATGTCCAACTCTCCAGGTAACCACGCTGCTTGGTCCTCTTTTGGTGGGTAGTTCTGTCACGATCGTTTAAAGGAGTGGACCAAGGTGCAGCGCGATTGGAATACATCTTTTAATTCAACGAAGAACACTTAACAAACTAACAAAATAACAAACGAAACGTGAAGCCAACGTAGTGCTCACAGGCAACTAAACATGGACAACTACCCACAAATACAGGTGGGAAAAAGGCAACCTAAGTATGGTTCTCAATCAGAGACAACGATAGACAGCTGTCCCTGATTGAGAACCACACCCGGCCCAACACATAGAAATGCAAAATCATAGAACATACAACATAGAATGCCCACCCAAATCACACCCTGACCAAACCAAAATAGAGACATAAAAATCTCTCTACGGTCAGGGCGTGACATGAACTCAGTGACAGGGTGCAGCCTGCAGAAAGAAAGAAATGGAGAGATTCAAAAAGGATACTCAGAGCCAGGGCCAAGTCTAATGCGTTGCTGCAGTCTGCCGAGGTAACCCTCCTTCCTCCCCATACACACATACAGTTAAAGTCAGAAGTTTACATACACCTTAGCCAAATACATTTAAACTCAGTTTTTCACAATTCCTGACATTTAATCCTAGTAAAAAGTCCCTGTCTTAGGTCAGTTAGGATCCCCACTTTATTTTAATAGGCACTGAGTTTGAAGGTAGGCCTTGAAATACATCCACAGGTACACCTACAATTGACTCAAATGATGTCGATTAGCCTATCAGAAGCTTCTAAAGCCATTACATAATTTTCTGGAATTTTCCAAGCTGTTTAAAGGCACAGTCAACTTAGTGTATGTAAACTTCTGACCCACTGGAATTGTGACACAGTGAATTAAGTGAAATAATCTGTCTATAAACAATTGTTGGAAAAATGTACGTGTCATGCACATGTAACGGATGTGAAATGGCTAGCTAGTTAGCGGTGGTGCGCGCTAATAGCCTTTCAATCGGTTACGTCACTTGCTCTGAGACCTTAAAGTAGTGGTTCCCCTTGCTCTGCTAGGGCCGCGGCCTTTGTGGAGCGATGGGTAACGATGCTTCGTGGGTGACTGTTGTTGATGTGTGCAGAGGGTCCCTGGTTCGCGCCCGGGGCGAGGGGACGCCATAAAGTTAAACTGTTACATTGATGCTGTTGACCCGGATCACTGGTTGCTGCGGAAAAGGAGGGGTGAGTGTAACGGATGTGAAATGGCTAGCTAGTTAGCGGTGGTGCGCGCTAATAGCCTTTCAAATCGGTTACGTCACTTGCTCTGAGACCTTGAAGTAGTGGGTCCCCTTGCTCTGCAAGGGCCGTGGCTTTTGTGGAGCGATGGGTAACGACACTTCGTGGGTGTCAGTTGTTGATGTGTGCAGAGGGTCCCTGGTTCGCGCCCGAGTCGGGGCGAGGGGACACCATAAAGTTATACTGTTACACACAAAGTAGATGTCCTAACCGACTTGCCAAAACTATAGTTTGTTAATAACAAGAAATTTGTGGAGTGGTTGAAAAACGAGTTTTAATGACTCCAACCTAAGTGTGTGTAAACTTCCGACTTCAACTGTAAGTATAAAAAGTAAATGTAATTGCTCAAATATGCTTAAGTACAAAATAAAAGTAAAAGTATAAATTATTTCAAATTCCTCATATTGAGCAAACCATACGGCACCATTTTAGTTTTTGGATAGCCAGGTGCACACTCCAACACTCAGACATTATTTACAAACGAACCATGTGTGTTTAATGAGTACGCCAGATCAGAGACAGTAGGGATGACCAGGGATGGTCTCTTGATAAGTCTGTGAATTGGACAATTTTCCTGTCATGCTAAGCATTCAAAATGTAACAAGTACTTCGGGTGTCAGGGAAAATGTATGGAGTAAAAAGTACATTATTTTCTTCAGGAATGTAGTGAAGTAAAAGTTGTCAAAAATAGCAAAGTACAGATAATCAAAAAAAACACTGGTATTATCATACTAATTAGATTGTATAACCCAGAATGAAGGCTTTTAAAGTGTATGTCATTACATTTGTAACGATTATTATCATAAAAGTGATACAAGTAGAGAATGTGGAATAAAAATGTATTGTCTGGAGGGACAGCCTTGAATTGTACATCTTGTTTCATACAATCATTGGTTCTTGTAGGTGCTGGTTAGAGATATGAGGGGGAGACGGTCATGACCCCCTCCTCAGACCTTCTGGCAGAACGGCCAGAATATGTTCTATAAATTAAGATGGGAGATGGTGCCAGACACATGTGGGAACCAACCCTATGAACTATGCCTATGTGGCTTGTCTGTGTAAGCAGTACATAAGATAACTAACGGAACTGCCCCAGCAGAGCTCACTTCAGACCGGTACTTTATGCATCTAAGTTTGACTGTGACCTCTCCAGCTTGCTGATAATAATTAATTTAAGATTGACTTCAGGTGTCCCTGGTGGTACTTTCCACAACAAGGTTTTACTCACATTATCTACGGAGAGCAAGATCACACAGTCGTCTGGAACAGCTGGTGCTCTAGTGCACGGTTCAGTGTTGCTTGCCTCGAAGCAAGCATAGAAGGCATTTAGCTCATCTTGTAGGCTCACGTCACTGGGCAGGTCGCGGCTGGGTTTCCCTTTGTAATTCGTGATAGTTTGCAAGCCATGCCACATATGACAATATTTTAAGTTGCCAATAATTATATTACACAATTTCTGACATATCACATGCATTACTTTTATTTTCCTGGATTATGCCACTATAGCCATTCATTCGAATTAGAGCGATTTGGCTTTCTCACTGACCAATATGGTTGACTATTTCACTCCATTCTGGAACTTTGAGGGTTTATGACATAGCCCCTCTAGTAATTTAATAGGATCTCTATGCATGCCAACACTTACTGTGTGCGCTGTGTCCGCCTGCTGTTCTGAAGTGTGCCTTTGTTACACTTTATGATACAAAAAGGGTAGGGGAAAAAAGGATGAGGAAAAGGGAAGAAAAATGGACCTACCAACTAACCCATACGATACCTTCTGACCCGGGAAACCTCAACCTGCCATTCTCTCACAGTCAATGCAATCCGGGGTCCTTAGGACGTCCCAACCCTAAACCTTAACTCTTACCTTAACTATTTTACATTTAAACTTCATTGGGTAGGGACGTCCCAAGGGTCCTGGATAACATGGCCCTTTCTGCTCTCAAGCAACATGGGTACCCCAACAGTTAATAAACATAGCAGCTAGCTTCTTCTTATTTAAAAAAATGTGTATTGGCGGATCGCAACCAACTAAAAGGTGCCACCTAATGTACTGGAGTGTGAGGCCGGTCACGGTTCTTTGTACCTCAGTGGTCACAGTCTCTTATCTAGCTCCGTGTTTCTAATCAAATATCACTACTCCCATCCCTCCACCCAAAATACCACCCACACCCCATCCCACCTCTCTGACCCTGTCAAGTAAACTCTCCCTATATATCATAAAATTCACAATATAATAATACTACGACATGTTCAACTGTTTCTTCCACCATACAAACATCGCACATTCTAGTACCATGCTTCCCTGTCAATTTAAAAAAAATAATGAAATCCTGTATGCTCATCCTAGACAACATTATTTCTCTCTTCTGTTCCCATTACAAGACCTGTATGAGCAGGGATACAACAAAACAGAACCTCTATCCCATTTCTTTGTTTCGCTAATAAAATTATCACGTTCTGACTTCCCAGATCCTTTACTGCACAAAACTGATGCAGAATCTGAACATACTACTCTTCTTGGTTGCGCTGCAACATAATAATCCGAAATGCTCTGAGACTAAGTACGTAAAGCCGAGACACGCCATTTAGTATGATTGGATTCGTATGGTATGTATTCATTTGTGGATTACCTTCCTCCATTTTGTATGATACATCACAAATTGCCATTTGGAAATTATGTTACAAATTTGAATTTGTTGTGGCAAACTTTAGCTAGATGGCTAACTCTAACGTTAGCTAGCTGGCTAATGTTAGCTAGGCGTTAGGGTTAAGGTTAGAAGTTAGGTTAATGGGTTAATGGGTTAAGGCAGGGGTGTCAAACTCATTCCACGGAGGGCCTAGTGTCTGCAGGTTTTTGGTTTTTCCTTTCAATAAAGCCCTAGACAACCAGGTGTGGGGAGTTCCTAACTAATTAGTGATGTTAATTCATCAATCAAGTACAAGGGAGGAGCGAAAACCCGCAGACACTCGGCCCTCCGTGGAATGAGTTTGACACCTGTGGGTTAAGGGTTAGCTAAAATGGTTAAGGTTAGGGGAAGCGTTAGCTAACATGCTTACGTTTAAGAGCCCTGTCCTAGGCAATAGATCGCAAAGTAGGGCATCCTCACTAAACTTTTTGGAAATGGCAAGTTCACTTTCTCATCTGCAAACGCATCTTAAGTGCAAACACGGTTCAGCAGCTCAAATCAACAGGGATGGGGGGCATTGTTCTTAGGAAAGACTACCACCATGGATCGCAAAAATAATGATTATCACACTTCATCAATTGAAATATTATGGGGACATGAAGGGGTGCAACTTTCACTGCGAACAGTGTCATATCCCCCCTACATTCTGAAATTGCATTGTCTCCCCCAGTTTTATCATTGCAATGTTAATACAAAAAACAGCGAAAGGTTGGCTTTAGGACCATGCGGACGACTCTGAGCGGTCGGGTAGGCTGTTTGGAGTGTTCATCCGGCTGGATTTAGGACAGCGCAGACACCACAAAGCGGGCTGACAGGCTGTGTAAAAGCAACGCTTCTGGAAGGCTGGCTGGGTCAGCAAGGGAGAGTTGACCATAGTGTGTGTTGCACTCTTTCACCGAGTTGTAAAAGCAAGCAGAGCATAAACTGACTACTCTTTAATTGACTGATGTAGCTGGCAAGGTAACTGCTGTTTAACTTAACAGAAAAAAAACGAAACTAGTGTTTATTCGCGGTGCTGAGCTAGTATTGTAACTGACATGTAATGTTACATAATGTTTCATCCCATCTCAAATGAGGTATATGAATTACTAACTACGCTAGCTAGTAGATACCACAGACTGGTCAGCTCAAACCTCTAGCTATCTGTCAGATAGTAATAATAGCCATGTCAGATAGTAATAATAGCCACCTCATATTGCTATCTGACAGCAGTTGTTTGTATGGAAATATACTGTAGCCTTTGTTTTGTTCCATGTCAACAGAAGTAAATTAACTTGGCTAGCTTTCGCCAGTTGATGTACCATTAGAGAGAGAGAGCTGGCCAAAAGTTGGCTAACGTTAGCTATTATTTTTGCCTCAATCACAATAGAACTGAGTCAAACGATGAAACCATCAGCCAAACGATTTAAGATTGCACTGAAAAAGCGTCAGAATGTCAATGTGAGTTTTTATTAGTCAGTATGCCAATGTAACGTTGTTGATCTGTCAGTTTCCCTAGCTAATTCCCTACTTTTCACACGGACACAGTAATAAACAGCTCTAACATTACAAGCTTCACTGTCATGGTGCACAGTAAAGGTCTGTGCGGGAGCGATTTCTTCATCCCTCTCCGGAAGCTTTTCATGCCACACTCCACCTGCTGGCTTTCTGTCCGACTCCCACCTGCTACCGCAAGAACTGATCCCAAACCCAACCACAGTCCCCGCAATGTTATTTTAGGCGTATGTGATCCAGCTCACTTGCCAGCCATGGTCCCAGCAATTTTACGTCCAATAGGCAATATCAAATGAGCAAATATAACTTACGAAATAGTTAAAATTACCAGAGATTCTCACATGGCCCTTATATTATGCCATCTTTATTACTGGGCTATATCAGCCAATATGCTGAATGTTGTTTGAAGAGAACAGAGTAGGAGAGACTTGCACTTTCTCGAGCTATTTTTATATCCTGCCTTTTAGGAGTGGGAAGATTTTCAGACAGAGAAATATGGGTGATCAATATGTAGGCCTATTTCTAGGCAATGTAGTAAACCATTTAGGAAGTACATTTCCTTGTAAAGATAACTGCTCCGTGCTTCTCCACCCATGCATAGGCTATAGCCTACTCTAATTAATTGAGACCACACGCGCATCTGATCTCTCTGGTGTGACTACTGAACTTGAAGCAGAATGAATGATGACAGCAACAATTGCTACGTTTTGCATAGGCCTATAGGATATAGCCTACCTTTTAGGAGGACAATTTGCAGGCAGAGACAAATAAATGGGGAATCAATACTTATTGAAAATGAAAAGGTCCAAGGCTCGTTCAACATAGTAGCGCGTTGTAGTCTTTTCCCTTTCAATAAATTATTTGATTGCACTTCGACTCACGTTGGTTGAGCGCCCTCCACTTCTTTCCATTATCAAAATGTATTTACAAACACTGTAGTAAACTACATTCTAATCATATTTAAGTTAATTTCATACTTAATGTATGCAGCCTACTCTATTTTCAATGAGACCCACATACTAGGCGAAATTGAAATCTCGCGCCTAACTAGGAGAGGTAGGCTACTGAAGTTAAAGCAGCGAATTCTGAGTGTGTGAACAATGCAAAAAAATATGTGCTTTTAATACAATAGATAGGCTAACGCAGAAAAAGCAGAAAGAGGACCGTTTCCAAATAATCTGGGCCAACAAAAATATTTTCATCCCTGCCCACAGCATGAAAAATGTCGACCAGGCCGCAATTATCTCTCTCAGGACCCGCAGGTCCCATAGGCATCCAGCGGGTATGCAGCCCTCTAGTGCACAGTCGGCATGTTTTAGCAGGATCACATGGTGACAGAGGTCCCAGCAGGGTCAGACAGCCAGGGAAGACCAGTCTATGGAGCTCAGGTGAATTTTGCAGTATATTAACAATATCAGTGAATGATACAAAGTTCCATATTGAGTTGATGGGTAGACCTACAGCAGCTACATGACAGCAGTTTAAGCTTAAGGCTAGTCTGGGATCTGGGAATAATGGTCATTTAAATGATTGAACCATTGATTCTATTCTTGGATAATGTAATGTATAAATGTACACTAAGGTAATTCTTTGTCATGTCTCATCATAGGCGGATCAGATTGTGACAGGGGTCTCAGCAGGGCCAGGCAGCCAGGGAACACCAGTCTGTGACAGCTGAGGTGAATTTTTGCAGATACAAAACTTTATTCTCTGTGCAGAAAACATCGGACAAGCCAGATGCTATTTTAAGGCAGTCTGACAAATTACAAAGTTGATATCCAAACTGTATCAAGGGTTGATAGAGGCCTTTCCCGATGACACAAAACATGTAAAACAAAAATGTGAGGAAGACCTGGGAGATGCTATTGATGAAGATGAATGATACAGATACAGTGCATTCAGGTAGTATTCAGACCCCTTTACTTTTCCCACATTTTGTTACATTAGAGCCTTATTCTAAAATTGATTAAATAAATATCAGACCCCTTGACTTTTGCAACACAATACTTAACAAAATAGGCTTTTTATAGGCTAAATTGATGAGCAAATAGGCAGCATCATGCACTTTTTGTTTTTTTGGCAGCATCATGCACATGTCAGTCCTCTAGGACGCAAATAGTCTTCGGTCTTCTTTAAGTTTTTATTGGTGAATTGCAAACAACTGACAGGTGCATACCCTGCCACCTACTGTACTGGAGTGTGAGGCCGGTCACTATGTTCTCTTAAACTTACCCTGAATTTCTAATAAAATTAAATAATTCCCTATAAATCTCACTACTCCCATCACCCCCACCCTGTGGTCTTCCAAGTAGGACTCTGAAATAATGAGGTGGCGTGTACGCATCTGTTTCAACGTGTTTAGGGAGTCGAGCAAGAGTCGAAAGAGTCGACTCCTTCAACCAACCACAGGAGTCATGCACCACTAAAAGAACAAGATGAATCACATGCTAGAGGGGGTGAAGGTGCACATTTTCATTGTTATTGAACCAGTTGGGCACGAGACGGGCTTTAGTTTGAAGTGAAGGGAGTACAGGGCTTAGCATGTCTCTCGAGGAGGGTAAAAATAGTTTTCGGCTTGGCAATGTTTAATATTTTCAGAAGGAGTCAGGTAATTCGTTAAGGAGGATTGGAGGGAAAGAGAGAGGAGGTTGAAAAGACTGAGGGAGGTAGAGGATGGGTTTGAATCTGTTGACACTAGCAATAACAAGGGAGAGGGTATGTTGAAAGAGTGTGGCAGACCCCAGTTTGAGTTTTGGAGGTGAAATAGAAGAGTTGGAAGGTGTTGTGAGGAGCTCAGAGCCTTGCATTGATGGACATGGTTATGATAAAGATACGTATGGTCCAATGGAAGTGAGATTTTTGAAGAGGGTGGAACCAGGCCTTTCGGCAGATCCATGGGTGGTTTCATGTTGGGTGGAAAAGATGGTGGGTGCTGTTGAGTCGGTGAAAGTAACCCAAAGTGGACTTGTGATGTATGTTTGTGTTTCTTCAGATCAGAGGGAGCAGGTGCTCCGTGCGACGCAACTTGGGGAAAGACCTGTATCTTGCTTTGCGCTTAAGTACAGGGCACCATTGAAGGGAGTGATTTCTGGGGTAGCGTGAAGTGTGGAGGTGGAGCAATTTAGGTTGAAGATTCCTGGTGTTTGTGACGCCCGCTGTTTGGTGCGACACAGATCCGGTGGGGAGCGTAGTGAAACAGAGGTGACAGTCTGTTCTTTTGATCTTTAATTGAGTCTTTACTTGACAAAGTAATGTTAGGATATATATTAGTTATGCTGTTAGAGCTTTTGTGCTGAATACACTGCTGTGTTATTGGTGTCATGTTTATGGGCACGTCACATCAGTGTGTAGGAGGGAGATTCCAAAATGTGGGAAGTGTGCAGGAGGACATGGGACAGAGGAATGTGTAGTTTTGGTGGAAAAAGTTGTCAACTGTAGGGGTGCCCATTTTGCTGTGCATCGGAGTTTTCCTTTGCGAGAGAGGCATATTGAGGTGGCCAGGGTCAGAGTAGTGCAGAAGATGTCGTATGCTGAGGCAGTGAAGAAAGTAGGAGGGTGGATTAAGGGTGAGGGATTCTGAGAGGATCTCTGTGAAGAGTAGATCTGTGCCAGACCTGAGGAATAAGCCAATGAGTGATACAGTATATGTTTCAGTAAGGTTGTCTTCTTAGCGTTCATAGCCGTGGTTATCTGTATCACAGAAATGAAACGTACTTCACAGAAAATAGATGTTGTGGTGGCAGCCTGCAGAGAAGTATTTGGGGGGTACGGGATTTGATTTCAGTAGAGTTACAGGGTGTGTTGAGTGGTAGTGTCCTGTCCTCTCAGATCATGGCCTGGGGTAGGATCAGATAGGGTTAAAGTAGTGGAATGTGGTGGTGGGTTTTAATGTGTGTGTTGTTAGTAGCGTAATTAAAAATATACATTTATTTTTCCCCTTTCCCCTTTGGTATCACAAAGTGTAATGGATTTATACTATAGTTCAGTTGGGGGCGGTAATGCAACATATTGGATGCCAACCGTCATCAAACTCCACCGAAGAAGAAGTGCCGAGGAGACAGCTATCATGCAAAATTCAATAACCTTGTCAATTCAAAGAAATATTGTTTAATAGTTATTAAGTGAGTCACTATTCATAATGTATTGTAAACGTGTTCTTCGTTTCAAGAGTAAATGATTGGCAGGTAAGGTTATAACTAATGTTAGCTGGCAGTTAATTCAACGCTAGCAGGTAACGTTAGTTAACTAATTAAACCCTACTCAGCCTAGGCCCGTTTGGAGATTTATGGTATATCATACAAGTAAATTCATCGTAGAACGTTTTTGGACTCATTCGGCCGTTTTTACCTGATTAAATACCATTAGAAATTATACCATTGGAAAGGAAGTAAAATTCATATTCCTAAAACTTAAGTTAAATGTTACTTAAGTTAAATTACTTACATTTTTTCGTCGCTGCTTCCTGTTGACTAGACATTTTGATAAATAGCCCAATGACAAAACACATTTGTAACGTGTCCAAATCAATATCCAATATGCAGAAACAAATCCTGATATATTGAAAGCCTAAACATACAATTTGCTATCCATCTACACATACATGTAACAATAGTAATCATATTTTAAACAAGCACCAAAAACCCTGTTTTGACAAGTGGTAATAAATCACTGATATCGATTAGAGGGAAAATCAGGTAATGAGCTGTTGAAACGAACACAATGTAAAGTTTTCAGCGGTTACATCCGCCCACATTTTGGCTCCACGTGAACTACAATAACGACGCGGTGTGTTTTAACGTTTAGAAAAGTAAACAATCATCACTTTCAAACCGGTTTTCGAAACATGCTGATATGCCCTTTATCTTTCGTATCAACAAGGAATCTTAAAATCAAACTTACTGTCGCAGCTTTGCACAGATCCACAAGCTAGACATCTCCCAAGTTACGCTTACACAGATGTTCGTTGCTCGCAAGATAGCTAATTAGCACAGGTGGCCGCCTATGTCTTCCATCTGTCTTCAGTAAACAAGCGATGTTGGCGGTGTGGGAAGTTAACACAGCTGAAAAAACACATGGAATCTGGGAATAATGTGTATTACCGCAATCAATCACCCCAACTACCTCGTACCCCTTGTATATAGGTATTTTGTGTTATTTTATATCTATTTGATCGTACTTTTTAACTGCATTATTGGGAAAGGGCTCGTAATTAAGCATTTCACGGTAGTCTACAATTGTATTCGGCACAAGTGACAAATACAATTTGATTTGACGTCACTGGTTAGAGGACAATTTGTATCGAACAGCTAGTTACATTTTGATTCAAGTGGGTCGCCAACGCTGTAAGTTTAAACGCAACACTTTTTTGTTAATAACTTCCATGGATATCACGCTGAATTCAGTAGAATAGAGGGTAAAACGTTTGGGGTGTAGCGCTGTTTAAACTAACACTATTCAAAGGCCACACGGAAACTTGGAATAATCTATACATCGTAAAAATTACCTATAGATGATTGCTTTTTCACCGTTTAGTGTGGCCAGAGAAGCACATGCACGTCACTCATGACTTGTAGAAGGCTTATGTCTATATTTTGCGATGCTGATTTCGGGTGGCTGCCACCATGGAAAAGGGAACAAAACACTTTTTCTGTTGGATAACTTAAGTGAAAGATTGACTGTCAAATACATCTATTGGTGTGTGGCCAGCGACTTTTATAGAGACCCCACCACCAATATTCTGTGCCATTTCCTGGCAATTTTATTAACTGCGTTCTAAATCCTACACATCCCAGCGCGTGTGACGTACAAAACCAAAGATATTGAACTGTTTGAAGCAATCAGTCTTAAGTCATCTTAATGACTATAAACATTTATACTAAAACCACCAATCTGAGATAAAAAGGATGAGCTTGTGTAAGGTAGTAACACAAACTGTCCACATTAGGTAAATTAGCACAATATACTTTAATATGGCAAAATAATTAAACATGTCAATTTAAGATGATAGTATATGTTGCCCACTCACAAACTATTGCAACAATGACATCTATTTCTCACTCATTTAACAATTTAGAGTTTTTAAAAATGCCCTCAACCACAATTTAACCGGGCACTCCAGACTAGAACCTCCCAGACTAGAACCTCCAGTTGTGAATGACAGCTCATTGCACAGCAATGTCACATCAATGTTTTCTTTCTCCATATTGCAGGTGTCCATAAACAGTAGCTAATCATGAAACAGCTGCCTGCAGAAACTGTGCGCATTCTGTCCTGCTGTGAGGTCATCACCTCTTTGGTAAACGTGGAGAAGGAATTGCTGGTGAATTCCTTGGATGCTGGTGCCTTGAGAATCGACATGAAACTGGTAAAAAAAATGTGTGTGGCCAGTGAAGCACATGCAAATCACTCATGGCATGTTGAAATTGTCACATTGTAAAGCACATAGCTATTTTACTTGTTTTCCCTGGTTGGAATTAGGCCTACTTAAAGGTATCCTGTTAAACATGTCCTGATAAAATGTATGTAACTATACACACACCCTCTCCAACTCCCAATACTGTCAGAAATGGTTATAGTGTACTCATATGGTCATGTCATCTGAATTCCTCAGATATTTTCCCATTTCGAGTGGGCTCGGCTCACCTGCTCTCTGTGAATTTGTTTTTCTTGGCATGGGGGAATACTTCTCTCATGATTGCACTCTTTGCCCACTTCAGAGCCATTTCTTAATGAGCTGTCAGCGGTAATCCTTTCAGGCAGCACAGCCAGCCTCTGAGGACACAGTGAAGCTTTTTGATTGGACTAATATTTCTAACTCTTCTCCTATATTGCCAAGAGGAAAGCAAATCCACTTATCAAGAGGAAAACATTTTTCCGGAACTGAACACCACATGATCAATATCAAACGACCTCCAAGTATCTCTAGCGCATAAACCTGCCTGTATGGAAGGAAGCAAATGTTTTTTTATTTTGTATTTATTTCACCTTCATTTAACTAGGCAAGTCCAGTTAAGAACAAATTCTTATTTTACAATGACGGCCTACCCCTCCACTAACCCGCACAGTGCTTGGCCAATTGTGCGTCGCCCTATGGGACTCCCGATCACGGCTGGTTGTGATACAGCCCGGGATCGAACAAGGGTCTGTAGTGATGCTACTAGCACTGAGATGCAGTGCCTTAGACCGCTGTGCCACTGGGGAGCCCAATTTATTTGAAGCACAATTTATAAATTCTTGTACTTACACCTCATTGAATTGTAAACGGAGCTGGGGTGGACACTAACATACACTGAGTACAGCAAACATTAGGAACACCTTCCTAATAGGAACACCCACACATACTCAACCCATGCCTCAATTGTCTCAAGGCTTAAAAATCCTTCTTTAACCTATCTCCTCCCCTTCATCTACACTGAAGTGGATTTAACAAGTGACATCAATAAGGGATTATAGCATTCACCTGGTCAGTCTGTCATGGAAAGAGCAGGTGTTCTTAATGTTTTGTACACGCAGTGTATATAATAATCAGATCAATCCACAAAAGAGGCTTTAAGAACTTTAAGTGTTAATATGACACAAAAAAATCAAATCTGCTTTCAAGGCTCTTTGAAGGGACAATACTGAACATTCTCTATTTTATGTATTTCATGTGTCTTAGGAGAATTATGGTCTGGATCGAATAGAAATCATAGACAATGGCTCAGGCATAAAAGCTGCTGATACTGCTGTGATGGCTGTGAAATACTACACCTGTAAAATCTGCAGCCACGATGGCCTGGAGTGCCTGGAGACATATGGCTTCAGAGGAAAGGCCCAGGGCTCCATATGCGCCGTGGCAGAGGTCAGAAGCAGCTCTCTTTTACACTAAATTCTGCTTGAAAAAGTCGAAAGTGGTAATAAGCAGCTGTGATAGATTTGCCCCGTGCTCTCCCACCAGGTAGCTGTCACGACAAAGACTGCCGAGGACGACGCCGGCACCTAGTACACGCTTGACCTCACGGGCAGGGTCATTTCCCAGAAGCCCTCACCTAGGGCAAGGTTTGGCATTTCCTTTTTACTGAAATGGAGTCAGTTTCCGACGGTATTTATTATGTATACGTCACAGAGAAACATTTTAAAGGTAGACATGGGCTTTGATGTCTTTTCAGGTACCACAGTCTGTGCACTGAAGCTTTTTTTAAGAATCTCCCAGTGAGGAGGCAGTATTACCCCAACATGAAAAAGTGCAAGGAGGAGCAGAAGAAGGTGCAGGACCTTCTCATGGTGTATGCCACTGTAAAACCAGAGCTGAGACTCACCCTCACTCGCAGTAAGGTACAACTTCGTTCTCACTGTTTATTTTATCTTTTTGCACACAATAACACTTCCTACCACAAGGTGTCCTCATCTGTCTGCATTTCCATTGGGTGAAACCCAATCCCCGCATACCAACTCCATTAATCACTGCTTAAGCATCATTAATGCCATCAATGATTTGATACTTTAGTGTTGTCATTGATAGGGTTTAAACGTGAAGCAAACCTTTTTTCTTTAGTCATACGTCTCTTTCATTCTCTCGAACACTGTCACTGCTCTCAGCTATTAGTTAGAGCTTCATCAATGGCCCATGTCTTTCAAAAGTTTGGCATTGGAGTAGTTCCAGTGTATTTAACACAACACATCACATCTATGTCAAAAAGCCTTCCTCCACAATTTCATGGACATTTATCTTCTTTTCACCCAAAATGTCCATATTTTGAGCACAGTTGGGTTTATTTTGTGAATGAGATTGATTTTGTGGAAAATGTGTGATTTAGCCTAAGTTTCTACTTGACAAAGTAAAGTCTTATTAGATATGGCATCTATGTAAAGATGGAGTTTTTCCACCATTTATCACAACTTTCCAGGAGATTAAATGGGAGACAATAAAGTATTGCAGAGAAATAAGGAATTATCGTAAAAAAAAAAACGACTAACACATTGCTTATGCTGTCACTGCAGTATCTTGAGAATTCAAGTTCTTTTTACACAGGTTCTCACTTAATAGCACACCAATTAGTATACCAAATTTGTGTGGGAATTTGACATGTTTATGCTGTGCAGGAATCCATTCAGATCTTGCCGGGCACGCTGTCCAGACTACAGAGATTATTTTGTGGTGCCAGTGAAAAGATGCGCAATTTCCCATGACCTGAACCCACTCCCTCCCGTAGTCATATTTAGTGAACTGTGGATGCCTTTGGAGCTGAGTTATGGAAGAAAGGAAGACCGGCAGAGAAAGCTGTAGAACACTGGGCTGCAGACTTAACCCCAGATTCAGTTTCAGTCAGTGGCCACTTGGAATAAAACATTAAGGGAAGGGGTCAGAGGTATAACACCACTGTATACTTTTCATTGAAATCACTCTGACATCATCAAGGGAGGAGCGTGCCCCCATTTCATGGCATCAGCACTTGGGAGGCATATCTGTATCCCGAACTTTGCACTTCGGCCTGTGTTGGGTTTCATGGCTTCTCCAAGTGCTGTTTACGGGTGTGATCTGTTTACAGTCACCAAATTGCATATTTCATAGCGGAGACGTGTGCTGCTGCGGACAGCATACTTTCAGAAATCAACACCCAGGAGATATATTCGCTGGTGGACACGTCAACGACAAGCCCACCCGTGGGTGTGAAAATATGTTCTCTTTTAGTCTTGGACTAATTTTCTCTCACATATATCGGACATGAAGGAAAAGTAGAGGATTCCAAGCCTCGGTGGAGGTTGCACAGAGATGAGGAAGATTGTGTAACCTTGTGGTCACTGTGTATCTGCTTTCATTATGTAGTGTACATTGATCCAGTGGGTTGAATAATATGTTCAGACAACATGCTGATTTGGGAATGGTGTGAAGTACTGTCCGTTTATTCTGTGGAACTGCTCTCACAGTTTGTGACCTGACATAGGCATCAGCGCACAGTAGCTTGTTCTCTAGTCATCCCCAAACCCCTCTGGTCTGGTTTAGGCCTTTTTAGAACAGATGACACACAAGCCCTATTCGGACGGGATTAGTTTTACTGGGGGAGGTCGGGTAATGTAATTATGTGCACAGCACAAAACACCACATCCGTGCGAATATGCCATGTCAATCATTTTCACATGACGGGAGAGGGATAATTCCAGCCAGAATAACCTTCTGTTTTTTGGCATGCAGACTCCAAGGTCCTCTGATAATACTTAGGGGTATTACTGTGTTTAGCAGGTGCTGCTTGCAGTTTGGGTTAGAACATGGGAACAAATGGATGCTTAAAATATAATGCTATGCACGTACTCTATAGATGAATGATCTGTTTTGTCTCATCAACTTTTTACTCTTTTTAAAGATTAAACGGAGGATATTGTGCCAATGAATTGATAAATTCCAAAATGGCCAGTTAATTAAATGTCTGCATACAGTTAGTTACACCATACCATACATGGTTCTTATTGATATTATTTTGACATTCTTCCAACTGAAAGCCATTATTAGGCTATCCTTAGACAAGTTGAAATATCCTCACGCCTAGAACAGCCTCCAGGCTTCCGTCATAATGGGGGAAAAAGAATTACAGGGGGCAGTTTGGTAAAACTAATCCCGTCCGAATCGTCCTTTGGAAAAAACAGACATACTGGGGGTAATAATTACATAACCTACGTTCTATAGTAATTCAAGTCCCGTGCGAATAGGGCTATTGTTGAACCTCTCTCCGAGCGATCCACACAGGTAAGGGAAGTGCTAGAGAAGAGGCTTTGATTGGTCATCGGGGTCTGCTGTTTTGAATGCGAGATCCGGCAGGTGGTCTTTTTTTAGGCGGACTGAAAATAAGCTGCTGCGTGTTGTTGCAGGTGGTGGTGTGGCAGAAGGCCAAGGTGTCCGATCACAGGATTGCTCTCATTGCTACGCTGTGGCCCAACGCTGTGGCCCACCTGCTTTTCAGTCCACCATCAACAAGAACAACCAGAGGTCAGTCAAACACCAGCATCACTCCGTCATGGCCCTGGTCCATCCAAACCAGTCATCAGAGATAAAACATCACTCTTATACTGCAAAAATGTCATGTAAAAATGCTAAATAAGTGAAACGCAAAGATTTGTGTTTTTTTGCAGATTTTGCTGCGAAAAGACAAACATTAGATAATTTGTTTTGATACTGTCCATATGTAGCTTGTTTTTGGTCGCAGGTTCAGGAATGGCTGAAGAATTGCAACACTTATCTGGAGCTAACTCTGCAAATAGCACTACTGGGTGATTTAAAAATAAACTATGAGAATAGAAAGGTTCAGAACTTTTGTGAAACATCACAGCACAGTTGAAAAACATATGTCAAATAGAAATCAAAACTGGATGGTCCCTGGATGGTCCCTATGGGAGGGGTTGAGTGGAGCTGAAGGGTGGAACTAGAAAGAACATAACTAATTTTAAAATATACTGTGTCTGTAAAATGTATAGAGGTCCAGAACTTTTGTGAAACAGTACAGTTTAAATATATATGGCAAATAGAAATCAAAACTGGATGGTCTTCAGAGATAGATGGGAGAGGTTGAGGGTAGCTGAAGGATGATACTAAATACAAACACAATTGTAAAATATACTGTATCTATAAAGTGTATATAGTATGTATAAGCTGGAAGTAGAAGCCTAGGTCCAGATGTCCATTAGTTTACTCCAGTTAGGGGAGGGGTAGTAGGGTTAAGGTAAAATAATAAAGGAAAATATATATTGACATACATTTTTTTTATAGCGATTGGAAATGATGCAGATGCAGACAATTACATTGATGGCAGCTGTTCTTGGAGGTGTCCACACGAAGCTTGACTTAAATATTGCTGCTCTTGCAGTTCTGTCCTTTCCTGCAGTGCTCAATGACACCAATTGCTATTTTACTGATTCAATTCAGACTTCCATACCTCCCAAAAGTACATGTCACATTGCTTTACTTTACAATAAGTGGCCTGAGATTGTCATTTTCTCCTAACCAGGAGTACAATGAGTGATGCAAAACTGGGCACCATTAAAGATAGGGTGTGTCTAATTTGTGGCCCGTGGTGCATGTGGATGGCCTAGGTTCATAGAGAGCCATAGCACGGCTGCACTGGCACCCAGCCACTCGTCCTCCCACTGCCCTCCAGTCTTGGTCAACACCAGGGGTCCCAGAGACCCTCTCCCCATACCCTGGGTGTGTTCCACAGTCTGCATGAACCTTTCTCTGGAAGGTAGTGGTTGAGCTGCAAAACAAACAGGTCCACCACTGTCTGTGTGACTGACTGCAAGTGAAAAACCCAAGAGAAATACTAGACAGCAAGCTTGTAAAATGGCTGCATCAAGAGCTCTTGATTTCAAGCCAGTATGTGATGTTGGCTGGCTGTTGGGCAGCAATGTCCATGCCCTTTTCTCCTTCTGTGTGAGAGAGATTTGCTTTGCTGCTGGTAATTGAGTTGGCTGTGGAGCGTTAAGTTTCTGCTTGGTCACGGTAGGCGTTGTGTGGTTGCTACCTGCCGTGCATCTCCTGGCTAATGTGGCCTGACAGATATGGAGCGCAAGTCCCTTTTCCCCCATTTCCTTTGTTGTTATTTTGCAGCAGGACTCTGGAGCCCAGTTATGACAAGGACCTTTGGCCTTTGTCCTCTACTCCCTGTAGCAATGAAAGAACACTTATTGCCTCCCCCTTCTCTGGCCGAAGCTTAGCGATCACGGAATCCAGTTCAAAGATTCCACACACAACTCTGGCAAGTTGATGTAGGAGCCATGCCCCTTGTGGAACAAAATGTTACACTTATTTTGGCAACGTGACAACCCACAACCATGCCCTTTTGAGCAAAGGTGCCATTGGTGCTCTCATAACCTGACCTAATGAGTAGATAATGAGCTGAACGAGAGGAAACCACATGTACCCGCAAAACCTCAAACAGTGTTGCATCAATGAACTGGCTTTCCGTTTACTATGTGTTTTAAAAGTTATGAGAAGTTTTGTATTGCTCATTAAAATGATCAGTGTGCCAATCTAAAACAAAGCTATGTGTCCCTGGAACTACTTTTTCCATGTGTGAGGATAGTGTTTTGTTTTGTGGTACAGCACTATATATAGCCCAGCCACAGTGATTGCTTTGCAATTTGTTCCTCTCTTGCCTGTTATATAATATTAGCCATAGGTCTGGCTCATGAACATCATTTGCCAGATAAGGAAATGTTTTTGTGTACCAATTTATTGTACTTTTCTCTCAACAATTCTTAGAATGTCCCACCCTCTTCATTTATGCGGTGAGAGATCTGCTTGAATAATCAGTCATTAGCCAGGAAAAGATGATCACTCATCAGGTAGGACGCCAAGCCAAGATGTGTTCCAGTTCCGGGCTCATGGGTGTGACACGTGAAGACGTGTGCAGACAGACTGGGGAACACAGCCCCGGCCTATTGCTCATGTCACCTGAGAAACGTTTGCATCAATCTTAGGACTTTGTGTCAATCCTTGGACCTCTGTTTTGCAGATTTAGGTAGATTATCTTGCAGATTTCACAAACCTCAGAGTTCTCACTTGGTTTGTTTTATTATTTTCCTTTTCTTCTGGTGCCTATTATCTTTCTCAAGTATTTTATCACTTTAGGCAAGATAGAATTGTTTAACAAATTTTGTATAAAAAATATTATTGGGGAAAAAAGTCCGTACTCGTAATCACTCCTTGATTGAGTGGACAAATCGAGAGTTTAAGAGACTTCGCTTGGTCAGTTTTTCTGTGCTGCTTTTCTAATTACCAGAGCAGGGTCCTGTGGCAGTGAACACTGCTGCCAATGAGGCCCAGATGCCTCTACACAACTCAGAATGGAATAATAGGGCTCATTCATAGCCAGGCAGTCAGCAGGCAGGATCAACTGTATCACAGTAATTGACAAATGTTGTAATGGCAAAGTATATGTAATGTACACAGCTATTATCAAGGTCTCAATGGCAGTAATTAGAGAGTTTAAAACTCCAGTTGTATGACCCTGATGCTCGTCAACTGCGAAGCTTGTTAATTTAGAATTGTTTTGACCGAGTCATGCAGTGAGAGATCTGCTAATGAAGTAATTTGGAGCAGTTTCTCTTTTCGCCAACACTTGTCTATCGCATGCCGCCAACATAAACAATTTTATTCGAGTTTAGAAGGCAACAGCATTTAGATGTCATTGGTTGTTCAAACTTTTTCAAAGTGTCTACAGCGTGTGATGTGTTTGTGCTGGGGGGAAAAAACGATGTGAATCCTTTAAGATTTAAAACCCTTGAGGATCCGACATGAATCGATTTGATAGTGGACTTTTTAAAATCTCAAAGTTCATGAGGTTGTATTGTTCAATAACTTGGTTTGAAGTTAACATGGTTTGGCCGTGAAATTTTAAACATGTTAATATTGGGTGTCTCGTTTTTGGTAAGAAAACATTATTGTAAGCGGTTGGTGACAGTGCAGTGCCTAGGTAAACAATGAAAGCATGGAGAATTGTCTCTCCTTGTCCATAGAAGGAAACAAATAAGTAATTTAGAAATTTGGGTGAACTATCCCTTTAGCATTCTGTATTTTTACATGGTGTTTAAATGATAGATGCCTTGTAAGTACAGTGTAGATAGCTACATATTGTTACAAATTATACAAAAAGCATGTTTGTAACTACAGTAGCTATGTAAAAATGTCTACATAATATTCTACCTGCCTATGTACTATACATGTTAATAGGCAGAGGCACTTGGTATGAAGTGGGACCGAAATACAAATATAGAAAATATAATTTAGTTTTGCACTGAAATTGTTCCCCAGTTATTATGTTGATTTTATTTATTTTAACAGATTGTGATAGATTATTTCCCAAACCTGGTATGGATTGCTCTTTAGCAAGCTCCAGTAACCCCAACAAAACATCTATCTTTGAATGATCGACCTGTCCACCAGAAAAATATCATGAAGTTAAAAACATGCTTTTTGTGTTCATGAAATGTACACGTGTTTCAGATGTTTTGTTGTGGTTTTGGTAAAGAAAATAGGCAGCCAATATGATAGAGGTGTTCTATAAACAATAGCTTCTCAAATTGCTTGGACAAAGTATTTTAGATGTGGTTATTTGTTCTCTTAGTTGTACAGTGAGTATTCACATGTTACATTCACTCTTCATTTAACCTACATTCACACAAGTCGTCCAAGGAAGTCATAGACCACATTTATAATTATATATTTTTTTTTTTTCAGAAGCACACCCAGTGTTTTATTTACCTGAAGATGAAAAATACATATGTAAAGCCGCTCCAGCTGAAGACAGCAATGAAGGCTTATTTCCATTGTGGTCCTCTCAAGTATCACTTTGTCCTCACATAGGCCTGTCTGTTATCCCAAACGTAGCTCTCTCTGTCATTGATAAAGTCACTTTGTTATGTAAATGCTACAACACTGTCACTGTGAAGCATTGCCCATAGTATCACCGCTGCAGTTCTGATACGTTCTCTCTGCTTGACCATCGGGGCTCAGTACCCGGCAGACTCTCTGCCCGCAGCCGTTATCCCACTATGATGCTCAACATCACTGTTCCCGCATCCACTGTAGACGTCAACCTGACCCCCAAGAAGACCCAGATTCTGCACCAGAACAACGTTTTCTCTTTTTTTTCTAAATTTCCTTGCGGACAGATTCATGTTCCACAATACCACTATCATTCTATGAGATTTGGTTGAAAGAATACAAAACTTAGGGGAAACTACATATGATTGAGGATGTTCAAAACATTTATAAAAACGGACAGTAGCTGCAGAACCAGTTACCAGTCAATTTATCCTTTTCAGCTTTCTGACCGATTCAGCTGCAAATATGCAATGCAAGATCCAGTTAGCAAATTTATGATTTCCCTACATGTAGCTTCTACGGTACAGCAAGGAATCCATTTACTTACTTTGGCTAGCTAACGTTACTGTCCCTTTGCCCTTTGTCCAACTATCTAATTTATCTCCTCAAAAGAACTTGATTGATTTTCTGTGATAAAAATAGAAAGCGCTGACAGTAAACACTAAGTTGCCAATCAGTTCCTTAGCCAACACCATTGGAAATAGGAGGAGCTGACCAGTGCTGTAATTAACCACATTAATTAAATGTGCAGTTACCTGGGTGCACAGCCACTGCCTGTAAAGAAGGGAAAGTGAACAGCATGGGCATTAGTGTGTTATGTTATTTCTCACAGAGACTGTGACTGTTAGGAGGCTGTGCTGGCAGCATTGGAGACGCTGTTGGTTTCCTTGTATGGCCCTGGTTCGGTGTCTCCTGCTGAGGCTCCACCAGTCACTGGAGAAGATGCCTACAGTTGCCCATTATCACTAGGCAACTGTAGGGGAAACGCTGACGTAGAGGACAGTCTTATGGAGCACAGTGTCACTGTGGCCAAAGTGCCATTTGGCTGCAGTGATGGCTCTCCATCCAGGGTAGTGGCTGGTGACCAGACAGTAAACACTAGCTCCTCCTCTTCCTCTGAAGACTGGATAGTCAACCAAATCCCAGGGGACTTTGACTTTTCCACTATTGGAAGATGAAATTGCTTTGACCTGCAGCGAGATAACAAATCCAGGCCCAGCCAAAGGCCTGGAGAGGCTCAACAGCCATGACCAAGATCCTGACAAAGACGTTGAGCAGTTATCAGCAGTGAGTTGGAGCCGAGGCACAGCTCTAACAGACCCCTCCACAGGAGTGCCACTGCAGTCCGTCAAGGTCCACCTGCCCACCGGATGCAGCAGTGACCTGGGCCTGGTCGAGGCCAAGGATCAGAGCAGCCCTGGCAAAAAGGTGTCCAACGCTATAACAGAGAAACGTGCGTCACTGAAGGCCTACAACCTGATCAGTAGCCGTACCATGAGGATCCCTCTGTCCTCCGCTGCCTGTTTGAGAGGGAGACCCGGGGCAGAGGTTCTCCAGGAGAAGCCCGCAGCAAGCCTCCAGGACATCACCTCTGCCGTGCAGGAGAGATGGAAAAACCTGGGGGAGGAGGACCGAAAGAAGTGAGTTTCCAGACTTTACCTTCGAAGCAGTTTCCATTTGTTATTATTAGCAAGGCAAAAAAAAGAAAGATTGACCTGTCACTTGCATGTGTAAAATATGGCCCTGGAAATTCTGCTTGGCTTATTCATGTTGCTACCCAGACAGAATTATTAATATGAGCTATGTTTATATTTTCCAGACTGCATCTGATTACTAGGTTACATGGTCAATATTTTCCACTGTAAAACAGGTATTCTGCATGAAATATCTCATTTTTCCAAAGTATGCCATGCATCTTGAGCGCTCAAAGGTATTTTGCTGGTCAGACGGTTAATAAATTTAATATTCTGTATGTGGACACACACTAACCCTCTCCTTTGTCTTGCCCGTCTGGTGCGACTTGTTCGTAATCAAGATGTTGTAAGGAAAATCAGCAAGTGCATAAGATGGGCCACATTTCTTGAATTATACTGAACAAATATATAAATGCAACAATTTCAACGATTTGAAATAAATTCATTAGGCCCTAATCTATGGATCTCACATGACTGGGCAAGGCCCAGCCGTAGGCCCACCCACTTGGTAGTCAGGCCCAGCCAATCAGAATGGGTTTTCCCCACAAAAGGGCTTTATTAAAGACAGAAATACTCCTCAGTGTCATCAGCTGTCCGGGTGGCTGGTCTCAGACGATCCCGCAGGTGAAGAAGCTGGATGTGGAGGTCCTGGACAGGTGTGGTTACACATCGTCTGTGTTTGTGAGGTTAAACGTACTGACAAATTCTTTAAAATGATGTTGGAGGCGGCTTATGGTAGAGAAATGAACATTCCATTATCTGGCAACAGCTCGTGGACATTCCTGCAGTTAGCTTGCCAATTGCACCCTCTGTGGCATTGGATTGTGTGACAAAACTGCACATTTTAGAGTCTCCTTTTATTGCCACCAGTACAAGGTACACCTGTGTAATGATCATGCTGTTTAATCAGCTTCTTGATATGCCACACCTGTCAGGTGGATGGATTGGCAAAGGAGAAATGCTCACTAACAGGGATGTAAACAAATTTGTGCACAACATATGAGAAAAATAAGCATTTGCTGTGTTTGGGATCTTTTATTTCAGCTCATGAAACATGGGACCAACACTTTACATGTTGCATTTATATTTTTGTTCAGTATATAAATTATGAACATGTTCGAGTATTTCGCTTTGTTGCGGTTTCGACTAATAAAAATAAGATGTAGGAGAACGAAACTGATATGAATAAAATTCAGAAAATGCAATGGAACATTTTATAAGAAAATGTGAAACTTTAGGAAGTCACACAAACCTTACATTTTGTGAGCCTGCTTTAATTGCCTTTCCACAGCTGAGAGGCCATGCTTTTCAGTGGTATCTGTATAGTACAGCACACTGTAATAGGGTCTGCGTGACTCATGATTCAGCACGAGAGAGGTCACTCACCTTTGTGCTTCTCTAATAGTGAAGAATTGTTTTAAATCGGACATATATATATATATATATATATATAGAGATTTTTTTACCTTTTATTTAACTAGGCAAGTCAGTTAACAACAAATTCTTATTTTCAATGACTGCCTAGGAACAGTGGGTTAACTGCCTTGTTCAGGGGCAGAACGACAGATTTTTACCTTGTCAGCTCAGGGATTTAATCTTGCAACCTTTCGGTTACTAGTCCAACGCTCTAACCACTAGGCTACCTGCCGCCCCATATCAAAGATAAGCAATGCACGTCGTACTGCCATTAGGGACTTTCGAAAAAATCGAATCCCAGAGCTGACAAGGTAAAAATCTGTTCTTCTGCCCCTGAGCAAGTCAGTTAACCCACAGTTCCCCGGGCGCCGAAGACGTGGATGTCGATTAAGTCAGCCCCCCGCACCTCTCTGATTCAGAGGGGTTGGGTTAAATGTGGAAGACACATTTCAGTTGAATGCATTCAGTTGTACAACTTACTAGGTATCTCCCTTTCCTTTATTTTCTAACAACATCCAGATGCACATCCACACGCCAGTAAAACAAATCATAAATGGCATTGTCTTCTGATCTACATCCACTGAGACTGAACAACTCAACCAGCATCACGGAATAACATCATTACCCTCTACTAAAAGCACTCCACCCAATTATCGTGAATTACTGCATACCAATTTAAAGAAATTGAAAGGACGGAAAATGTGTCTCAGCGTTAGCCTACGTGTGGAACTTATGTAAGGTATGGACGAGTGTATGGAAAAAGACATCTGTTTAGAATCCCACCTTGTGTTACCGCTGTCTTAAACGTGAAATAAGACGAGGCAAATATTTGGCTCCTTTTCGACGCCACTTCTAGGAATCGTTATCGCTCTCACGTGAACTCTAGTAACACAGGTCAGTTGCATGTGTGGATGCCGTGCATAATCCAAAATACTCATTTACACGGAAGCGTATGGGAGTGCAAGTTAGCAGATTCAATTGCCTTTACCCCCTTACACCAAAGCAGGCTTTTTATGAGTGTAATTTAGTTTACCGTACCTCTAGGACATAGCAGCAGTTGCACACCTGGGATTTCGTCTCATTGCCCTCTGATGAAAGGTCCAGAGGCATAAGCAGCAATATTATGTTATTGTAGTGTTACAACCTTTTGGGCTTAATTGATTGACAATCTACATTATACTTACTTACTCCTTCTTCCCCTATGGGACATAAGGCTACAATGAGTTCCTTCCACCACTCTCTGTCCTTGGCCACGTGTTGTGCCTCGCCCCCACGAGAGGTTCATCTTGGACAGCTCGTCCATCACAGTTCTGCGCCAGGTAGTTTTAGGTCTTCCAGGTTCTCTTTTCCCCGGTGGTCCACCTTAGGGCAATTTTTGGGATGCTATCCTGCTCCATCCGGAAAACATGGCCAAGCGAACGCATTCTTCTTATCTTGATTTGGTATGTGATGCTCTGGCTTTTGGTCTTCCTGTAGAGTTCGTCGTTGGTGGTTTTTATTTTGCCAGAAAATTCTGCAGATTCTTCTGAGGCTTCCATTATGGAATGCCTCAACATTCTAGGTGGTGGGCAGAAAGCCGAAAAACGTGAATTTGATTGATGTCCATCGAGGGAGCAGATTTTTTGTATATCAGTGAAACATTGTTATAAAGACTATAAAATTTGTTGGCACCTTCAAGTCTTGCACATTTTCATAAAAAGTATATTTCAACACTGTCTGCACAGGCACATGATCAATTAGCCTTTCAAAATGATAAACTTGGATTAGCTAACACAACGTGCCATTAGAACACAGGAGTGATGGTTGCTGATAATGGGCTTCTGTACTCCTATGTAGATATTCCATTAAAAATCAGCCGTTTCCAGCTACAATAGTAATTTACAAGATTAACAATGTCTACACTGTATTTCTGTTATTTTAATGCACACAAAAAATTAGATTTTTCAAAAACAAGGACATTTCTAAGTGTCCCCAAACTTTTGAACGGTAGTGTATATACTAGGTGGGGTTAGTCACCCAAGTCATAGACTGTTTTCTCTGCTACCGCACGGCAAGCGGTACTGGGGCACCAAGTTTACAGTAGGACCAAAAGGCTCCTTAACAGCTTCTACCCTCAAGCCATAAGACTGCTGAACAATTAATCAAATGGCCACCGGACTATTTCCATTGAGCCCCCCCTCCCCTCCATTTGTTTTGTACACTGCTGCTACTCGCTGTTTTATCTATGCATAGTCACTTTATCCCTACCTACATGTACAAATTACCTCGACAAACCTGTACCCCCCCACATAGACTCGGTACCGGTACCCTCTGTATATAGCCTCGTTATTGTTATTTTGTGTTTTTGTTTTAGTTGATTTGGTAAATATTTTCTTAACGCTTTCTTGAACTGCACTGTTGCTTAAGGACTTGTAAGTAAGCGCTTCACGATAAGGTCTACTACACTTGTTGTATTCGGAACGTGACAAATAAAGTTTGATTTGATCTTGAAGACTAAATTCAATCAGTGGCGGTCTGTGCCGTTTTAAGATGAGGGAGGACAATTTTATTTTTTAATGAGCATGACCTTATTTCTATTACAGCATATTGGATGACTGTCGTTCATATTCCATTCACCCAGTTCAATGTAACATTGATAGGTTTAGGCTACTACACGATACTCTAATTTTCCCTGTACCCATCATGAGGTTGCTACAACCTATTCTATGAACGAAAGATTACAACGTAGGTGCACAGGTCGAGAGAACATTGTGGACAGACAGCGACACATTCAATACCGCCTTGCCTGCATCTACCTGATCTAGGCTGTAATCATTAGTCCAACAGTTGAAAACGAGAGTTTCTATTGCTTTCACTTAAATGTTTTTCAACAGAACCGGCAAAATGAATACACCCCTGGTCACACGGTAACACAGTTCACATTCATAACAGCCACGTTGTATTCCTTGTCACATCCGCGCTCTCCTTATCTTTTCCCTTTGTTTGTGGACTTTAATGCACAACACACCAGCTGTATGTGACCAGGCGAAAAAACCTTTCCAAGCCAAACAATAACTGCTACACACGGCCTACATTGTTGTCACCATATTAGCTAAAGTAACGTTATAGTCAAAGTAGCTAATAGAAGTAACGTATTAGTAAACCCGCTACAATCATGCAGTAACTTTACAGTGCATTCGGAAAGTATTCAGAACTCGAGACTTTTTCCACATTTTGTTACGTTACAGGCTTATTCCAAAATCGATGAGAAAACAAACAATTTAATCCATCTCCACACAATACCCCATAATGACAAAGTAAAAACTGTTTTTTAGAAATGTATTAACAATGTCTACACTGTATTTGATAAATGTTATGTTATTTTAAATGGACAAAATTGTGCTTTTCTTTCAAAAACAAGGACATTTCTAAGTGACCCCAAACTTTTGAACGGTAGTGTAGGTCCTGGATGGCAGGAAGCTTGGCCCAGTGATGTACTGGGCCGTACGCACTACCCTCCATACCAGGCAGTGATGCAACCGGTCAGGATGCTCTCGATGGTGCAGCTGTAGAACTGAGGATCTGGGGACCCATGCCAAATCTTTTCTATCTCCTGAGGGGGAAAATGTGTTGTCGTGCCCTCTTCGACTGTCTTGGTGTGTTTGGACCATGATAGTTCATTGGTGATGTGGACACCAAGGAATTTGAAACTCTCAACCCGCTCCACAACAGTCCCGTCGCTGTTAATGGGGGCCTGTTCCTGTAGTCCACGATCAGCTCCTTTGTCTTGCTCACATTGAGGGAGAGGTTGTTGTCCTAGCACCACACTGCCAGGTCTCTGACCTCCTCCCTATTGGCGGTCTCATCGTTGTCGGTGATCAGGCCTACCACTTGTGTCGTCAGCAACCTTAATGATGGTGTTGGAGTCGTTTGGCCACACAGTCGTGGGTGTACAGGGAGTACAGGAGAGGACTAAGTACACACCCCAGAGGGGGCCCAGTGTTGAGGATCAGCATGGCAGACGTGTTGTTGCCTACCCTTAGCACCTGGGGGCGGCCCGTCAGGATGTCCAGGATCAAGTTGCAGAGGGAGGTGTTTAGTCCCAGGGTCCTTAGCTTAGTGATGAGCTTCGTGGGCACTATGGTGTTGAACTCTGAGCTGTAGTCAATGAACAGCATTCTCACATAGGTGTTCCTTTTGTCCAGATGGGAAAAGGCAGTGTGGAGTGCGATTGAGATTGCGTCATCTGTGGATCTGTTGGGGCAGTATGCGAATTGAAGTGGGTGTAGGGTATCCGGGAGGATGCTGTTGATGTGAGCCATGACCAGCCTTTCAAAGCACTTCATGGGGCGGTAATCATTTAGGCAGGTTACCTTCGCTTTCTTGGGCACAGGGACTATGGTGGTCTGCTTGAAACATGTAGGTATTACAGACTCGGTCAGCGAGAAGTTGAAAATGTCAGTGAAGACACTTGCCAGTTGGTCCGCGCATGCTTTGAGTACACGTCCTTGTAATCCGTCTGGATAAAAAGGCATTTAGCTCTTCTGGTAGGCTCGCGTCAGTGGGCAGCTCGCGTCTGGGTTTCCTTTTGTAGTCCGTAATAGTTTTCAAGCCCTGCCACAGCCGACGAGCGTCAAAGCCGGTGTAGTAGGATTCAATCTTAGTCCTGTATTGATGCTTTGCTTGTTTGTTGGTTCGTCTGAGGGATTTCTTATAAGCGACCAGATTAGTGTCCCGCTCCTTGAAAGCGGCATCTCTAGCCTTTATCTCGATGCGGATGTTGCCTGTAATCCATGGCTTCTGGTTGGGATATGTGCGTACGTTTACTGTGGGGAAAGTGTTGTCAATGCACTTATTGATGAAGCTGATGACTGAGGTGGTATACTCCTCAACGCCATTGGATGAATCCCGGGAACACATTCCAGTCTGTGCAAGCAAAACAGTCCTGCAGCATCCGCGTCATCTGACCAGTTCCATATTGAGCGAGTCACTGGTACTTCCTGTTTTAGTTTTTGCTTGTAAGCAGGAACCAGGAGGATAGAATTATGGTCAGATTTGCCAAATGGAGGGCGGAGAAGAGCTTTGTATGCATCTGTGTGTGGAGTAAAGGTGTTCTAGAGTTTTTTTTTTCTTCCTCTGGTTGCAGATGTGACGTGTTGGTAGAAATTAGGTAAAACGGATTTAAATTTGCCTGCGTTAAAGTCCCCGGCCACTAGGATCGCAGCTTCTGGATGAGCATTTTCTTGTTTGCTTATGGCCTTTATAGAGTTGGTTGAGTGCGGTCTCAGTGCCAGTATCGGGTTTTGGTGGTAAATAGACTGCTACGAATAATATAGATGAGAACTCTCTAGGTTTCTTGTCTGTGTGCTGTTAGTGTTTCTTGTTTTGTATTATGTTCTGTTTTTTAAATTAAAACACTCACTCCCTGAACTTGCTTCCCAACTCTCAGCGCCCTCGTTACAGTCTATCCCGAGCTCACTGGCGCAGGAAACTGAGGGCCCAGAATATTTTATACAATGTTGCAAGGAGCTTCAGGTCAGACCCAAGTTAATAGTTGATACAGTGTTTCAAGTTTGTTACAGACAGGCCATGTTTAGCCAATGTGATTTATAGGATATTTATTTTTATCAGGATATTTTCTACCTGAAGGCTGCAATGTTTTTATTTGTTGGCTTTATAGTCTATTTTTATTTATTTATTTATTTATTTATTTGTTTATTTTTGCAGGGCTCTGGCAGTGCACCTCCTGGCACAAAGGCGGAGGTAGCGGTCCTGCAGCTGGGTTGTTGCCCTCCTACGGCCTCCTCCACGTCTCCTGATGTACTGGCCTGTCTCCTGGTAGCGCCTCCATGCTCTGGACACTACGCTGACAGACACAGCAAACCTTTTTGCCACAGCTCGCATTGATGTGCCATCCTGGATGAACTGCACTACCTGAGCCACTTGTGTGGGTTGTAGACTCCGTCTCATGCTACCACTAGAGTGAGAGCACCGCCAGCATTCAAAAGTGACCAAAACATCAGCCAGGAAGCATAGGAACTGAGAAGTTGTCTGTGGTCACCACCTGCAGAATCACTCCTTTTTTGGGGGTGTCTTGCTAATTGCCTATAATTTCCACCTTTTGTCTATTCCATTTGCACAACAGCATGTGAAATTTATTGTCAATCAGTGTTGCTTCCTAATTGGACAGTTTGATTTCACAGAAGTGTGATTGACTTGGAGTTACATTGTGTTGTTTAAGTGTTCCCTTTATTTTTTTGAGCAGTGTATTTTGACCAAACGATTATTATTATTAATTAATTTATTTCACCTTTATTTAACCAGGTAGGCCAGTTTACAACTGCGACCTGGCCAAGATAAAGCAAAGCAGTGCGACAATTAACAACAATAGAGTTACACGTGGGATAAACAAAAGTACAGTCAATAACACAATAGAAAAATCTATATACAATGTGTGTAAATGGAGTAAGGAGGTAAGGCAAAAATAGGCCATAGTAGCGAAGTAATTACAATTTAGCAAATTAACACTGGAGTGATAGATGTGCAGATATGTGCAAGTAGAAATACTGGTGTGCAAAAGAGCAACAAAATACTGTAAATAAAAACAATATGGGGATGAGGTAGGTAGTTGGATGGGCTATTTACAGATGGGCTGTGTACAGCTGCAGCGATCGGTAAGCTGCTCAGATAGCTGACGCTTAAAGTTAGTGAGGGAGATATGAGTCTCCAACTTCAGCAATTTTTGCAATTCGTTCCAGTCATTGGCAGCAGAGAACTGGAATTTAAGGTGGCCGAAGGAGTTGTTGGCTTTGGGGATGACCAGTGAGATATACCTGCTGGAGCGCGTGCTACGGTCGGGTGTTATGGTGACCAGTGAGCTGAGATAAAGCGGAGCTTTACCTAGCAAACAATTATAGAAGACCTGGAGCCAGTGGGTCTGGCGACAAATATGTAGCGAGGGCCAGCCGACGAGAGCATACAGGTCGCAGTGGTGGGTGGTATATGGGGCTTTGGTGACAAAACGGATGGCACTGTGATAGACTGCATCCAGTTTGCTGAGTAGAGTGTTGGAGGCTATTTTGTAAATGACATCGCCGAAGTCGAGGATCGGTAGGATGGTCAGTTTTACGAGGGTATGTTTGGCAGCGTGAGTGAAGGAGGCTTTGTTTGTGAAATAGGAAGCCGATTCTAGATTTAATTTTGGATTGGAGATGCTTATTATGAGTCTGGAAGGAGAGTTTACAATCAAACCAGACACCTAGGTATTAGTCGAAAGAACAGACTTTTGGTGGACCAAGATTTTTTTTTTGTCGGGGACAGCCCTAGTACTTATTCCCCTATGTCTCTGGCTGTTAAATCTTCCATTAAATAGCATTGGCATGTTCTCTCTACGGACCCCTCTGTCGGGCTTTTCAGACTATCCCTCGATTCGCTTTTAAACGTGCTAGAAACCTAAGGGACAGTCTGGTAAGAGCAGATTAATATATACCCCTTCAACTTTTTCTGTATACCCTCCCCCCAGGCAATTTTCTATGTCATAATTGTGTGAACTGCGATGTCATAATTGTGTGAACTGTAATGCAATGACCAATGGTGATTTCTTTCTTCACCCTCATACGGGAATGAAAACAAAATGTGTGGTCCATTTACTGTCAAGTGCTCATGTGGCTATTATTATGTTGGAAAGTCTAAGAGTGAATTGAACGTTTGTATTACAGAGCACAAGTGCAACATCAGAACTGGTGACGAGAAGTCCCCTGTAGCCGGACACTTTAATGCGGTCAGACGTGTGCAAACTGACGTTCCAGGACGTTCCAAGTTGTACAGCCACATAAGAGGGGAGGTAATAGATAAAAATGACTGTTACAGAGAGAGGCGTATTACATTCATGTCTTACAAAACAGAGAGCCCTAGAGGCCTTAATGAAGAACTCGTGTTAGGTTGCTTCGTGTGAGAAATGTGCAGTTTTCTTTGTGTCTTTTTATTTTGTGGGAAAAAAGTAGAAAATGTATATAAATAATGATTGTGAAAAAAGCAGTACTACAATGTGACGTCCGCTATAAATATGGGTGGATGTCTATAGTTCTCCAAACGCTGATGAGGGCTGCCTCAGAAACATTCGTTTTGACCCCTGCTGCTGCAAAAAAACAAGACAATGTTTCAGCTAGTACTTGTTTTTCCTTTCTTTCAGGAGATGATAATATACCATTTCTTAATTGGCTAAAGGGTTTCTGGTCCTTGCAGGTATGACGATAAGGCAAAGAAACACCTGGAACGCTATGACCTCCAGACCAAGCTGGCCTCAGATCGAGGTGTGAGAGAGCCCGAGAGGGGGCTCAGTCTGGGCTCCCCGCTGAGTTGGCCCCAGGGCTAGAAACACAAGAACCTGCCCTCTAACCAGCCGGTCCTGGACCAGCTCTTCTCCTCCCAACTCCAGAAGAAGAGAAGCCCCGGGCCCAAGCCCTCACAACCCCTGCCCGTTCAGTGTGGTTGCTCTCAGGCAGCGGCTTAATCGCCTTTCGTCCCAGAGCGTCCCAAGACTTCAGGGCCTCAGGCTTGTAAACGGCTTGGCCTCTCAAAGCGCCTGGGTCGTTTTATTTGGTAGAAAGCTCATGTTGTTAAATCTGTTTCGGGTGGAGGAGGCCTTGCTGTTTAGGAGACTTCTGCAGAATAATATACTTCCCGCAGCGATCCTGCAGAACCCTATACTGTTAACAGATGGGTGACATATCACTCCAATTTCTCACCTGACAGAAAAAAGGGGAACATTGACACGATCTTGTTCTCAGCTCATAAATTCAGAGCGATTTCATGGCGCATTCTATAATCTGGTCATTATGTAGCACCCCTTATGTATCTAGTTACACTTAATTTTACAGTTTGCTATTTATCTGATATACTTATAAATAAAACTGTGTAGTTTTTTATAATTACATAATTCCTTTTTGGATTACTGTGAGATTCATTGAAACAAGTACTACAATGTCCCATTTGGTATCAGGTACAGATTTGGTATCCTTGATTAATATGTTCTTGTATTTTTCTAGTTTCCTAGTGGGTGGCTGAGTGTACTCAGGCTCTCTGGAACATAGAGAAGGGAAGTCCTGAGATGAGTGGAGTGGCCAACGGGCTTGTGCTGGCCCAGGCTTGTGGCCAACGGGTTTCAAATCCGACTCACTCCAGGAAGGGTAGAATATGAAATTAATAGATTTTTCCATGGTGGTAGGTAAATTGACAAATGTAATCTTGAGTTGAAAAAGAGAAATGTAAAAACTTCACAACATTAGGGGACCCAGCACTGATCCCTAAGGAACACCTTTTGTTTGGCTGTTTGATGAGGAGATCGACCCTCTCCATTTTACCTGGCTTAAGCGATAGACGAGAGCGGATGCAAATCATTTGTTTTGCAACACAAACTGAGTTTGAACCTTTGAGGGTTTCCAGACAGTGATTGGCTTGAAGAAACATGACTTACTTTGCACAAGCTGACATTCTTAGCAAATCCCCTTATTAACACTTATGATGATGACATTGCGAGGATAAATTGCTTTAGAGGAAAGAAAAATGTCAGCATTTCCCTGGTCCTGGTGTTGCAGTTGAACAAGCCGTGAAAGTTCATTGGCTTGTTAAAAAGGATTTAAGCACTGGAATATTTCTCGCTCGTTCTCCTAGTATGGTACTTTCATCCAACTTACCTTCTTTAGCTGGTAAATAAAACGGTACAGTTTACAGCCCACCTGTTCCTTTTGAGAGAAAATAGGCCTTTATTATTGTTTGATTCAAGCTGTTTAAAGGTCTCAATAATTGTCCAATTCGATTTAACAAAGGTTGGGCCCATTGGATCATTAATGTCATAGTTCACAAATAATTTTGAAATGTCAAACATAAGAGCTGGAGTAACAGGATTATGGTCAATTATTTCTGACAGAGTTGCTATGTCAGTATTGGATTAGCAGTGGATGAGACAGAAAATATAAAATGTTCCTCCATAGTGCTTCCACCGTATGCAACATGTTAGAGTTGATGAAGGGATTTTTGTATTCTCACTAGAATCTTGTCTAGGTGCTGACTTGGGACCAAATTCCACCTGGTGAAAAGCGCTAAATAGATCCACCCCATTATTAAGAGTCGTCGTTGTAATCCCTTGCCATCAATTACGGAGGGGAAATATTCATGTAAAATGTTAAGATTCAAAGACCACAGATTTACCATGTGTATTAGCTTTTTGATAGCTTTCCAATGTTTCTCTTTTTGGTCAATATGTGTGTACCGGTATTCTTTTATCTGGGTGTTTATTTGTAAATCGTGAAGTGGCAGAACAAAATTGATCGTGAGGGGGGGGGTGAACCGGGGGGGTTCTGAGGTACTGGAACGCATGCAAAAAGTGTCAAGCACAACATAGCAGCACAAACAGCCAGGTAGCCTACTATATAGTTGTGCTGAAATGGACAGCGCTCTCCGGTGCTGATTAAAAGCCAGTTTATGCTTGATCCGAAAATGTGGTCGGCGGCTCGGAGGTATGGAGGGTGTGACGCAATTGCGGAGCATCCGGAAGCATGTAGAGGCCACAATAAGTTCTGTACTCCATCGCCGTGTGCCTCCTGAATTGTGTAACAATGCAGAGAGCTCCGTATAGCTGTGCATATCAAGAAGCTGATTAAATAGCATAATCATTACACAGGTGCACCTTGTGCTAGGGGACAATAAAAGGCCACAAATGTGCAGTTTTGTAACACATTACAATGCCACAGATGTCTCAAGTTTTTTAGGGAGCATGCAATTGGCATGCTGACTGCAGGAATGTCCACCAGAGCTGTTGGCAGAGAATTTAATGTTCATTTTTCTACCATAAGCCGCCACCAACATCATTTTATAGAGTTTGGCAGTATGTCCAACCGGCCTCATAACCGCAGACCACGTGTAACCACGCCAGTCCAGGACCTCCACATCCGGCTTCTTCACCTGCGGGATCATCTGAGACCAGCCATCCGGACAGCTGATGAAACTGTGGGTTTCAACAAACCGAAGAATTTCTGTACAAAATGTCAGAAACTGTCTCAGGGAAGCTCATCTGCATGCTCGTCGTCCTCGCCAGGATCTTGACCTGAATGCAGTTCGGTGTCGTAACCGACTTCAGTGGGCAAATGCTCAACTTTGATGGCCACTGGCCCGGGCAGATGGTCGTTGTGTGGGCGAGATGTTTGCTGACGTCAACGTTGTAAACAGAGCCCCATGGTGGTGGTGGGGTTATCGTATCGGCAGGCATAAGCTACGGACAACAAACATTTTATTGATTGCAATTTGAATGCACAGAGATACATTGACGAAATCCTGAGGCCCATTGTCGTGCATTTATCTGTTGCTATCACCTCATGTTTCATTATGATAATGCATGCCCCATGTTGCAAGGATCTGTAAACAATTCCTGGAAGCTGAAAATGTCCCAGTTCTTCCATGGCCTGCACACTCACCAGACATGTCACCAATTGAGCATGTTTGGGATGCTCTGGATCGTCATATATGACAGCGTGTTCCAGTTCCCACCAATATCTATCAACTTCGAACTTCGCCATTGAAGAGCAATGAGACAACATTCCACAGGTCACAATAAACAGCCTGATGCGAAAGGAAATGTGTTTTGCTGCATGAGGCAAATGGTGGTCACACCAGATACTGACTGATTTTCTGATCCATGCCCCTACTTTTTGTTAAGGTAACTGTGATCAACAGATGCATATTTGTATTCCCAGTGATGTTATATCTATAGATTAGGACCCTAATTTATTTCAATTGACTGATTTCCTTATGAACTGTAACTCAGGAAAATCTTGAAATGTTGCGTTTATATTTTTTGTTCAGTGTCGATGTCACCGCAGAAACACGCCATATAAACTCAGCAAAAAAAGAAACGTCCTCTCACTGTCAACTGCGTTTATTTTCAGCAAACTTAACATGTCTAAATATTTGTATGAACATAACAAGATTCAACAACTGAGAGAGAGTAACTGAACAAGTTCCACAGACATGTGACTAACAGAAATTGAATAATGTGTCCCTGAACAAAGGGGGGGTCAAAATCAAAAGTAACAGTCAGTATCTGGTGTGGCCACCAGCTGCATTAACTACTGCAGTGCATCTCCTCCTCATGGACTGCACCAGATTTGCCTGTTCTTGCTGTGAGATGTTACCTCACTCTTCCACCAAGGCACCTGCAAGTTCCCGGACATTTCTGGGGGGAATGACCCTAGCCCTCACCCTCCGATCCAACAGGTCCCAGACGTGCTCAATGGGATTGAGATCCGGGCTCTTCGCTGGCCATAGCAGAACACTGACATTCCTGTCTTTCAAGAAATCATACACAGAACGAGCAGTATGGCTGGTGGCATTGTCATGCTGGAAGGTCATGTCAGGATGAGCCTGCAGGAAGGGTACCACGTGAGGGAGGAGGATGTCTTCCCTGTAACACACAGCGTTGAGAGTGCCTGCAATGACAACAAGCTCAGTCCAATGATGCTGTGACACACCACCCCAGACCATGACATACCCTCCACCTCCAAATCGATCCCGCTCCAGAGTACAGGCCTTGGTGTAACGCTCATTCCTTCGACGATAAACGCAAATCCGACCATCACCCCTGGTGAGACAAAACCGCGACTTGTCAGTGAAGAGCACTTTATGCCAGTCCTGTCTGGTCCAGCGACGGTGGGTTTGTGCCCATAGGCGACATTGCTGCCGGTGATGTCTGGTGAGGACCTGCCTTACAACAGGCCTACAAGCCCTCAGTCCAGCCTCTCTCAGCCTATTGCGGACAGTCTGAGCATTGATGAAGGGATTGTGCGTTCCTAGTGTAACTCGCGCAGTTGTTGCCATCCTGTACCTGTTCCGCAGGTGTGATGTTCGGATGTACCAATCCTGTGCAGGTGTTGTTACACATGGTCTGCCACTGTGAGGACAATCTGCTGTCCGTCCTGTCTCCCTGTAGCGCTGTCTTAGGCGTTTCACAGTACGGACATTGCAATTTATTGCCCTGGTCACATCTGCAGTCCTCATGCCTCCTTGCAGCATGCCTAAGGCACGTTCACGCAGATGAGCAGGGACCCTGGGCATCTTTCTTTTGGTGTTTTTCAGAGTCAGTAGAAAGGCCTCTTTTGTGTCCTATTAAGTTTTCATAACTGTGACCTTAATTGCCTACCGTCTGTAAGCTGTTAGTGTCTTAACGACCGTTCCACAGGTGCATGTTCTTTAATTGTTTATTGGTCACTGAACAAACATGGGAAACTGTGTTTAAACCCTTTACAATGAAGATCTGTGAAGTTATTTGGATTTTTACGAATTATCTTTGAAAGACAGGGTCCTGAAAAGGGGACATTTCTTTTTTTTGCTGAGTTTACATTTGCCCATATTCAGCTGTGGGGCTTACAGGGCCGAATTTCATATAGCAACCGAACACACATCAGAATACCAGAACATATGAGGAAAAAAAGTGGCAACCATTATAACAGTGCAGAAGACAAATTAAACAGCCAGGTAGCCTACTACACACTGTGTGTAAAAAACATTAAGGACACCTTCCTCATATGGAGTTGCCCCCCCCCCCCCCCACCAACTTTTGCCCTCAAAACAGCCCCAATTCGTCGGGGCATGGACTCTACGAGGTGTTGAAAGCGTTCCATGTTGGCCCATGTTGACTCCAATGCATCCCACATTTGTGTCAAGTTGGCTGGGAATCCTTTGGGTGTTGGACCATTCTTGAGACACACGGGAAACTGTTAAGTGTGGAAAAACCCAGCAGCGTTGTAGTTATTGACTCAAACCGGTGCTCCTGGCACCTACTACCATACCCCATTCAAAGGCGCTTAAATCTTGTCTTGCCCTTCGCTGAATGGCACACATACACAATCCATGTCTCAATTGTCTCAAGGCTTAAAAATCCTTCTTTAACCTGTCTCCTCCATTTCATTTACACTGATTGAAGTGGATTTAACAAGTGACGTTAATATGGGATCATAGTTTTTACCTGAATACACTCAGTACAATGGTACTGAAATGGACAGCGCTCTCCAAGGTGCTGATTAATTCCAAGCATTTTAGACGTCACTGCGGAACACTCACCATACGCATATGACCACATACTCAGCTCTGAGCTTTACATGCCCGAACTTCATATAATTAAGCAATAAGGCCAGAGGGTGTGCGGTATATGCTATACAACGCAACGCGGAGTGCCTGGATACAGTCCTTAGCCGTGGTATATTGTCCATATACCACAAACCCCTGAGGTGCCTTATTGCTATTAAAAACTAGTTACCAACGTAATAAGTGCAGTAAAAAAATGATAATCATACCCGTGTTATACGGTCTGATATACCGTGGCTGTCAGTCAATTAGCATTTAGGGAACAAACCACCCAGTTTATAATTTCTAATAAAATTTGTCAATGTAGAATACAGCAGAACACACATATCAAAATATATAGGCCTGCCGCCTGCCTATGTGATGATATGAAGCGCATATTCAGATTAACTTCACAGTACAGAACAAGTTTGTCAAAAACAACATATGTGCCAACCTTAGTTTTCCAAAACCTTCCACAAGACAGCCATTCGCTCGTGCGTCTTCTCCCTGTTTTTTTCCTGGTGTCTGTACCACATCTTTGACCTTTAGCAATCCATGACCTCACATGGGTTGAATTTGGTCAGGGGTAGGCCAACAAGGTTCAGAAAAAGTTGTCCTGATATGGTCAAAATCTAATTTATTGGTCACATACACGTGTTTAGCAGATGTTTTTGCGGGTGTAGCGAAATGCTTGTGCTTCTAGCTCCGACAGTGCAGTAATATCTAACAAGTAATATCTAGCAGTTTTACAGCATATACCCAAAATACACGTAAATCTAAGTAAGGAATGGATTAAGAATATATATACACATATGTCAGAGCGGCATTGGACTAAGATACAGTGGCATGGTATAGAATACAGTATATACATATGAGATGGGTGACGCAATATGTAAACACAATTTAAAAGTGACTAAGATACTGTAGAATAGTGTGGAGTGCAGTTTATACTGTGACGACCCTCCCACTCTGTCTGCTGTATTCTCTCTTTGTTCTTGTTTCCTTATTAGGATGTCGGTGGGCGGAGTTGGGAGGGTCGTCAGATACATGGGAAACACCTGGGCCCACTGTCATAGGATAAATGCACCACTTCCCCAATCATGGAGGGGACTCTCTCCAGGCAGACACCTTGATAGATTTGTTTGTGTTTCTTGGTGGTTTTTTGATTGTTTGTTTTAGCATCTTTCAACACCCTGCATTATCACATTCATGCATGCAAAACACTCACTTACACTACTGATTACACACACCATTGTATATTATACTTAGTTACTTTAGTTAATAAATATATATTTTGTTACTCCTTTTCTCCACGTTGTCTCCCTTTTGTTACGGGCTTTGAGCCGGTTCGTGACAAGTGGGGGCTCGTCCGGGATAATTGAACGTATTGGTTTGGGAGAACGTGGAGGTACGTGTTTGGTTTGCATATTTTGTTTGAGTTTGATAGGCCCAGTATTGGTTGCCTTTGTTGTTTGGTTTGTGTGCTGCTTTGGAGAGAGTACATTGGTTAGTTTCCAGGGCCCTGCCCAGCCTGGAAACTCTTGTTCTACTTTCTGTTGGGACATCGGTCTGAGGTGAGTAATCGGCTGTGTACCTCAGTGGGAGATTTGGGTAGGGTAGTGGAATTTGCTACCCGGAGCTATAGCCTTTTACCCCTGATAGGCTTAGCGACGTGTTTCATTTTTGGAATATGTTGGGCATGGTTAATGTTTGTTATTTTTGTGTGGTGTCTGTGGACAAAGCAGTTGTCTCGGGGGCACATCCGTGGCTTGGTGGAATCTGCCAGCGTGCTGGGGGGTTTATTTCCTTGCCAGCGCGCTACAGTGCGTAAATACCCACCGCAAGTCCGCACGAATACTAGGGTTGAGTTAATGTAGGTTTTGGGGAAGCTCCGTATCTCATCTCTCTTCTGTGGTACTCAGGGTGATTGTCATTTCTTGGGGTTGTGGTCTGGTGTGCTCAGCAGAGGGGAAGAGTGAGAATATATATATATTTTTTTGTAACTATGGCGTCTTTTGTAGATGAGTTCATTCGCTTTCCATCAGAGGAATTGTTAGAATTAGGTACTAAAGAACAGCTGTTGAAAATCGCCGAATACTACAAGGTTGAAATTAGTGATAAACGTCTAAAGAATTCTATTAGGTTGATATTGAAGGCCAATCTGATGGAGAGTGGTATTCTTGAAGTTACCACTGGGCCAGCCTCTGCTGAGGAGTCATCTCCCCGTAACGTTACAATGGCCATTCCATCGGTTAGTCCTAGTAGTCTTCTTTTTGAACAGCAGAAAGAACTGCTTCTGTTACAGCAGCAGCATGATCGTGAGAAGCTAGAGTATGATCGGCAGCATGATCGTGAGAAGCTAGAGTATGATCGGCAGCATGATCGTGAGAAGCTAGAGTATGATCGGCAGCATGATCGTGAGAAGCTAGAGTATGATCGGCAGCATGATCGTGAGAAGCTAGAGTATGATCGGCAGCATGATTGTGAGAAGCTAGAGCATGATTGTGAGAAGCTAGAGTATGATCGTGTAAAGTATGAAAAGGAATTAGATATGGAGCATGCTAAAATCAAGTTGCAACAAGAACGGATAGAGTTGGTTAGGGAAGGAAAGATTTCAGGGGAGAGTTTGTTCTGGGAAGGTGACCCAGATTTACCTAGGGGTCGTTCCTCTTTTGGTCGTGCCCCGGACACAGTTGATATTGTTGGGAACTTACGGTTATTGCCTCAGTTTAATGAAAAGGACCCTGAGACATTCTTTTCGTTGTTTGAGCGTGTTGCTGACGCTAGGAGTTGGCCTGATTCTGACCGCACCTTAATGTTGCAGTGTGTGCTGACTGGTAAAGCGCAGGAAGCATATTCAGCTCTTAGTGTACACGACAGTGCCAGTTATGATAAGGTTAAAACGGCTGTGTTACAAATTTATGAATTGGTCCCTGAGGCTTAGCGCCAACGATTTAGAACTTTAAAAAAGGATGATAAACAGACTCATGTTGAGTTTGCGCGACAATTATCTTTACAGTGTAATCGCTGGTGTTCTGCCTCTGCAGTTGTGACTTTCCAAGGGCTGTGTGATCTGATTATGTTAGAGCAATTTAAGGACACAATCCCTGATCGTATTGCCACATATATTAACGAACGAAAAGTAAAGAATGTCGCTGAAGCTGCGGTTTTGGCGGATGAGTATGTGTTGACTCACAAAAGTGTCTTTGCAGAGCCCCGTATTCGGAATGAGTGGGGGCGTTCGGATAGATTTGGGCTTCGCTCACCGAGACACTTTGGTTCACGGGCAGAGTTCAATTCAACTAGGGTTGAGCCTGACTCCCGTGGAAAAGCTGACTTTGGACAAGAGTGTCACTACTGTCAAGGTTCAGGTCATTGGAAAAACAAATGTCCACTTCTCAGATCAAAGGGTGCTTATGCTAAATCTAAGCCTACCGCGTTAGTTGTTGTGGGGGTGCGTCCTTCGTTGCCTATTGAGGGTATCGACGTTATCCTTGGGAATAACTTGGCTGGTGATCGTGTATGGCCTGTCGTGTTTCCATCTCTAGTGGTTTCCACTAAGCCGTCATTTGTTGGGATTCCTGATGAGAGTGTACAGAGTTTCCCAGAGGTGTTCTCTGCGTGTGCACTGACACGTTCTATGAGCTGTGGCGAACTGGTCACTGCGCCGACTAATAATAATACAAAGAAGTATGTCACTGTTTTCCCTGTTATCCCGTTATCTGTAACCCGCTCAGATCTAATCAATGCGCAACGGGATGACAAGACATTAGAAGAGTTGCGTGACCAAATTGTGCCTGTGGAACAGTTGGGAGATGTCGCCCATGGCTATTTTCTCCAAGAGGATGTCCTGATGAGAAAGTGGGTGTCTCATGGTAGTTGTTTTCTGGGGGAGGCAATTAGTCAGGTTGTTGTACCAATTAAGCTTCGTAAGTTGGTGTTGGAAACTTCTCACAACGACGTTGCTGGACATATGGGGGTGAGGAAAACCTACAATCGCATATTAAGACATTTCTTTTGGCCTAGATTAAAGAGGGATGTTTCTGATTTTATCAGAACTTGTCACACCTGTCAATTAACTGGTAAACCTAATCAAGCTATTAAGCCGGTACCATTGTTTCCTATTCCTGTACTCAGCCAGCCTTTTGAGTATCTGATTATTGACTGTGTGGGTCCTCTGCCTCGTTCTAAAAAGGGTAGTAGTTACCTGTTCACTGTGATGTGTCAGACCACTAGGTTTCCTGCTGCCTATCCTCTCCGATCTATCACGACTAAGTCTGTGTTAAAAGCTTTGACTCAGGTATTCCAAACATTGAGAGAAACTAAGGTCATTCAGAGTGATCAAGGATCTAATTTCACCTCTAATCTGTTTGGTCAGGTTCTCCAACAGCTCCATATTAAACACAATTTGTCTAGCGCCTATCACGCGCAAAGTCAAGGAGCACTGGAACGTTTCCATCAAACACTTAAGTCTTTGTTGAGAGCTTATTGTACTGAGATGGATAATGATTGGGAGGAGGGGTTGCCTTGGTTACTGTTAGCCGCTAGGGAGGTTTCACAGGAGAGCACGGGTTTCAGTCCAAATGACCTTGTGTTTGGACATAGGGTGCGTGGACTTTTATCTGTTCTCCAGGATGACTGGAAGTCTCCCGAGCCTCCTCAGTCCCTGTTATCGTATGTGTGTGATTTCCGGCGACGCCTGTACGCCGCTGGTGAAATGGCTAAAGAGAAGTTATCATCTTCACAGGAGAGGATGAAGGGCATATTTGATCGCCGAACTGAGCCTCGTCACTATAGTCCGGGTGACCAGGTTCTTGCTCTGCTGCCAATTGTTGGTTCTCCTTTTCAAGCCAAGTTTCAAGGTCCATATACAGTGGTGCGCCAGTACACTGAGCAAAATTATCTAGTTGCCACTCCAGAACGGAGAAAAGCACACCAGCTGTGCCATGTGAACTTGTTAAAACCCTATTATGCACGTTCCTCTGAGAATGAACAGTGGGAGTCTACAGAGGATGGTAAACCTGTTCTTTTGGCTGATACCGTTGTTTCCTTGGGTTTTTGTCATGCTAGATCTGTGCATGAGGAGGAAGATGTGCCTGGTCCTGACGATTGTATATTGCGGGGTAGATTGAAAAAATTCAGAGACAATGGATATTTTAGACAGTCTTCTCACTCACCTACCTGTTGATGGGAGGAAAGAGATGGTTGGTCTGATTCGGAGATTTCCAGGATTGTTTTCTGATACACCTACACGTACAAACTTAATAGAACATGATATTGACATTGGAGATGCTGACCCCATTCGTCAGCGGTTCTATAGAGTTTCTTCAGAGAAACTGCGTTGTCTGGATGCTGAGGTCAGGTACATGCTGGAGAGTAAGATAGCAGAGCCTTCTTTCTCCAGTTGGGCTTCTCCCTGTATCTTGGTCAGTAAACCGGATGGAACAAACAGATTTTGTACGGACTACCGTAAGGTAAACAGTGTCACAAAGCCAGATTCATTTCCTCTTCCTCGGATGGAGGATTGCGTTGATCAAGTCGGAGCAGCTAGGTTTGTGAGCAAATTTGACCTGTTAAAAGGCTATTGGCAGGTGCCACTGACGACTAGGGCACGTGAAATCTCTGCCTATATTACACCCTTTGGTCTGTACTCGTATTCGGTTATGAGTTTCGGTCTGCGTAATGCACCTGCCACTTTTCAGCGACTTATGAACAGGGTTGTCGCCGGTTTGACCGGGTGCGCTGTTTATTTGGACGATGTAGTGATATATGCAGATACTTGGGAAGAACATCTGTCCCGTATTCAAGCCTTGTTCGAACGTCTGGCTGCGGGTCGCCTCACGATCAATCTGGCTAAATGTGAGTTTGCTCAGGCGACCGTTACATACCTTGGAAAGGTGGTTGGGCAGGGTGAGGTGTGTCCGGTTCGGGCTAAAGTGGTAGCTATTGATGCTTTTCCACCACCAACTACTAAAAAGGAACTGATGCGTTTCTTGGGCATGATTGGTTATTACCGTAGTTTTTGTAATAACTTCTCTACTGTGGTCGCTCCCTTGACAGATATGCTGAAAGCAAAGGCTGTTTACGTTTGGTCTACTCATTGTCAACACGCTTTTGAAGATGCAAAGAGGTTGCTTACCTCAACTCCGGTGCTGGCTGCTCCTCGTGTGGATTTGTCATTTACCTTGCAGGTGGATGCTAGTCATGTGGGAGCAGGTGCAGTTTTGCTGCAAGCAGATGTGTCCGGGGTTGAGAGGCCTGTTAGTTTCTTTTTCAAAAAGTTTAACGATTATCAGTTGAACTATTCGGTTATTGAAAAGGAAGCGCTAGCACTCATCTGGGCGCTACAACACTTCGAAGTGTATGTCGGGTCGGGGGTAGTACCTATTGTGGTCTACACCGACCATAACCCTCTCTCTTTTTTGAGGTCCATGATGTGTCCGAACCAGAGGATAATGAGATGGTGTTTATTTTTACAATCATTCCATCTCGATGTGCGGCACATTCGGGGGACTGAAAACGTGATTGCTGATGCGCTCTCTCGTGCGCCCTGTTCCTGAATGTTTGTATTGTCAGGTTCTGTCTTTCCTGTCTGTTCCCTCCTGGTCTTGTGTTCTTCTTTCCTCTTAAATGTTGCTTCCTATGCACTAAGGTTGCTGAGGTCTGGGGAGGAGAAGGTTGGCTGGGGCAAATGCACCCGTAACCCCTCATCAATTTAGGACACAGAGGCTGTGTCAATTTGGGACGCAGAGGCTGGTATGTTGTTCCGGGGTCCTTGTTGGTCCCCGGTTTTATGGGGGGGATGTGACGACCCTCCCACTCTGTCTGCTGTATTCTCTCTTTGTTCTTGTTTCCTTATTAGGATGTCGGTGGGCGGAGTTGGGAGGGTCGTCAGATACATGGGAAACACCTGGGCCCACTGTCATAGGATAAATGCACCACTTCCCCATTCATGGAGGGGACTCTCTCCAGGCAGACACCTTGATAGATTTGTTTGTGTTTCTTGGTGGTTTTTTGTTTGTTTTAGCATCTTTCAACACCCTGCATTATCACATTCATGCATGCAAAACACTCACTTACACTACTGATTACACACACCATTGTATATTATACTTAGTTACTTTAGTTAATAAATATATATTTTGTTACTCCTTTTCTCCACGTTGTCTCCCTTTTGTTACGGGCTTTGAGCCGGTTCGTGACAATACATATGAGATGAGTAATGCTAGATACGAAAACATTATTAAAGTGGCTAGTGATCCCTAATCTGTGTCTATAGCCAGCCGCCTCTGATGTGCTAGTGATGGCTGTTTAGCAGTCTGATGGCCTTGAGATAGAAGCTGATTTTCAGTCTTTCGGTCCCAGCTTTGATGCACCTGTACTGACCTTGCTTTCTAGATGATAGCGGGGTGAACAGGGAGTTGCTCGGGTGGTTGATGTCCTTGATGATCTTTTTGGCCTTCCTATGGCATCGGGTGCTGTAGGTGTCCAGGAGGGCGGGAAGTTTGCCCCCGGTAATGCGTTGGGCAGACTGCACCACCTTCTGGAGAGCTTTGCGGTTGTGGGCGGTGCAGTTGCCGTACCAGGCTGTGATACAGCCCGACAGGGTGCTCTCAATTGTGCATCTATAAAAGTTTGAGGGTTTTAGGTGTTAAGCCAACATTTTTTTGCCTCCTGAGGTTGAAGAGGCGCTGTTGCGCCTTCACTACACTGTCTATGTGGGTGGACCACTTCAGTTTGTCGGTGATGTGTACGCCGAGGAACTTGAAGCTTTCCATCTTCTCCACTGCGGTCCCATCAGTGTGGATGGTGGGGTGCTCCCTCTGCTGTTTCCTGAAGTCCACAATCATCTCTTTTGTTGAGGTTGAGTGAGAGGTTGTTTTCCTGACACGACACTCCCAGAGCCCTCACCTCCTCCCTGTAGGCTGTCTCATCGTTGTTGGTAATCAAACCCACTACTGTTGTGTCGTCTGCAAACGTTATAATTGAGTTGGAGGAGTGCTTGGCCACGCAGTCATGGGTGAACAGGGAGTACAGGAGGGGGTTGAGCACGCACCCTTGTGGGGCCCCAGTGTTGAGGATCAGCAAAGAGGTGTTGTTTCCTACCTTCACCACCTGGGTGCAACCCGTCAGGAAGTCCAGGACCCAGTTGCACAGGGCGGGGTTCAGACCCACGGCCTCGAGCTTGATGATGAGCTTGGAGGGTACTGTGGTGTTGAATGCTGAGCTGTAGTCAATAAACAGCATTCTTACATAGGTATGCCTCT